>NC_066364.1:43829608-44167108 GCF_013377495.2 Cygnus atratus
CACCCGGCCTTTCACGCTGCATCTTGCTCCAGTGGGCACATTAGATCGGTTTCACCCTTCCTTTTTAGGGAAGGAAAAATAAAAGAAAATGTGGTTCCTTTCCTCTTTTGTGGACAATTTATTTCACTTGGGGAACTTCAACTTTGAGCCACAGGACAGAATAAAAATCGGAGAAACTGGTGTGAATGCTTCCAGAGCAAGGGCTTTTCTTTTCTGAGTGGATGGGAACCAGCCACAATTGGCTATATTAATAAATAACTTTCCTCACAGTCGGCCTTTACATGGTCCTATTGATAAAATTGTTCGCGTGTCGTTCACGCTTTTTGACTCATTAAGGCCTCGGACGGAGCGGCTCCCGAAGCGGAGCAGTAGGGTACCTTGGGCGTCTTGAAAGCCCTCTCTCTACCTCTGCGGCTCTCGGAATTCAACCCGGGGCTCATCCTAAAGTCGCTGGGCCAGAGGTTACAGGGACATGTTCATGGCTTAAATTTATTGCCTCGACTTCTTGTTTATCCTTTTCTCCCCATTCACGCCGCTGATCAAAGGGGTCATCTTCAGTTCCCCACATCCTCTCCCCCCCTTCCCATCCCTGCCGAAGTGAAAAAGAAATCACCGCAGCCCCGGGACGGGCCCTACAATTGCGCCCCGGCGAGCCGCGATCGATAATCATTAATGCTGCTGGGGACAGCCGCGACATTTATCTCGTGCGGGCGCATATGTAGCGCTATTAAAAATGCGCCCACGGCCTGCGCTGAGTTAGTGCCGGCCGGCGGCAGTGTCCTCCTGTCCGGTCCCCTCCCGTCCCGTCCCGTCCCGTCCCGTCCCGTCCCGTAGCGTCCCGTCCCTTCGGTAGTGTACCATCCCGCTTCTTCCTAACCTGTCCCGTCCCGCCTTGCTTATTCCCATCCTATCCCATCCTAACCCATCCCATCCCAATCCCATCCCGCCTCGCCCGGCCAACCCTGTCCCTTTCCATCCCCTTCCGTCCCGTCTTGCTTCTTCCCATCCCTTCCCAACCCATCCCATCCCATCCCATCCCATCCCAACCCATCCCATCCCATCCCACCGCACCCCACCCCACCCTACCGCACCCCACCCCACCCCACCCCACCCCATCCCATCCCATCCCATCCCATCCCATCCCATCCCATCCCACCCCACTCCACCCCACCCCATCCCATCCCATCCCATCCCATCCCATCCCACCCCACCCGCCCCGTCCCGTCGGACAAACCCCACCTCTCTCGGCGCCCCTTCGGGCCGACCTTTTCCCCTTTCCCCCCGCGAAGCCGTGGGCTCGAAATCGCTGTGGTCCCTCGTGCACAGCCGCGTGGGGCCGTGGCCTCTGCTCTGGCCGTGACACTCGTGACCGCGGCCAGCAGAGCCGGGGACAGCCCGCACGGGCGGTCACATCGGAGGCAACGCGCCCAGGTGGGTCCTGCAGGGAGTGGAGTTACCGAGGAGAGCCGGCGCAGTTACCTATAGCACCTGCCGTAAGATACACCTCTAAGCGTAGCTTTTTTTTTTTTGCTTTTTTTTTTTTCCTTTGCTTTGAAATTTATTAGGTCTGACTATTAGAAAAAGCGCAGGAGAAAAAGCTCCGTATTCGCAGCAGCTTTTGAAAGCGATGGATCAAATCAGTATGCGGGACTTCCTTGGCGAGAAGAGAGAAAAGGTTCCTAATGCTTCTTTTTGGGGACTGATAAGGTGTAGGGCAGAGAGAGTTAGCTACCAGGAACTAGGCAGGGTTATAAAAGAGAAAGTGGAAAATCTGATTTGTTCCTATATTCTTTGGTGTAACCGGCACCTCCGGTGGCTGCATGTGCCCAAACCTAACCAGGGTCGCTCACCTTTCCTTTCAGCTCCCGGAAAATCCTTGGGACGTTCACCCGTCCTGAGTCGTGATCTAACTTAGTCCTAGCGCTGCGTGTAATCTTAATTAAAATATTTCGATGAAAAGGAAGCTTGCAGGCTCCGCTCGAACCCCTTCGTTCCGGCTGCACTTACGGGCGCTTTTGGTTAGGTTTGACCCCAGCAAGCGATGCCGGTGCTTTAACGTGGAAGAGGAACCTGTGGATGCATTAAACAAGGAGCCCGGGAGCACGCCGTTCGCTGGGCATCTGCGATGTCTGCTGGCCGTGTATCTGTCTCCTGGTGGCTGTTATGTCTCTATTTCCTCGCGGATCTGTTTCCTAACGGCACGACTTACACAGCTTACCCGCAGCTCGCAGATGCGGCGGTGTGTGTTTTACTACAGCGGCTGATATTTTGCGCTGTTCGTCCTCCTTCAGGATCAAAGCCCTTCTAAATAGATTACTGGCCTGAAACCAAGCCACTGAAATGGTAATATGGTCGTTCCTAAAAAAAAAAAAAAAAAAAAAAAAAAAAGTGTAGGTATTTTCTGGTGTTTTCCCATCAAGTACCTGCCCAATTTCTGTATGGCACACGCCAGGAATCAATAGAAGTTAACAAGTCCTCAAAACATTCCCCATCTCTTTGTTTAATCTCCTTTACAATAAAGCCAAGGGAAGAGAATTAAAAATCTTTGAAGTATATTAAACCTCAAAGGCTCAGCCAAGTAGACTTAAAATAGTCACTTATTTTCCAAAACTGGTTTGTCGAGGAACAATAAAAGGAAGCAAAATTTATGGAGAAATTATACAGTGGATTTGTCACTTAAAATATCGTAACTGTCTCGGGGACAATACCCCATGCTGAGGATTAATGGTCCCTCCAGACCTTTGATTCACCAGCGCCTTTTCTTTGCCCTTGACAAATTGGATTTTTAGGAATGGGAAGGTCGCCTGGCCCATTGTTTGCCGGCCATTCACAGCGCTTGATTATGCAGGAGGGTTAGGGAAAGGCTCCATGTGACCCTCTCGGATGGGACTCTGCAGCTGCTCGAGGAGCCCAACTCTCTCACCAAACTCTGCGCCCCAGAGCATCCCCCTGCCACGGGGTACCCCTCCTGCGCCCATTGAAAAGCCGCCGTGCGCGCCCGGCCGCGTCACTCTGCGGGCGGAGATACTCCTGTGCTCACCCTCCTCGCCGCCTGGCTCTGTCACTCCGGCCCCCTTAAGCAGTTTGGGTTCCCGACCGCTCGCACCCAGAGGCAGCGATGCAAACGAGCAGGGCTCCGGCCATCAGCGTGAGCGCGGAGAGCTGCATCCCCGCCGGGCTGCGCCTGGGTCCCGTGCCGGGCATCTTCAAACTGGGCAAGTACCTGTCAGACCGCAGGGAGCCAGGACCCAAAAAAAAGGTATTTTCCTACGGTCTCCGCTGCAGCGCTGGACCTTGCTTTTCCGTTGACTCAGGGGAAGCCGGCTTGGGAGAAGAGGCTGCCTGTCCCCCTCCCTCTTCGATCCTCCCTTGCCAGAGTGAGCCAGGACGAGACAGGGGCGCCTTCCTAGAGCGTCCCGAGATTTCTCCTTGCCGCTTTGGCGAGCCACCAAAAGCCTCTCCCCCGCTTGCCGGCGACGGGGCCCCGTTAGCCCGGCTGGCTCTCCCGGAGGAGCGCACCCCCGTGCCTTGGACAGCGACTTGGGGGGACGCTCGGGGGCCGCCGGTGCCCGCTGCCCGTGCCCGGTTCGCGGTTGCCGGTGCCCGGTGCCTGGTGCCCGGTTGCCGGTGCCCGGTGCCCGGTGCCCGAGGGCGCTGCTCCCGCCGCCGCTCTCCTTCGCAGCCCCCGTCCGCCCCCGTACCGGGGGGCTCCGCTCTCCGGGGCACTGTCCCCATCCCTCCCCGCGGGGACAGCCTGCCGGGGACGGCCCCCCCGCCGCCCTGCCGGCCGCACGGGCCAGGATTTGTCACGGTTTGCTCCCGGAGCTCCGGCGGCAGCGGCTGTCGGGGCTGTCGCATCCCCTGCCCGGTTCGTGCCCGAGCGGCAGACGGACAGATTTATTTCCAGGCTGGGCTCTGGGCCCCCCTCCTGCGGGCGCTGCTCCCCGATAACCCTCGCAGCTGGGGCTGGAGGGGGTGACACCGGCAGCCCCCGGCTCCGGGCTCGGACCGCATCCGAAGGAGCGAGGAGGAGGCTTTGGAGGACGCTCGCCCCGTCCAGCAGGCATCCAGGAGGCTGCGGGGGCCAGCGGCCAGCCGAGCCCCTCTTCCACCCCCCGGGCAGCCGCGGCTCGCGCGTTCCGCTCGGATTTTTAATGCCCTTTAATTGTTTTTAAACGCTCTGCCAGCCCACTCAAATTTATTTCTCATCTGGCTCCCTCGGTTTCTCGCTTTAGACCGCTTTGTTCCAATGACTTTTATTGCACGGTCATTCAGCGAATGGGCACTTCATTTTCTCTTTGTATGGGTAAGCAGATTATGAAGTATGGGTCTGCAGGGACTTCGTAGCTAAGCAGGATCCTCTCCCCTCGCCCTTTTCCCCCTCCGGGCCCCGGCTCCCGACGAGCCGTGCATTTCGCAACCGACCCGGAGCCGCACAAACCCTTCCAAAAATTCGGCTACCAGCACCTTACCGGGCATTTAACGCAGCGGCAAGGTGCTTTGGGGTGTTCCCCAGGTCTCCAGCAAGGCGCTGCCCACGGGTGGGCGAGCACGGGGGGGTGAAGCGGCGGAAAATCGGTGCCCCCCGACGGGGGCAGCCCCCGGGTGGAGGGGGCAGGCCGGCCGGGCAGGAGGGCAGGGGCTCGGGCAGCTTTTATTTTTTTATTTTTTTTTGCTTTCTTTTCTCCTCGCCTCGCGTGGAAATGACAGCCGGTGCCGCCTGTCTTCCAGGTGCGGATGGTGAGAGGGGAATTAGTGGATGAAGCCGGGAGCTCAGCTCTGGAGTGGATAGGGTTAATCCGGGCCGCCCGAAACGCCCAAGAGCAGACACTGGAGGCTATTTCGGATCTGCCAGGAGGACAGGTACCCCCCTCGCGGCTCCGGGCCGGCCTGGCACCGCTCTCCTCCCCCCGCGTCCCCTCTCGAGGCTCCTGAAGAAGTGTCCTTTCTCCCCCCCCCAGATTTTCTACCGGGCTTTGCGCGATGTCCAGCCGGGAGAGGAGCTCACCGTCTGGTACTCCAACCCTCTGGCTCAGTGGTTCGACATCCCCGTCACGGCCACCCCGACGCACGACGAGAAAGGTACTACTGTCGCGACACTGGGTCCCCCCCCCCCGCCGCGTTTTCACCCCCGTGTGCCTGCCACCCGTTAAAACAAGGCGCTGCCTGGTTCTTTTTAAAGGGCGATGTTTGGACGTGGTAGCGTATGGAAGGGTCCCCGTCCCTTGAGCCGCTCCGGCATCGGCCCAATTTAATGATCTTTTGGTTGAGAAACGGAATTTTATCAAACAACGCTAGCGTTGTTGTGCGAGACGGAGAATTGTTTTTGTGGGTTTTGAAAATTCCGCTTTCCCCTCGTGGGTTCCTCGGTCAGAGCTTCAGACACACAATCCCAAGTTATAACGTGGGCAGATTCACACAGGCAGGTCAGAACGGGTACTGGCCAGCTTGAGTCAATTAGGGTAAAAATAAAGTCGGCGTCAAATTAAACTCAAGTAAACACGCCCGAGGATATCAGGCTGGGAGGACATCCGTCTCGGCTCGCTTGTTTCAATCCGCGAGCTGCTTCTCAGCTGGAATTACACCGTCGCCTTTACGATGTTAAAGAAACGATAACGCGGCGACAGATGAAAAGGGGGGAAAGAAAACGAAAAACTTCGATGCTCCTCTGTTGGGCTCGCCCGGCGGTGGGCACCGGGGGCTTCCCGTGCTCATCCGCGATCCCCGTCGGAGCCGGAGAGGGTCTGAGCCCACCTCGCCCCCCGGCTGAGCTTTGCGGGGGTCATCGGGATCCGGCCCGGAGGGCACCGGAGGATGATGCTGAAGCTCCGGGAGGGGACAGCTGGCTTCCCGTGGGACACCTGCGATGCGCAAGAGCCCACGTCCCTCCTTGTGCTGAAGCCGGAGGTGGAGAAGAAACTCGTGGCCACCGTTCTGCTCCCTCTATCGAGAGCCCTGGGGCTGAGGAGGGTCGCAGCCGGGCTCGGGGGAACGAGGGCAGCGCAGCTCCGGCCTGCCAGGGGCACCCTGCGGGCGGCATCGTCCTGCCGGCGGACAGGCGCCGGTAAACTGCAAACCGGCCCCGGTCTGCGGCCCCGCCGGCTCCAGAGCAAGCAGCACGGCTCGGAACAGGTGCATGGAAATGCCCAAACACAGCTGGAAGGACGGCACGCTGGAAGAAATCGAGGGGAAGAAATTCCGATTTAAAAAAACAAAATCAGAACCCCTTGAAATCTTGAACAAACGTGTTCGAATTGATTTTAACACAACGACAAAGGTGCTTTTCTTTTATTTTTTCTATTTTTTTCTTTTTTTTTTCTATTTTTATTTTTTTATCTATTTTTTTTCCATTTTTTTTCGTTTGTTTGCATTTTTCCTGCCCCGGGCTGGGGACAGCGGACGGATGCGCACAGCCAGGGGTCTCTCCGGGGCCGCCTCCCCGCTTCGCAGCGCCAAGGCAGCGGCATCGGTGCCGCGGCTCAGCCTCCAGCTGGCGCCTCCTCCCCGCCCGGCCCGAGCCAACCTCAGCCCCCCGCTACCTGCAGGCTGCCTACACGGCTCCCACGGCACGGAGCAGCGAGGGACAGCTGTGCCCGGCGGCGGGGACACCGGAGACAAAAAGCCCGGTGTCATTCCAGGCTGTCCCCGCCTGTCCCCCAGGACCCCCGGTGGCCGTGCCCTTGGCGCTCGCCCGGGGACCCCGCGAAGCCCTCGTGTCCGGAGCTGTCCCTCGGTCTGGCTCGGCGTCTGTCCTCCCGTCCGTCGGGTTGGGGCGGCACGGCAGGGGCGAGCACCAGGTGGTGACATGCGAGGCGGGCAACAGCTTTTAGGGACCGAGATGGCGTTGGGAATGTGTGCTTGGGTGGTTTAGGGACTGGGATGAGGGAGGGAGAGGGACAGAGAGGGAAAAATAGATATAGAGGGGAATAGAGAAGTGGGAAAAGGAGAAAAGGGGAAAGTGAAAGGTGGAAGAGAGAGAGAGAGAAGGAAGGAAGGAAGGAGAAAGAGAGAGAAAGAAGGAAAGAGAGAGAAGAGAGAGAGAGAGAAAGAGAGAGAGAAAGAAAGAAAGAAAGAAGAAAGAAACGTATGGAAGAAAGAAATGACAGAAAGAAGGAAAGAAAGTAAGAAAGAAAAAGAAATGTCAGAAAGAATGTCAGAAAGAAAGAAAGAGGGAAAGAAAAAAAGAAGAAAGAAACGACAGAAACGACAGAAAGAAACGACCGAAACTAGAAACGACAGGAAGAAACGACAGAGGAGAGGCAGCGAGCGAGGCACCCGGCCCCGCAGCGAGCCCCCGCCCGGTGCCGGCCGCCCCCCGGTGCCGCTCCCGGGCAGCTCCGTGCCGGACGGGACCCGCGGCTCCCCGGCACCGGGCCCGGCCGCGGCCACCGAGCTCGGTTCCGCCTGGCGCAGTGCTGAGGGCACAAAGGGCATTGTCCTCTGCAAGGGAACGATTACATATGGCCCATCCATATCGGATATTGTCTCGGCGCCTAATGAGGGGCTCACGATCATTACGTTGGCCTTTGTTCGGCGCAGCCGACTCCCTGACATACGCTACCTCTTGTGCAAACGCCAACAGATGGGCCCCCCGACAGACGACCCGCGGCAGCAGCTGCTCCCCCCGGGCCGGGGCCGGGGCCGTGCGGGGCGGGGGTTGCGGGGTTGCGGGGTGCCGCTGACGGTCCGCTCCGCTTGCCTCCGCAGGGGAGGAGCGGTACATCTGTTGGTACTGCTGGAGGACCTTCAAGTACCCCAACAGCCTCAAGGCCCACGTCCACTTCCACTGCGCGCTGAGCCACGGCCGGCCCTTCCTCCACCACGACCACGGCCGGCCCGCCGCCGCCTCCTTCGGCCTCTCGGCCAAGGCGGCCGCCGAGCTGCCGGCCGCGGCCCCCCGGGGCCCGGCTCTCCCCGGCTGCGGCCCGCGGGACGCCCTCAAGCGGGAGGCCGCCGCCTCCCCGCCGCCTCCGGCCAAGCCGGGGCCGCCCCGTCGGGGGGCGGGCAAGGAGGAGCAGGAGCGCGCCCTGGACATGAGCCTGGGCGCGGCCCGCGGCCCGGGCCCGCTGCCGGGGCTGGGGGGGGGTCCCGGGCTGGCGCTGTGCCCCGGGGCCCGCTCGGCTTTCCGCCCCGCCGGGCCGCTGCGGGACGAGGCGCGGGGCGCCGCCGCCGCCGCCGCCGCCCTGGGCTTCTCCAAGCTGCTGGGGGGGCTGAAGGCGGGGCGCGCCGCCGTCGAGGCGCCGCCCAAGTGCGAGGCCGGGCCTCCCCCGGCGGCCTCGGTGGGGGCGGCCGTGGGGCTGCCGTGCGGCGGCGGGGGGCTGCGGGCCCTGCCGCTGCTCTCGCCGCTGGACGAGGCGTCGGCTTTCCGGCAGGTGGAGCGGGGGCTGCCCGCCGCCGCGGCCCTGCCCCCCGGCCGCTACCCGGCGCTGCCCGGCGGCGCGCTGGAGCGCTTCGCCCTGCCGCCGCCCTTCGACGGGCTGAAGGCGTACGCGGGCGAGTGCGGGCTGCCGGTGATGCCGCTGACCGTCTACAACGGGGAGCTGCTGTACGGAGCCGCCGCGCCCTACTACCCGCTCAAGCTGCACCTCGGCGGGCTGCTCAAGTACCCCGAGGCCGTGTCGTACTTCGGGGGGCCGGCGGCCGGGCTGCACGCCGCCGAGCTGGGCTCGCTGGCCGGCATCGACCGGGAGATCGCCATGCACACGCAGCAGCTCTCCGAGCTGGCGGCCGAGAAGGGGCGAGGGCGGCTGGAGGCGCTGCCGGGGGGCGCGGCGGGGGGCGCCGTCGGGAAGCCCAAAAGCGGGCACCTGTGCCTGTACTGCGGCAAGCTGTACTCCCGCAAGTACGGGCTCAAGATCCACATGCGGACTCACACGGGCTACAAGCCGCTCAAGTGCAAGGTGTGCCTGCGGCCCTTCGGGGACCCCAGCAACCTCAACAAGCACATCCGCCTGCACGCCGAGGGCAACACGCCCTACCGCTGCGAGTACTGCGGCAAGGTGCTGGTGCGGCGCCGCGACCTCGAGCGGCACGTCAAGTCCCGGCACCCGGGGCAGAGCCTCGGCAAGGCGGCCGAGGACAAGAGTGACTCTGGCTACGCTCACCCCGAGCCGGAGCAAAAGACTGACAACGACAGCGACGTCGACGTCTGCTTCACCGACGACCAGAGCGACCCCGAGAGCGGCGGCGGGCACCGGCAGCAGTGAGCCCCACTGAGCCCCCGGCCCCCACGGGGCCGTCCCGGGGGAGGGAGTCCCGGGGGTGGCGGGGGGAGACGGGCCCCGAGCCCCCCGGTGGCAGCGGGGCAGCGACGGGGAGCGCCCGACCCGTCCCGTCCCGACCCATCCCGTCCCGTCCCGTCGGACACCGTCCCGGGGCCGGGAGGGGGGCCCGGGCGGCGCCCCTCGTATGCTCGTATGGCGTGTCGAGGAACCTGTGCCTTCTGGAAGCGACTCTTTGCTATGTGCTCTCCTCTCTCCTAGCGGCCCGAGCTGGGGGGCTCCGCGCCAGCCCCGGCTCTGCGAGAGCTTCTGGCATCCGTGCGCTTTGTTGGACACCCCAGAGGTGTTTGCTCGGTCCTAATAAAGCGATGCCGACAGCTTTTCGGAAAAGAGGAGAAAAAAAAAAAAGCCCCGAGGAAGTTCGGGTACGGTAACAAGCAGGTGCACCATTTGATCGAGTTGCAATTATTTATAACAGATAATATTTGAGTAACAAATGTAACATAAATATTGAAAAGCATGAGTCTAAAAGCACGCACTATATCATTTTAAAGGAAACACACTCGCTGTTTGGTAGAATACAAATGTGGTGTATGTTTGTTTTCTAATGAATGATGTACAGTGGATACAGTATTTTGGTCTTGGTCCCAGTTTGTCATGCGATTTTTTTTTTAAAAAAATAAAGTTACTGACAAACTACCGTTTGCATAGTGGTTCGCTGGGTGCTGTTAGCAAGAGCTTGCTTTTCCACGTAGAGCTCAGATCCTGCTGTGTGCAGTGCCTTTGGATCACGCTTTAAAGTGCTTGCCCCTGAGTATTTTCTCTGTGTTTTCTTCCTCTCGCTCGGGAAAAAAAAACGAGCAAATAAAACCCAATTCGTATGCTGACGATTTTCGGAAAACATTAGTTTCTGAGCAGGGCCAGTGCAGGGACGTGAGAGGCTGGGCTTTGCTTTATCTGTTCCTGTTCTGCAAACCTGCTCCTGCTGCAAGTGCTCCCCGGCAGGACCGCTGCAAGTGCAACTGTCTGAGGGAAACACCACCTTGTGTTTTCCTTGGAATGGAAATCCTAAAGTACGTTCAACTGAAAAAAACTCGGAAAAATAACCTCTTTCCCCTGGAAAGTCCCCCAGGTCCCCACGCAAAACGGTGAGGTGCTGTGGAGCTTGGCGGGGCAGCCACGCAGCTCTGCCACCCCAGTCCGGCTGCTGCTTTCCGGGGGATCTTGACCTCGGAGGCGTCCCAGGAGACGGGAGAGCCGCATGAATTGTGATTTTGGGGAGCCCACGACCCCCGTCAGATGGTAAGATGAACCATTCCCATTGAGTCGGGGGGTCAGGGCTCCCAGGGTTAGGCTCCCTTTCAGTCTGGGTTGAGGAGCCGCAACGTAAAACACAAATTGCTTCCAGCATCCGAGAGAATCTCGGATACATCGGACCTGCCTTTTGCTCACCGAAAGCCAAACATGCATGACAGTAGTAGGAAACGGAAATTCCAATGCCAGGCTTGGATTTCCTATAAAGGCTTGATTTAGATTCAAAAACTGAAGGATTTAGTTTTTTTTTTTTTTTTTTTTCCTGGGCTAGTGCACCAAATACCCACCTACTCAATTCGCTTTTATCCCAGGACACAGATGTGTGTTTCTGCCGTGAAAATAAATGGACCAGACCTGCCCGGGGCCCCAGGAGGAGGGCAGGATCTCGCCCCTACCTCCGCTGGAGCCCGCAAGCCCCGTGTCACCTCTAGCACCGGCAGCGGGACCCCGACTTTAGCCGTCCCCCTCTTTATTTACTTATTTATTTCAATATTTAGCTGCCGGGGCCCCCAGAGAAGCCTGCCGTGCAGGTGCTGCCGGGGAGAGGTGCGTGACGTCACGTACCCTGTGACGTCATGGCCGTGGCGTCAGAGCCGGGCCGGGCTCCCAGCAGCGCGGGGCCGCCTCCCAAATTCTTGCGGCTCCCCCGTGGGTGCTCACGGGCGGCAGCGCAGGAGAAGCCCCCCGGGAGCCTGCAGAGGGGGAGGCTGCGACGGGGTGGTTCCCCCGGCCTCCGGTTGCCCCCCGGAGGGAAACGTGGGTCTGCGAGGAGGTGGGAAAATGCAGGCGGCCCAAGGAGCCAGGAAAAAAGAGCAACTGGGTTTATTTCTCGGATTTGTAATTATTTGTTGCTACAGTACACCTTCTGCACCTTATAATGTGGAGAGAATAATTAACCACGTTTACAGAAAAAGAAATAAAGAATCTTTCTCGCTGAGAAAAACATGATGTTTTGATCCATTTGATTTCTTCTTTGTAAAGAGGAAAGTACATGTGGAAAGAATGGCAGCAGGGCTGAAGAAGAATTATCCTTTAAACGTCACTCCTTGACAGATTTGTTTCCTCAAGGACCACAGAGATTAAATGCAGGGGTTCTGTGTTTTATTTTCTATGGGAGAACTCAAAGGCTATCTGAGTAAAATTGAACAAAGAATAATGAAAAGCTGCATTTTTCAAGTGAAGTATAGAACATTATGTGCTGGCTGGAAATCAAGAGCAGTGCGGAATACCCTGGGATGGCTTTTGGACGTTGTTAGAAACCAGTCTAAACGTTCTGGAAATCTATCTTTCAGTTTCCAAATAATTCATTCTAAGCCTCAGGTATTCTTGCAGAAAAAAAAAAATGATTTCGTTAAACTTTTATTTTATTTTATTTTATTTTATTTTATTTTAAACTGTTTTGGTGACTTTTTGACTTGCCTTATATTAGTCCATAAATGGAAACTGCAACAAGAAGTCCGGGTGAATCTGGAAGGAGGAGCCTGAGCAATGCCAAGAAGCAGACTGTAAGGTTCTTGGAGGTGATCGTAGTCTCCAGTCGATCTTGTTTTTGCTATGAAACCCTGCTATATAACTTATTAGTTAATGCTGCAGTTACTTAATAACTGTCGTGTCTATAGCCTGAGGGTGCACATGGCTGAGATGTAGGGCTGGGTCTTACAGAGCAGAAATCTAGCTCTTACTAGTCTAAAATTGCCAAATAGCAGCTTTAAACAACCTGTCAAGTACTCTGATTTTGTAAAGGTGCTGAACACTTGCTCTTCCCAGTGAAACTAACAGTGCTTATTTAAAATTTGTCAAGCTCTTTGACATATAGGTGAAAAATCGTGAGAAAGGAAGTGGATGCAGCCTGATGGCATGCAAATGAGTAGGTTTTGGGCTGGTTGCTTGCAGTTCTCAGTGAGGATTTGATCACTGCTGAGCCAGAGAATGGCTTGACGTACTTAAAGGTATATATCTTCAAAGCTTTCTGCACTAATCTCATAAATTCACACAAACAGATGTGATCTGATCAGAAAGCTCTGACCCTTACACTGAAGCAGGTATGAAAATGTGAGTGTTTTTAAGGGTCTCTTGCTAAGGACACAACTCTGATGTGACAAAGAAATAATTTATTGATTCAGAAAATGAATTCATTTGGGTACATTAACGTTGAAAATATTCCTATGGAGCTGTTTTTCTATTTTCTCTAGAAGTTGCGTTGTTGGAAGTATGTTTTGAAATAGTGGGTTTATTCCTAAGTGTTATTTCCAACATGAAAAAGAAACCCCAATCCTGCACCAGACGAAGTGAGCAGAAAGCCTTGGATTGAAAATTCCTATGTGACAGGGAGACGCGGGGAAGGAAGAAAGTCTGACTGTGCTTGTCTTCAGGTCAGGGAATGGTGAAGGTCAAGGAGTGTTTTTGATCTTTTTGTTTTCCTCAAAACTGTCTGAAAAGAGTGATTTTAAACTTGACTGAGAGCAGTTACTTCCCTGAATTATCACCTGAAGGTAAAGAGCAACATGTCAAGGCCAGGTTCAAGCTCACTGGAGTTCATTGGACCATAGCAGATAAAATCTAGGAGCAACAAAATGCTTTCAGGTATATTCAAAGTCAATCCAATGAGGCATGATTCCCTACAGCATGTCGGATGTTATAAACTTGTATTTTACAAGAAACAGGAGGTGGAAGATTCTTAACAACTGAAAAACACAGCAAAAGAAGTGGATTACTAGATCTGAGGTGTATATTCAGTGTATATTCATCTATGTTTAGTACTGAGATTATGAAATATTATGGAAAACTGAGCAAAGTTCACACATTTTTTTTCTGTAGACTTGCAGCTGTGCATTTTGTTTGTTTGTTTGTTTTATGTTTCACAATTTTTTATTTGTTCAGGTTTGGAATGTGCTATTCCATTTCCACGGCAATGGAAGGGCTTGTATCTGTATTCTTTCGTAGAAAGTGTAGATTGCTTGCACCTGGGAAGAGTGATCTGCTGCCAGGTGATCTGAAGTTCTGCTTTGAAATGGAGAAAATCTGATTTAGAAAAGCAACATTGACAAACTAAGGTTTGGTGTGCTAAGGAATAGTTCACAACTTTTTTTTTTTTTTCTTCTGTTTGCATCACTTTAGCCTCATTTCAAATAAATAATCAGTTGCATGTGAAAAATACTAGGAAGAACGGGCAGAGGTAAAGCCTGGAAAGACATGCTGTTTTACACACTTCACATTCCTTTGTTGTTTGTAAAACCTGCTGGGGAGTTTAATGTTGGAGCGTATGGCTGGTTCTGGTAGCATGAACCAATTTTTTTGCTCTATTCTGAAACCTGTACAAAAAACACACTTTAGCTCCTGGTCCTTTCTGTGCAGAAACTTCCACCTTTTCAATTTCCAGGGCTCTAAGCTACGCAGTAGCTCACACACACACACACAAAAAAGGCAGACAACGTGTTTTTCAGTATATTTATTGAAAAGTCAAAGAGGTCGGATACTTCAGGGTTCTCAGAGGTACTTCACCAAAGATCTTGCTAGCCACTGTACAGGGCTAAAGCACCCTTCTGAGAACACACATTTGCAGCTAAGCAGCAACTTAAAATTGTGTCCAAATAGCTATGCAACTGATGGCTGGTATACAGTTTGTGTTTTTGTCTGCAGAGAGAGCAACTCATTGTAGAAATAAGCAAACCAGACATTTTTGCTCGAAACAAAGGACTCTGGAGACCATCTTCAGCCTCTGCTCTACATTCAGGCAGGATTCTGGGCAGGG
This sequence comes from Cygnus atratus, assembly GCF_013377495.2. Classification (NCBI taxonomy): domain Eukaryota; kingdom Metazoa; phylum Chordata; class Aves; order Anseriformes; family Anatidae; genus Cygnus; species Cygnus atratus. The sequence continues at coordinate 43,843,895 of NC_066364.1, forward strand.
CTGTCAGCACCCCATGGCCCAAGGTGAGAGTTGTCTTGGGGTCAAGGCCCTGGTGGAAAGCTACTTCAGCTTTGCACGGGCCAGAATTCATTGCATCAATACACTGAAATGTTACAGGTTATTTTTCCTTCTTTCTTTTCTGTTTTTTAAAGAAAAAAATTAATTTGACATCCCTCTGCTTTATGTTGGTGACAACCAATTAGCTAAGAATAATGCCTGTTGGACAAAGCAGAACAATTTTACAATGTGCTCGTGTTAGGGGCTTAAGAAACTAAAAACAAGTTCGTTATATTAGATGATTTCAGTGTTTCCGTAACTGATTGTGTGCTAAAGCCAAAGGAGGCATCTTAGCTGTTGAAGAAATGAATGAGAGTTAAGTCCTTGAATGAGTAAATTTTAGTGTTAAGTGGGAAAACAAATGTGCTTAAGCTTAATTTGTCAAGGCAGCCGGTATTAATTTTAGAATATGCCTCTCATGCTTTGTCATGATCATCCAAAAACTATAAAACGAGATAGAGGCACTTGAAATTTCAGCAATTTTATTCCTATTTGGGGCAATTAAAGGGAAAGAAATGCATAACTTTTGTTCCTGAATTAAAGTTGTTTGAAACGATATCTCATACTTTTGTCATAGCTAATGAAACAAATGGCCTGTTGTAAAGATATATATTTTTAAACAGTTGAAAAATAAAATTAAATGATTAAAACAAACAAATTAAAAAAATAAATTTGACAATTAAATCTCTGTACAATATGCAGAGAAATTATTTGTCTCAATTAGTAAATACAAAGCTTATCTTAAGTTAGAGGAGTTTATCTGTAAAACATAACCCTTCTATCTGGTTATATGCATCTCTTCCACAAAGATCTGATTCACCACTCTTCCAACTAGACCTTCTTGCTTCTTGTTCTCAGCTTAGTGTTTTGCAAATAAATGAATTTTAATGAAGAGCAGAAACTAGTAGTAAACTAGAATCTGTATTTAGAAGGCTTTCTTGAAATGATTCTTTGCAAATGCGTGTTATATTTAAAGTCAAGCTATATATTTATAAAAGCAGAAGTACATTTCACTGATATTGATGTATTATGTAAGTAAAGGAACAGATCCTTTTTTATTTTTTTATTTTTTGCTTTTAACATGCCTTCCTCTTTTACGCAGCAGATGGTGCTAGATTGTGAATATGTGTCAATTTGATTTATTTATAGTCTAAAGAATGCATGGTGAAAGACATGGTGTGTACAATGTTCAAATAGACTATATAGCAAAGTGATCTTTATAAACTCATTTGTTTTGGCACAGTCTTCTGTGGCATGCATGCCTTGCCTGATGTCTCCTCTGCACCGTTCCAGAACAGTCAGATTTGCCTCTGTCTGTAGTGGTTGTGAAAGATGCCAAAATTAACAAGGAACTGGGTGACACAATTATAGTCTGCTCTACAAGATATCTTTTATCTAAAGAATATGTGTAGTGGAGACAGAGGTAACAGTTTACACAATTTTCATTTACCTTTTATAGCAGAGCCTCCATCTACAGCATACCTAAAGCACGGTGATTTTCCCAATCCGTGTCTCTGGGCCAACACTGCTGGACATAGTTTTGGCAGGTAGAACCACCCTACTGAAAGAGCAAGCTTTCAGACTCCAGCTGCCCTTCTGGCATGTGGCAGAACCCTTTGCAGAGTGGACTCTAGAGTGAATTTGCTGGTCATATGCTGGCTGTATGATGCTGTTCCAGGGAAAAGTAGTATTTGGGCATCCACAGGAGGATGCATGTGTAGACCTGCAGTCAGACTTCCACTCAATAGGACTTTGGGCTCACGTAAAGTATCTGCTTGCAGCCTGGCACCTAAACTTGCTAGAGGTAAAAGAGCTGCAGATGTGACCATACCTAGCTATCAAAACATAGCTTGTCACACAGCTTCTAATATTATCCTGCCCTTGTGCTACCCCGGCCCCATCCACAACGACACATTGTTGGAGTACAGTCAGCTCCAGTTACATCATCTGTATCTCAACATAACTGAGTTTGTTGGATGAAGCGTTACTCAAGGAGCTCGGTGTCTGGCTCTTGAGGAATTACAATGGACATTTGGTGTGTTACTTTTCCGGGCTTTTTCGAAAGTTCCAGATGCAATAGATTGCAAAATAGACTGATTTGTCACTTGATTGTAAGAACCTTTCTTAGAGTCTGTTAGCTTAGATCTTGGAAAAGCACTTCAGCTTTTAGGAAGGCATAGATCAAGAAAGATGCAAAGTTACAGCTCATTCACCTTATCCAAGATCTAGAGAACAAAAGAGGCAGTGTCACTTCAGCCTTTCCAGAGGCTTCTTCTGGAATGGAAAAACACCCCTTTGGGGTCCTTAGGTGCCGATTAGATATTCAACAGAGACGTAAGCCTGCTCAAATACTGAGGGGAGACAGGATATGTTTGCAAAGACATTTTCAACTCTCACTCCATCACGAAAGTCCTGTGAAGAGTGGTCCATGCATTGGTAATTACATATGTGGGGGAGAAATACATATGTGGGCTCCCCACATATGTAGGTTGTGGAGTCTCCTTCTCTGAAGATATTCAAAACCCACCTGGATGCCATCCTGTGCAACATGCTCCAGGTGATCCTGCTTGGCAGGGGGGTTGGACTAGGTGATCTTCAGAGGTCCCTTCCAACCTCGGCCATTCTGTGACTCTGTGAAAAGGAACTGAATTAGCAGGTTAGTAAAGCAGAGACTAGAGGGATTTTCAAAAGAGAGACTGTGCCAGATTTCTTTAATCTTAGCAAAGAAGTGGTTTCTAAAGCAACCACAGAAAGTTCAATCACTGAAACACAGTTCATGTCAGTATATCCAGGTGTTACTGAAACTCCTCAGAAGTGAGGCCTCATTCACAATAATGGCATAATTATTTAGTGACTCTGCAGATGGGGAAAACAATGTGAAGAAGTCTTGAGGCTTACGTCACCTGAGCCATCCTCTTGGAAAGACAATTAACGTGTCGCCCAAATTCATATCTTGCTAAGGCTTTTAAGTATCACCCCCTGGATGTGAATATTTATGGAGAAATCTCTCATATTTTAGTTTTCCTCGTTCTTTCCTTCAAGGTCTTGTGCAAATTAGCTCCCATCTGTCTTTCTTTTTCCATCTTCTAGTCCACTTGCCTGCCTTGCCTGGCTCAAGCTGCCCCCTTTTCCTACTCCCCACTTCTGATTTATTTTCTGGCTTTTTTTTTTTAAATAATTTTTCAAGTTGCTAGTTAAAAAGCCTTTTTGGACCACACATATCTCATTTTCCTTGCTGGAAAAGATTAAAATGTAGGAAGGAAGAAATCATACAAAAATAAAGTGCTTGTTCTGTGTGTTGTCTGTTAATCTTACCTGAATACAGAGAATGAACTCTGTGTAAGTAATAACTCTACCTAGTAGAATAAAAAGCACACCCATGTTGGACCATATGGACTTATATTGTTAATAATGGAAATGCATCTCACCCCCTGCTAGGCCAAGTCCTTGTTAATGTCTAGGCCTCTGAGAATAGGGAAAGTGTCACAGAAACTGAATCAAGGAAGACAAGAGTTATGAGAAAAAAACATGAGCAGAGGTGATGCTCAGTTAAAGCTAGTTGATGGAGAAGTTACAGAGGAGTTAGAGCACCTTTTGATTAGACCCTGGATGTCTAAATATATATCAAATATTTCTTAAATTTTAGATAGGAATCACTAACAACTACTACAGAGCTCTTTAGTACGGTTAGCCTTTTGAACTGTCAACATGATCTAGCTCTTTAGTGGTGTTTAAATTGAGTTTTAGCTCTTTAGAGCTAAAATTGAGTTAGCTCTTCAGCAGAGTTAGCTCCTTTGAAGAAGCCAAGCCATGCTGTAGTCCACACTTGTTCGGACTCAAGTTCCAAGTCCTGAGGAACAGAATATATTAATTTGGTTCTCTGTATTGCTAATACACGGATAGACCTTCTTAACCAGAGTCAAATAACACTTTGCTGTATTTCAAAATGATTTTAAAACCATATTTTTCATGCCAGATGATCTCTTTCTACATTTTCTACTGAAAAACATTTCAGAATGTCTCATGATATCAACATCAAACATTTTGCCCTGGCCTTGGATAGGGTAGAGTAGAAACCTGAATTGGACTCTCCAGCTTTTTGAAACAATTTTAACACTGTTTCCACAAAATCATTATATACCCACAAGAATTTCACTGTGAATGTGTCTACCATAGCCACTTTTGTCATAGTTCTGTGTGTCTCAGATGACTCTAAAATTAGCCTACTCAGGAATGTGTTTTAACATGTCAGACAGTAAATATGCACAGTAATGAACATTTTTATGCTTGAGAAATTTGTCTTCAGTTTTGCCCTTCTGCAGCTCCAGACTTGGCTTTATGGCCATCCCTCCCCCTCCCATTAATAGATGTCCATTTTACTTTGTAGGTTCTGTTGGAAAAAAACATTCCAAAGATCTCAAGGAAAGCTTGAATATTTTATTTTATTTTATTTTATTTATTTTATTTATTTTATTTTATTTTATTTTATTTTATTTTATTTTGTTTTATTTTACTTTATTTTGTTTTGTTTTATTTTATTTTGTTTTATTTTATTTTACTTTATTTTATTTTATTTTATTTAAGAGGTAGCTTGACTGAAGTTGTTCTAACGTTATTTTTCCTTCCTGCCTATGAAATTAGTCCTTGGTTCTAATGGGTCAGGAGGAGAGGACTGGGTTTTTGATATCTGTTTCCTTTGAGAGACATCTCTGGACATTGCTGTCTTCCTCTGGGTCTCTTGTCCCCAGCTTAGTGCATTAAGCCTGTAAGTGGCCAGCTTCAGGGTGTTTGAAACTGAGGCATATCGCTATGAAATGTGTTAGGTAATCATGAGGTATTAAAAGGGTGTTAAAGGGGCCTGTTCTTTTCCCATGATCTCTCTGAGGATGAATTATGGGATCAGATGCAGCAGAGGTTTATGGCAAAAATAAAACGTGTCTTACTTATTGACATGTGCCTTGTCTCTTGAAACAGTGCCCTGGGGAAGGACCTTAGCTTCAGGATTCAACTGAACATGCACTAATCAGAGAAGGCCCCTGAGTCCCCACCAGCCTTGGCCATGTCCCTGAGTAACAGTGAGTGCTACTGATGTTGAGCCAGGCTTGTGGGCTCCCTCTGAGGAGAGAGATCCCTGGCCTGAGGACACTTGCTGAGGAGATGACAAAGGAACAACATGAGATGTGACAGTGTGCTGCAGGAAAAGTCTCTGGTGACTGGAGAAAGGGAAACATCGCTCCCATATGTAAAAAGGGTAGAAAGGAGGATCCAGGGAACTACAGACAGGTGAGCCTCACCTCTGTGCCTGGAAAGGTCATGGAACAGATCCTCCTGGAGGCAATGCTAAGGCATATGCAGGATAAGGAGGTGATCCAAGACGGCCAGCATGGCTTCACCACGGGCAAATTGTGTGCGACCAATCTGGTGTCCTTCTGTGAAGGAGTGACTGCATCAGTTGACAAGGGAAGACCGACTGGTGTCATCTACCTGGACTGCTCTAAGGCCTTTGACATGGTCCCACATGACATCCTGATCTTCAATTTGGATTGGAGAGAGATGGATTTGAAGGTTGGACTATTTGGTGGATAAGGAATTGGCTGGATGGCCACAGTCAGAGAGTTGCAGTCAAAGGCTCTAAGTGCAGGTGGAGGCTGGAGATGAGTGGTGTCCCTCAGGTGTCCGTCTTGGGACTGCTAATGTTTAATATCTTTGTGAATGACATAGACAATGGGACTCAGCGCACCCTCAGCAAGTTTGCAGATGACACCAAGCTGAGTGGTAAACTCAATACAATAGAAGGAAGGGATGCCATCCAAAGGGACCTGGACAAGCTTGAGAAGTGGGCCCATGTGAACCTAATGAGGTTCAACAAGTCCAAGTGATGGGTGCTGCACCTGGGTTGGGACAATCCCAGACATGAGTACAGATTAGGAGAAAAACTCATTGAGACCAGTCCTGCAGAGAAGGATTTCAGGGTTCTGGTGGACAAAAAGGGGGGATGAAGGCAGAATTTGCAAATGACACAAGACTGTGAGGAATGATTTACAGACCAGATGGTTGTATTGCAGTTTAGAGGGACCTTGACAGGGTGGAGAAATGGACTGAGAATCTCATAAAGTCAATGAAATGAAATGCCAAGTCATGCCCCTGGGGAAGAGTAACTCCATGAGCCAGCATATGGTGTGGGGCAATTGGCTGGAAAGCAATATTTCAGAAAATGACTTGGGAGTCCTGGTGGGCAACATGTTGAATGTCATCCAGCAATGTGCCCTCACAGCAAAAAGGCCAATAGCCTCTTGGGCTGAATTAAGCAGAGCATCATCAGCAGAGAGGTAACCCTTCCCCTCTACCCAGCCCTGGAGAGACACATCTGGAGTGCTGGGTCCAGGTCTGGGCTTCCCAGTACATGACAGAGGGCTGTGCTGCAGTGAGTCCAGCAAAGGTCTACAAAGATTATTAAGGGGCTGGACCATCTGACTTATGAGGAGAGTCTGAGAGGGCTGGGGATGTTGAGCCTGGAGAAGCTCCAGTGAGACTTTATAGTGGCCTTTCAGTACCTAAAGGGGGCCTGCAGGAAAGCTGGGGAAGGACTCTTTGTCAGGAAGTGTAATGATGGGACAAGGGGTAACAGCTTTAAAATTAAAGAAGGGAGACTTAGATTAGAGATAAGAAAAAAATTCTTTACTCTGAGGGCAGTGAGGCCCTCTCACAGTTTTCCCAGAGAAGCTGTGGATGCCCCATCCCTGGAGGTGTTCAAGGCCAGGCTGGGTGGGGCTTTGGGAAACCTGGTCTGGTGGGAGGTGTGGGAGGTGTCTGACCCTGGCAGGGGGTTGGAATTAGATGGCCTTTAGGGTCCTTTCCAACCCAGTTCTGTGATTCTATAAAATTAAAACACATGAAATTTCATCTAAGCAAAATAAAAATACTTTTTTTTTTTTTTTCTCCTTGTCAGGATGGCCAAACACTGTTACAGGTTGCCCAGAGAGGGATTATGGAGTCTCCATCCTTGGAGATATTCAAAAACTATTTAGACACAGTCCTGGGCAATTTGCTATAGCTGACCCTGCTGTGATCAGGGGCTTGGAGCATGTGAACTCCAGAGTTTATGTACTTTAGGACTTTAACTAGAGCCTCTGTTAGGGACTTAGATAGACAAATACTGTCAGGTGAGATCATATAACGCTTGCTTTCTTCTCTTGACTTGGTGATGACGACATAATATCAAACCCTTTTTCTGGCTTTTGTACATTCATTTTCATCCTCTGCTTCTCCAATGTGAAGTATATGGTACAGAAAACTTTATCTGGTCTCATCTCCTCCTACAGGATTAAGGAAGTGGTCATGCAAAAAGTGCACTCATCACTCAATACTCACTAGCAAATTGCAGTCTGGCACTTAGGCTCAAAAGCAAGAAATGGCATTCCCCTGGAATTTGATTCAAGGCTGTACTCACTGACAAGTGTCTTGTGTCAAACAGCAAGTACCAGACATTGCTTATAGCAACTAAAGACTAGTAAACTCTTCAGTGCAAAACAAATGTGTAAATATAGTGCATTTTGTGATCAAACAAAGAAAAAGACATTATTTTGTAAACTAATGTTGAGTTTGATGTGAGCTCAGTGAAAGGGTCTTATTGAAGAACCCATGAGCTTCGTACAATCCTGTGAATAATTTTTCAGGCACCCGTGTTTGTAAAATTTAGTATATGTATCACCTAATTTTATGGATAATTTGTGATTTTTTTTTCCCACTAACAGACTGAAAATCCATAAAACTGTGCACTATAGCAAATATAGGGTATGTAGTTTCAGGAAAATTTAAGCTGCATTAGTTTTAAACGATGAGATTGAAACTATTCTGATAAATCACTAATATGTACATAATCTCTGTCCAGGCTTTTTGCAGACATTACAAATGAGTAACAGTATCACAGAGGGTATTCAAACATGACATATAATCACAAAAGAAAGATCAAGGTAATGAATTATGCGAAAACAGGATGTTTAACAATTTTCCAGGAAGAAGCAACTTCAGTAGTTTGAGTCAGCTAAGGACAGAACCTCTTCCTGTCACCACTGGAGTAAGTGGGAGATATGAAATTTTCAAGGAGTCAGATGAGCTATGATGTGTTGAAAAAGCTACTTTACTATAATAAAAAATAATCCATTCTTTTAGAAAAGTAAAAAAAAGACCTTATCTTGAAAATTAAGTGTCTTGCTCACCTCCTTCCAGTTGTGAAGCCTTCATTTTGTCCCATCAGCTCAAGATCTGATAGGCAGCTTCCTGCTGGAAGAGAAATGGCTTCTACCCCTGGAAACAGGAGCACATGGTGAGCCAGAGTGTAGGCTGGGGGAAAGGAGACACAAGTCTGATGGACAGCTGTTGGGCCCATGCAATGAATTTCTGTCTGCTTTCCCACATTTCGAGCTATTTTTTGTTGAACCTTCTGCTGCTGTAGTACTTCTACTTTCTGTTTATTCATTTAGAAAAACACTACCAGTAAAAAATAATCTGCTTTAAGATAGATAAAGTTTCTGTTGGCCTAGGTGATGCGAGGATAGTTATGCATCCAATTCCATCCCAATTCCATCCCCACTTCTCCCTCTAAATACAGACAAGTCTTTCCTCTTTGTCTTCCTTATTACTCCTTTTGTTCCTTTATATCCTGTATCCTACGGTATGCTACCAAGATGTATGAAGTTGCTATGTATAGTGGGACATGTCATCTAACAACTGTCTAAAAGCTATCTAGGCTGCAGTTCTTGTAGATACAAATATTGCCTAAGAAATATTTGCTTTTTATTTTTATATATTTTTTTTTTCATTAAGATGCTGTTTACTATTGCTTACACTCAAACTTTTCAGAGTTGAACATGTGAATGAATGCTTCACTAAATGTCATGAATTGATTGACTTTTTCTGGAAAAGAACAGTAGTGACAGCAGGAAGCTGTTCCTGTTCTTTTAGGAATTTTTGTGGTCCTTCTACCTCTTATTTTAGGTTTACTGCTGGAGGTCAGTAGTCAGGAGACGTTTTCTGCACCAATGAGTAACTGAGAAAAATGGAGAGCTTGAAATAATGTGTCAGAGATAATAGGGATAATTTATTTCTTGATGGTAGAAAGATAGAAATTGATCCCTTTTCAACACTGAAAAAAGTTCAGTTTGCAGTTTTCAGGAAAAGATTCTTTTCTTGCCACTTGCTTCATTCTGAACAACCAGCTCTAATAAAGAACTTTCAGTATTTGCGTCTTTATGATTATTCGAGAAACACTTGCTCATTTGTTCTTAATAACATTACTGAAAAATACCAGTAATTATATAATAGCTGTAGAAATCACATTTTAGGTAAATGAAGAGAGAAATGTTTTTTTTTTTTTTTTTTTTTTTTTTATTATAACTCTCCAATTTATATGTAATTACCAGCTATAAAAGAACCTTCCTGGTATGCATAATGACCACCTTTTGTCCTTGCATGAAAAGTCGAGGTGTTTTCATTCAAGGTTTTGTTCTCTTCAGCTTATTCCTGGCTGGTTGGGGAGACAGAGGCAGCTGTTTTTATGACAAGTCATACAGCTCTTCCCCAGACTATTGAAAGTGTTGATTTGAAAACCAGCTGGGTGTATTCTTAGTCTGTCAAGCCCAGGCCATAGAAATAAGAATTCTGGGCAAGCTAGTTGAAAAGTGTTATTGTTAAAAAAGAGCAGTTCTTGATGTTGTTTTTTAATGTTAATAGAAACTAGCAATTATTAATTACCTGTAACTGCTATGATTTAAAAGTAATACAATAGAGAGCATGCAGAAGACATAAAGCAACATACGTTGTTTTTCCATTTACTTTGGACTCTGTTGGAGATTTGAAGCTCAATGGTCTTTTTGAATAAGCATATAAAATATTCTACAAGAAAATATGCAGGTCTAATCTTGCAGTCCCAGTTGTTACAATTATTGACTATAAGCTTTCTGTAACACGAAGATTTATAATCAAAATGAAATATATTTTATATATATGTTATATATATGTTTTTATATACATGAAATATAATTTTCCTTTCCTTGCCTTGCCTTGCCTTCCCTTTCCTTCCCTTTCCCTTCCCTTTCCCTTCCCTTTCCCTTCCCTTTCCCTTTCCCTTTCCCTTTCCCTTTCCCTTTCCCTTTCCCTTTCCCTTTCCCTTTCCCTTTCCCTTTCCCTTTCCCTTTCCCTTTCCCTTTCCCTTTCCCTTTCCCTTTCCCTTTCCCTTTCCCTTTCCCTTTCCCTTTCCCTTTCCCTTTCCCTTTCCCTTTCCCTTTCCCTTTCCCTTTCCCTTTCCCTTTCCCTTTCCCTTTCCCTTTCCCTTTCCCTTTCCCTTTCCCTTTCCCTTTCCCTTTCCCTTTCCCTTTCCCTTTCCCTTTCCCTTCCCTTCCCTTCCCTTCCCTTCCCTTCCCTTCCCTTCCCTTCCCTTCCCTTCCCTTCCCTTCCCTTCCCTTCCCTTCCCCCTTCCCTTCTCCCTTCCCTTCTCCCTTCCCTTCTCCCTTCCCTTCCCTTCCCTTCCCTTCCCTTCCCTTCCCTTCCCTTCCCTTCCCTTCCCTTCCCTTCCCTTCCCTTCCCTTCCCTTCCCTTCCCTTCCCTTCCCTTCCCTTCCCTTCCCTTCCCTTCCCTTCCCTTCCCTTCCCTTCCCTTCCCTTCCCTTCCCTTCCCTTCCCTTCCCTTCCCTTCCCTTCCCTTCCCTTCCCTTCCCTTCCCTTCCCTTCCCTTCCCTTCCCTTCTCCCTTCCCTTCTCCCTTCCCTTCTCCCTTCCCTTCTCCCTTCCCTTCTCCCTTCCCTTCCCTTCCCTTCCCTTCCCTTCCCTTCCCTTCCCTTCCCTTCCCTTCCCTTCCCTTCCCTTCCCTTCCCTTCCCTTCCCTTCCCTTCCCTTCCCTTCCCTTCCCTTCCCTTCCCTTCCCTTCCCTTCCCTTCCCTTCCCTTTCCCTTTCCTTTCCTTTTCCTTTCTCTTTTCCTTTTTCTCTTTTCCTTTTTCTCTTTTCCTTTTTCTCTTTTCCTTTTCCTTTTCCTTTTTCTCTTTTCCTTTTTCTCTTTTCCTTTTCCTTTTCCTTTTCCTTTTCCTTTTCCTTTTCCTTTTTCTCTTTTCCTTTTTCTCTTTTCCTTTTCCTTTTCCTTTTCCTTTTCCTTTTCCTTTTCCTTTTCCTTTTCCTTTTCCTTTTCCTTTTCCTTTTCCTTTTTTCTTTCTTTTCTTTTTCTTTTTCTTTTTCTTTTTCTTTTCTTTTTTTTTCTTTTCATTTGGACAGAAGGAAAAAGATTATGGGAATGTAAAACCATAGTCACCTTTCTGATAGAAGTGTGTCAGTTTTCAGGGGAGAATGGTACTTATGGACTTTGTATTTCATTCAGACTAGGGGAGTATTGTTAGAGGTGGAAAATCTAGAGATGTGGTTGCTGTAAATGATACAGCCATGGATTGCACCAAGACTGTAATTACTGGGGCAGAAGGAAAATGTTTGATGTAAATCTAGTGGAGATATGAGAGCTGGTGCTCCACAGCAGCCTGGTACACAGTCCCAGCTTGGAGGATTCTGTTGACTGAACTTGAGTGACAGGCAGCAGAGCCTCAGTCTTCATAGCCTACATTAATTTTATATGCTTCATTCACGTCATGTGAGAATGCCAAGCAACAGCATTCTCTTTCTTATCACTTATGAGATGGCATGATATTATAGGTACAGTGAATGACTGGTACAAAAAAGACACCTGTGTCTGTCAGCCTGTCATGAACCTAACAGCAACTGACGTGAAGTATCCACAGAATTTAGTGCACATAGAATTGGAAGAAGCATCACTGCCAAGAACGTCTCATATTCTTCTTCAAAAAGTAGGGAACTGAACAGACATTTTCCACATTTCAATGTCTCCACAGGTCTGATTTACTTTTGGCACAAATATTCCTAAGAAGATGGCCAACAGGAAAAAAAATCTTTCTATGGTGTTATTTCTTCCAAGTTGTAAATAACTGAAGTTTTCAATTAAGAACATGAGTGAGCAAATAATTTTGAAGCTTGACCTGGCTCTTCTGCTGTTCTCATGAAAATTTCCCTAAATTTGTGCTCTGAAAATTGCCCTTTGAAATGCATCATCTTCATTTTGTGCAGTGTGTTTTTTCAATCAGTAAGCAGTCTGCACAGCGTTTCATCAGCAGAGATTGGTGTTAGGCCAGATGGTCCTGAACTATCCTCATTCAGGTATGGACTTAGAGGTTTTGAAGTTCTGTTTGTTCAAGGGGTCTTTCAAAAATGCTAAAGCCAGTCCTGGATCTGAAACACTATGGTCTGAAAGGTGGAATAAACTCTTTTGTGAGCAGCACAACAGGTAAGATTCTGTTTGCCCATGAATTTTTATGCTCTTTCTTTCTCTGATTATCCCTACGCTCTCAATTCCCCTGCAACATTTGTAAGCTCACTCTTATTCCCTAAACTTCTCAGCTTACTGATGCCTTCTTTTTCCCCCTCATTATGTCCCTTCTCACTGACTCCTCTTCCCCAGCAGAGGCACGCTGCCCATGCACAAGTGTCTGTGCCAGGGGAACCCAGTTGCACCCTGGTCTCCCCTGTCTTGCCTGAACATCTGGTGGTGGTGAGAGCCACAAGTCCCCAGCCATGTGCAGATACCTACTTGGAAGTGAGCTCAGTAAGGAAACGTGACAAGTTAATGCAGTGGTCTGACATATACTGGTCAAAGGTGTTCTATGTGGGATCAGACTTGTAAGACAAGGAAAAGTAAGGAAACGCATCAGCTGATGGTGCTGGGTTGCTACTGATGAAATCGCCTCTCAGTCTGTTTCACCGGTTTTGGGCAAGGCTGATTCCAGCTCTGGAAGAACAGTGCTTGTCCTGCAGAAACATGCATCAATTTCTGCAAGTTTTTTAGCACTAGGAAGACATATAGCATATTGCAATATGTTGAACAAGCTTTTCAATACCTCCTGTGATCATGCTTTGCTATGAGTGCACAAAGAAATTTGGAGAAATGACATAAGCAAAAATGGGGGCAGGAAAATCAATCCGAAAAAATCAGATTATTCTATTCTATGGCACCTCTGTGTCATCTCTATCAAATACTTTATCTATACGGTGACTTCTTCAGCTCTGCTTCTTTAAAATAGAAATTTGTCTTTGTTGCTTTCCTTTAGTCCCTTTCCAGTCTCCGCAGAAAAAGACAACCTTGAAGGACTTTTGGCCATTTTGTTAACAAGCGTACAGGTGTATATTTTTTGCAAAGAACTTTAATGAGGGAAAGCTAAAAAAAAAAAAAAGGAAAAAAAGATCTGTACCATTCTTGTCTTTTCAGTACTAGGAGTTCTTTCTCTTGCACTACAAACTTCATATTCATAAATGTTTCAATGTTTTTGAAAATATACAGAAAAATGGCTGTGAGGGAAGAAGTGATATGCATACTGTCTGGGATGCAATGAGTGAGTGGATCACAGTTTGGCTTTTCGTAGCATTGAGAAGGCCAAAACCCCACCAGGTTCCCAGTGGATGCATCACACTGTTGTGGTGGGATGACAGGCTCTCCATAGTGCTTTTTCTGTCCTTGTCACTGCCAGCTCCATCTTGCTTCTATTTATATCCTTTGGTGGATTTTATACCCTGTGGTGGTAAAATTATTAACATTTAAGATTTGAGAGGTGTGGCTGAGTTTATCCTAAGAGAACATTCCATTCAGCTGAAAGCCAGCAGTCTGTAATTGTCTCCACCTCCCCACTTCTGAGCCACAATAATACTGGGTGTCCCACTCCTATAGGTGCCACCAAGATCCATCTCTCCATTTTGCCATGCCATTCAGTGATTCCTTCTTAAAGTTGTGGCAGTTAGTGAGATGTTTCAGGAATCCTTCATTCCTGGATGTTGGTACCTGGCCTTGCTAACACTGGAACGATAAAATATTAGGTGCTCTCCCTGCAAGGTACTGAGAAAGATGCAGAATTATGTGGTTAATGCACAAGATAAAAGTGATAATCTGTAACTATATGTGTTGTCAGCCTACTCTTGGTGTTTACAGACTGTTGTCTCAACATCTCCCTCAGAGGCTCTGCATGCATGCTGCTGATATGAAAGAGAGAGACCTGTCCTGAAGGAACCTGCAGGTGTTGCCACATGTGAAGACCCTCTGTGCTGAATGTGAGAGGGAAACATGGCAACCTTTTTTAGTTCACCTTGAAGCCTTTGGAGATGGGACAGAAATATTTGGCTATCACCAAACACCCAAACCACCAGAAGACAACACATCTAAATAGGGTTCAAATAATACTTTCTTTTTATCACACAGAGACACTTGCATTATTGACCATAAATAGCAAGTGAATAGTGAATATAACACACAGTAACTCATGTTAAAGCCTACAGGTAAATGACTGTCTTATTTGTAATAAACAGCTTTCTATTTAGTATACTGGAGTTGTTCCAAGGACGTCTTTTCATAAGAGAAGCAGATGTAGATGAAGTTTTGCACAATTTAGGCTGTATTTTTTTAAATAAAACATTTAATTAGCAGACATGAACACAGCCAGACACTTGAAATGACATTAAAACAATTGTTTGATATTAAACAGCACACACATTCAAATTGTGAATGCAGTTATACTGAAAAGCTTGAAAATATCAACAAATTGTGTTGTGTTTAAAAAAGAAGTTTTAATTTTCTTCCAAGGTTTTCTCTTACACAAATTGAAAGCTGAAAAAAAAAAGTTCAAATGAACACAAAAAATAAAAAAAAAGAGAAAGAAAGAGAAGAGATTGTTTCTTTAAATGCCAAGAGCTTATTAATGCTTCTTTCACTGATCAGAATAGGAATTCTGACCCATATTCTAAATACCATTTTGAATTGCTGTGCTCTTACCTGGAAAAGTTTGTTCACATCATTGTCAGAGAGTGTGATTCTGGATCATCTTCTTAACATTTTGAATACATTGAAAGAGTCTAAATAGTATTTGAAGTGAAAAGTTGGTAAAAAGAATAAGGAAACTCAGCTTTAAAGTCATTTCTGCACATAGCTGGGTGCTTAGGGACAGTTCCAACAGAGGACTGCAAAAACAACTGCTGCTTTTTCTGAACTGGTCTGTTGATTACATTGCAATCACCAGATTAAGACATGAGCATGTCCAAAAGTCTTGATGCTTTGGGATAAAACTCAAATCATCCTTTGAAGAAACTTGTTAGTAGAACCCTGACAGGTAACATTCTGGATGAAATCAGAGCATACATAATCCCTAAAAATATAAACTTCACAGTTTTCTACCATCATTTAGCCATCATTTCATCAGTCTTTGTCTAGAGTACACTTATATCCAATTACTCTTTCTAGACATCATGATTGTCATAAAAATGACAATGAATAGATGACTATATACAAGATATCACAAACCTACTCCCACAGAGTCAAAGTTATTTTAAATCAAGCTGAAAAAATCTAATTTGCAGCTGAGATCTCAGGCAACACTGTGAAGGCCTTGGATTTGCTCTGAAAATGCTTTTCATCTTATCAAACTGAAGAACACCCCAAAAGGAGAACTCTAGATGAAGAAGTTGGGTCTCTTACTGTGCCACCTGCATATAACATAAAAAGAGCACCATAAAAAGCACCCTTCTCTTAAGTCGTATATTCCTAGTAATCTTATACCATCACATACAGGATTCCTATTGAAAATCTTTTACATAATCACAGCCAATACAACAAGGAAATTATGGTTTGAAAAAATTTTCTTGACACCTCCTCCATCAACTTTGACACATCTCCTAACCTCACCAAAATCATAATCAAGAGCAAACTTCCTGCAACCCACCAAGTACCAAATGAATCTGTCCATGGCATAACCATGTGATCCAAAACAATAAATATGTGTACAAGATTTCCATAACTACTATAATAAATGTGTCTCACAAGGCAATTGCCAAAACCAGGAGTCCTATACCTGTGTATTGCTCATGTAAGATTCCTATCCAATATGTCAAATACTTTAACCCAAATTATTTGAATGAAATCAAGAAATCACAACAAATAAGAATGAGTTAATTAATACAGAGCTGAGAAACATGTAGTTACCAAGGAGAGATTATTTTCATGGAACAATAGTTACATCTTTGACATTTTAGACCTGATTTTCAAGCGAAAATAGGATTCTGTTGCATTATGGACATCACAAACATGATAAAAAACAGAGCTATAGAACAAGGTAATACTGTGACTTACAGAGTTGGACAGAATGAAAGAGATGGAAATGATGAAGACTGTTGGTGTGCATGTCATTCTAGAAATAAAAAGCTAAGACTGGTTGAGAACATATTTTCTGAATGTAACTCAATCCTTTTAACTAGTTAGACAAGGAGACAAATAATGGGAGGTGCTACCTTTGGAATAGGGTGGTGATGTTATTAACAGGAGAGAAAGTGAACTTGATAGTCTTTGTGACAGAGTCATGGACATAGAACTAGATAGTTATTTGCCACTTGTAAAAGATTAGTGTTAGGCAGCTTATGGATAGGATTGCAAATGTTTTGTAAAACCTAACTGTTTTCTGGTAGCTTTTTAAATAACCATAAGATAGAAAGAGGAAATAGATCAAAAAGAATCTCACATAGCCCATCTAATAGCTGAACCACACTTTAGAGCAAGTGAGTAATATAATTAATATTTTATGTAGTTGAGATTAAAAGTTGAGATAAAAACAAATAAGCAAAGCAGTACATTCAATTTCAACTACACATGTTTTCAAAAGTTGCTAGTGAACTGTTCTTTCCAGTTGCTGCTTTTAAAACATGCACACATACAACTGTAGACTGGTTGTGGCCATGCAAAGGAGGGGTGGTGGGAGGCACCAGCACTGAATCACAGTACAGAGGAGAGCACAGCAGAGCCTGTATGAAACCACACAGCATGGGATTTTCAAAACAAAGCACTCATGTGGCAAAATAAAGGATTTAAAACAGAAGAGTTCATGCACATATTACAGAAATTAGCATATGTAGTACCATTTTCACACTCAACCCATGGGTTTTAGAAAGAGCCAATTATTGCCAGCACCTGCTTTGGATAGCAGTTTTGTCTCAGATGGCCAAGAGGTCATGCAAAAGAGTCAGGAAACTTATGATTCTCTTTATGAAGCCTATCCCAATGACATGGTGGTTTTGCTCCCTGGCTAAGGTGAGGGACGAAGTGGAAGAGATTTGGGGAGGCCATGGGGGTGCTTGGGAGGGTATTGCACAGTGATTGCACTCTGAATAAACCACTGGTGGACTGTAAAGTCTGTAGAATGCAGCCTGGGCAGGAGCTGTGTGGTCCATGCCATGGGACAAATGTTGCACTTGGGCAGTTGTCCTGCCAGCACATACTTGGTGGGAACGCAAGTTCCCCTCTTCCTTTGGCCTCATACAACAGCACCTACAGCAAAGGCAGCGCCAAATAAAGATGATTGTTGCTGACCAAGACTTGCATGTACAAATCTGTCTCTCTCTCCTAGCACCTACGTAAGTGGGAGAAGACCGATGGACAGCAGGAAAATGCAAACAGACAAACGTCTTCAGTTTCTGAAGCACAGACTAACAGCAAAGGGAACAATTACCACAACAGAAATTGGCAGTAATTTTTTGGCCACACTGCATGTGTCCTTCAACATCTGGGAGCTAGTTGGATATCTAATGATCACCCTCATGGGGTGCTCAGTTATTCACTTTTTACCTTAAGGGTGGCTAGTTTGGGTTCTGATCAAGCAGATTTTGAAAAACATCATTAGCTGTATCCATGGAGCTAGGTACAATTCTTCATCTTTACATACTCTTTATTATAGTTTGTAGTCATACTTACTTGAGTGAGTGTTTCAACACAGAAAATTCAGGTAATCTCACTCAAGACACTTCTTTTGTTCTGTCACATTTTTTTTTTCTGTTGCAGAATTTGATATTGCAAAGGTGTACAGCAAGAAAAATTAGGGGATTGGTGTAGTCCACCTGCCCCTCAAAAGAAAGTCTGCAAATGGGTAACTAGGGAATAAGAACATCCTGGTTTGAAAAGAAACATCTTTTGCTATGATGATGTGTAAGAAATTGGCCATGTCTGCACCAGCAAACCATACGGGAGCACGGTACGTAGCCTGGTGCTGCTGTGTTGTGATCCTCTGTGTGGCCCATGGTGTGGGTGCTGCCTTGTTCCAGACACCACAAGAAGAGCAAAGAAGTTTCCCACTGAGCAGCCTGCTGTCAAACCCCCAGGCAGCCTCACTCAACTTGTGAAGACCCCTGAAAGTCATCACCTCACTGGGCTACCATGGTGACACAGGGAAGACCAGGAGCCATCGCATCTGGGAGTCTTCCTCTTCTTGGGAAGCAGGAGGCAACACACACAAGGTGTGCCTGCAGGCTGGCACACCCTATACTGCCACAACATATATTTGTTTGTTGTCAAACACATACCAGCTCACTAATTACCTTGAATATTTCCTGCATCCTGTAGCTAAGTTTTGGATGAATGTTGCAATTTTCAAGTTGCTGTGCCACTTAGCCCCCCTTCATTGCCTGACCTTGCTCTGTTTTACCTGAGGTCAATAACTCCATATTGCACAGGAAAGTTGATTCGTCAAATAATTTAATCACCTCTTCGTATAATGATAGAGGAAAATTGGCAGAGGAAGCTTGTTATCAGTCTGGGGTACTGGTAAGCAGTAATTATGTGTAATGAGGCTTTTGTCTTGCAGCATTCTGAAGATCATCTTGAACTGCTCCTCACGCTTTACCAAAGGGACTGTCATGTTGAATTTTCCTTTAACATTTTCCCCACTCCCTGAAGAGAAATTATAGGTTGTTAGCTGGAAGCTCATTTGAAGCCTCAATTTTCTTGAGTATCCTGCTCTTGTGGGGAGTACCAGGTGTGCTCAGAGACTGTGGCCTTCAGGTTCAAACTCAACTGGCATTCTACAAGTCTTTTGATTTTTTTTTCCTTTCTGCTGAAGAGGCAGTGGTTGTCTTGACAGCAGGAACAAAGCTTCATCCTTGTACTTTGATATGTAGCAAGGTTAAAATAAAACCAATATAAGCTTTCGAGAAACTGAGCATTTTTTAAGACAAAGGTTTTAGTAAAGGCTCTTGTGCTGATAAGATATATTAAAAATTCTTGATTGTGTTCAGGACATTTTATTACACTGTTCATTGTAGCCTATGAAGATACCTCCCAGAAAAATGTATGCTCAGCAAGGTGGTTTGTGAGGTCTCAAACAACCCAAACTCCAAATGATGTTAACCTGTCATATCTCAAAGCACTCAAGAAATTAGTTTTGCTGAAGAGGAACAAACACTGAAAAATAGCAAGATTGTATTAAAAACACTAAAAAGAACGCTGAAGAGACAAAACAAGTTTTTGAAAGAGAAAATAAGCACTTTGCCTTTCATTGTTTCTTAAAAAATCCTACATCAATGATTTCTATAATGCTGGCCAGCTTTGCAGGGCCATCATGTTCAGCTATTCTGTACTGATAAGAAGGTCAACATAGCATTGTCGGAAAAATTCTAAAACCTATTTATGACACTGAAGTTTTTGAGATTTTTTTATAAAAATGTAGCACGGCCTGTTTTTTTTTTTTTTTTTTTTCAAATTAAAACATATTTGTGTTTCCTGTGGAGCTATAGCTGCACTTAAAAACTTTTGGTAAAGGCAAAAGTTAGATATTGCTCAAGTTCATATGACCCTATGAGTTCTTTTGCCACATTGCATATGATTTATGATTTTCTACTTAACTTGGTATAGTTAAAAATCTCACAGAATCATAGAAAGGCAATCTCTGTGATTCCAGCGATCTCTGGAGGTCACCCAGTCTTGTGAAAAATAGATCTACATGGACCTGCATATGAAACTCTGTGTTTGTACAGGAAGGTTTGCCATCATTGCCAGTTTTCTGCTCATTTGCAAATCGCTCAACGAAGCTGGTGCTCGACTCTATGTACCTGCAGTTGGGAGGAATGGGGAAATGAGCACAATGTTGCTTATTGTTTCAGATATACTTTCCTTTTTATACATACTGAAAGACTTGTCTCATGCTTATAGCTGAATTTTAATAGTAAGGTAAATGAAAATGAAAGACCTACAGTAGTAGGTGTAGGTTGCCCAAGGATGAGCCTCTGCAGAGGAAAATTTTCCCATGCATACCTCTGCACTGACAGGTCTCTGTTCTATCTTTCACATTAGGAAACACATAGCCAAATTCAGGGCCTCTTTTCATTGGTTTGGCACACAGGCCAAAGTAAAAAGACAAATAGGAAGGGTGAATCTTTAAATCTTTTGCTGATCTTCTGTTTAGACAAAATGAGCATGCAGGCAACTATGAACTTTAGTCTGTAATGAGAAATTAACATAGTGGATGTGCAATACCTTAGAAAGAAGATTCTGTCTTAGAATCCCATCTATTTATAACCTGCTGAAACAAGTATAACTGCCTAGTAGAAGCTAGATTATTTTCTATTAAATGGAATTTCAGTTAATAACCAGCTTAATCAGTGCGGTATATAATTTATTTTCATTAGGCTCTATCAGTTTCCTGGGAAACAAGGGCTAAAGGAAATTCAGCATTTGTAGGATCAGCCATCATTTTCTGAACTGTATTTTTAGACTTGTAATTCATATTATCTCAAGGAGTTTTTCTTTATGTGACCTCTTTGTAACTGCATATAATTGTCTTAAGGAACACTAAGAGGGAATATATGAAATCTCTTGCTTGCTCCATGGAGAACTGGGTCACTATATTAGCACAGCTTTTTCTTGTACATAGCCATGTCTATTTTTCATGTAACTATTTGAAAACTCATGACACTACTTTAAAGTATTAGCAATCAAAATCTAATTTGCTTTACATTAATATATAATTAATAGGAAGATCAAGACCAGATAAACAGATAAACTGTTTAGAGATGTACAATTAAAAAACAACTACAAAAAATAGTTAAGAAAAAGTTAGTGGAAGCTTTTCATCTATCAAAAAAATGTACTAAGGCTCTGGATTTGGCTATAGTGCCAGTAGGAGCCAGAATCTGGGATTATTATCATATGCTTCATCAAAGTGGCAAAGTGGTGAAGGTTTATACAGCTTTATAACAAAGGTTTTTGTTTCCTCAGAAGAAGAATTCAGTATAGCAAAGAGTGTACCACCTGACTCCATGGAAGATGGCTGTTTCAGACATTTCTGTGCCTTGTAAGTGCTATTTCGCCCTGATTTCACATGGGAAAGATGTTGATATGATCATGTGAATATATCTGTATGTACGTTCTCCCTCACGACTTTTGAACCTATTAGTTGATTGTGGCCAAATTCAGCAGGATGGATAGGTTTGAAAGGTATTTAAATTCCTAAGCAACCCATGAAAACAGGCAGTTGGACAGGGGAGAGCATTTCTGACCTGGAAGAGGTTGCAGAGTGATCTCACATGTCTCTGGGCACCAGGGATCCTGCCTGGGTAAGGGCTGCTCCCAGTGCCTGCTGCTGGCAGAGCTTCAGCTGGAGCTGCCAGCCACGGGACGCCAACATCTGGGTGACTCATCCGCCCTGATGCTTACAGAAATGACCCTTTTAACATCTCCGAGGTGGGAGGGCAGTGGGTGCAGCTCATGGAGCTCGGAGCGTGAGGCTCCGCCAGCTGGCTGTGCAGCATGGGACTGGGCAGGGAGGCCAGATGTGCTCATGCCGCCAGCTGTGCTCACGCTGCCAGCTGTGCTTGCACCTCCAGCTGTGCTTGCACTGCCAACTGTGCCTGTGCTCTAGGGCAGTGGGTGGCTGAAACCACAAGGCTTTACCTCACAGGCTGCCTGACCCTGGGTGGCTGGGATGAAGGCTATTTTTACCTCTTAACTTTTACGGAGTTCCTCGCATTCCCCTCTAGCATCCCTACCTTGAAGGTGCTGTTTGCACTTCTTCACAGCCTTTTTGCTGGGTGATTGCCTGCTGTTAAACACCCAGGGTTATCTTATGTTCTCTATTTTGGGCTCTCTCAAACCACAGTAACATGTCTCCTGTGGTGGTACTCGTTCAGTGGTGGCTGGGTTCCCTCCCCTGAGTTGTAGGGTGCCCCTAAAGCTTCTGACAGCAGCTAGACCCCATGCTGAATGAAGATTGTGCCATAACGCTGGCTAATGGTGCAGCAGAGCATTTGCCCATCTCTCCATCTGCTTGTCAGACCTTTCCTCAGGCAAAAGCATGCCAAACACAGCTCTTTCTGTAGCTCAGCAGTAGATGGCTCAGCCATCGCTGTTACTTCCATCACTTGGCACTGAGTTATGGCACAACTGCAGCACTCCCATGGCAAGTCTGCTTTAATCTATTCCCGTGCAGGATAATAAGCACACACGTGAATAAGTGAACAGTTGCCATTTGGCATCAACCTTTGCTTTAACTTTTTGTCTGTGTTCTCTTGCTAGACACCAGGACAGGCAGGCAGACCTCTCTGCTCCTCTGTGACTCCTCTTAAGGCTAGCTTGCCTGTGAAAACCAGTTATTTTCACTACAGCTTTGACATGCTGATAATGGGCCACATTGTCTTCTCTTTCCCAATAGTGTGAAGTAATAGCAACTCCTCTGGCTGCAGGTAGATGTAAGAGGAAGGATGTTCAGGCTCTTATTCTGTCTGTATGAAAGCAGTGATGCATGGTTGATTTCTCCACACAGGGAAAGCAAAAATGAGGGAAAATGCTTTAACTTGATTGCTGTTTTGGATGTAAGTTAGTGATACAGCATGCAACACAGGTTTTATATTGGTTGTAAATGTGTCTTGTATACACACATGGGGTCAACTGGAGCATACCTGGGGGAATCAGGGATGAACCTGTGCATGGGATGCTACCCCAAGTTCCCTATTACACACTGAATGCAAGGTGCCTCTGGCAGAAAGAGCACAAAACGTTTCCAAAATCATCCAGGTGTGTGCAGGGATATAAAAGTATTGGTGGGGAGAGTGGGGACAATACCTAAAGAGATACTGATGTCTAAATTAGCTGCAACAGGCCCTCTGTGTAATCAATGGAGGGAGAAATAGGCATTCCTAGGATATAGCCCTTTGACCTATAGTTCATGTTAAGGTGAGATGCAATTTAGAAGTGCCCGTTTATTACTGTGGGTTATACAGTTTGGGTGACTAACTGGGATGTAGATGGTTAAAAGTGTAGTGGTCTCAGGTTAGGTGACACGAAACCACGCTAAGATGCCTAATCACATCCTTCTGGCCATTTTGAGTCCCCCCTTTTGTCTTTATGCTATGGGAGCTAAAAGAGACTTGTTTCCTGTATGTAATCAGTGGTTCTGGGGGGACAGCTGTTACATTGCATCCTACTTGAACCTATTTCTCAGCTGCCTTCCCCGCCCACTCCCCAAAGGTTCCTGAAGTGCTAGGGGGCCACAGGAGGAACACACAGCAAACCTATGTACTCTGCCCAATTTGCAGGAGGGAAAACTCTGCTCATTCTCACCCTAACCCCCCCCCCACACACACACCCCAGCATTGCACCCCAAAAAGTGTGCAATGCCTACAAGAGAATATAAATCCAAGAGCTTCTGAGATCAGTCTCAGCAAATTAAACAGGTGATTCTGGCACAAGGAAAACACCCCTACCAGCACAGCTGGTAAGAAGAGTCTTATTACCATTACCTGTATTTGTAGGGGGTTTACCTGAGCCTCACTGAGCAGCCACAGGTATAGACATAGTCTTTTCCTGCTACTTGTTTTGCTTCCCAACTCTGTAAGGTCACACAGGGGAAAAATAAATGGGCGTGTGTCTCTTTTCTGCAGAATGATACCCCCCTCTTCTTCCTGCATTTGAGGACTCAGGATGTGTATTTGAGCAGCCTAATTTTGCTTTGTGCTGTTAAAAATTATTGTGTTGCTCAAATATCAGGGTGTGTAAAAATGAGTGTGTTCATTGTGGGCTGCACTGGACACATATGCAGTTAATAGCCCATATTTATATGAAAATCATAGTAGAAAGAGGCTTTGCAACTATGCAGCTACTTTCTCTGTGAGTGTTCTTGAGTTCTTGAACAACTTTGCTAATTTCTCAGCAGTATATTCATAGGAAAGAGAATAGAACAGAAGACTTTTAGCTGGAGCCTATTATGTGTTTTTCCATCTGTTTGTGGTGAACCAGAAAGAGCTATGTGTTAGGTCTTGCCTTATGGCAAATCCTGATCTGCAGTTGCTGTTTTCCCACACTTACTTAAGCTTCTCTGCACATCCCCGTACACAAAGCAGATGCCGGTACCACAACAGGGCTGAGAGGCTCCTTCTGAGTGTGAGATGCTTTTATACAGCCAGGTCCTTAGGACTAGCCTCCAGCAAAGCCAACCGACCAAAAAAAAACCGCTCACAGTTGACATCAGATGATCTGAAACTGGTTTATCAATTGAAAAGGAAAAAAACAAAGGCAACAACAACAACAAAAATGTAAAAAAAAAAAACAACACAAAAAAACAACCACCAAAAAACAAATCCTACGAGATCATCAGTTGTCTGCTGCAGCCCTTCTGGACTCAACTTTTGGGGACAGGTTTTGGGAAGGGAAATTAACTGCAGAAAGTGCACAATACTTTTTCTATTTACAAATGCCTAAGAATGTAGCAAAAAGCAGTGGTGCTGAGGAGACCTCACAAGGATTAAATAACATTTTTTCTTTTAAAAAAATCAGAGGGAATAAAACAAGCACTAAAGTGTATCTTTCCCTGCAATGACGGTCATTGTTCCCTCTCCCCAGGGCTGAAATTGTGTCATAATAAAATAATTGGGAGTATGCCATTAATGTCAATAGGGCCAGCATTTCACCCCCGTTATTCAGACATGGGCTCTCTCTCTGGCAATTGGCCCCATCTCAGACTTTTCTCCAGGGAGCCATTGTCTTTGCTTTATATCCCAGTCACCATGCAGTGCTGCAAAATGTTGATTAGGACGAGACAGACTACTCACAAGAAACAACAAAGTTGATAAATATATCATTAAAAGACTAAAATTGTCTTGTACTTTCTGTTTGTTTATTTTTCTACAGAATTTGAAAGTTTTCTGTAGCCATTTGGTAGCTTTTGAGGGTGGGGTGGCTGAAATTTTTTTCACTTACAACATCATGAAAATTAAGCTCATGGTTCATTTTGAGAGTTACTCTTACCTATAGGACAGTTAAAGTATCATAATTCATAATCAGAGCCTTTTTGTACCTATACAATAATCTACCATACAAGATTAATTACTGTATTTTAATATAAATAACACGTGTGATACATATTTTTCTTACACATTGGAATTACAAAGTAACTTGTAGATATTTATATTCCTAATGACAGAACATTCACAAATATACATGAATTTAAAAAGTAACTGATTTTGCTTCTCATCTTTTCCACACAGATTTTTGGGTCAATTTCTGCTTCCATTGTCTCAGAAACTAAATTATCATTAACAACATATTTTTACATAGAATAAAGATCTATATTACTACACATCTTGTTTATCTCAAGTAACTCAATCAATAGTTGCTAATAAGTGTTTTACCAAAACAATACATTGAGATATTTAATTTCTAGGAACTAATCTACATAATGCACACTTTGAGGACTTAATTTTGGCCTCAAAGTAATCTGCAGCAAAATCCTAGTATATTTATTTCTGCAGTACTGGAACACGTATGCATATTTACATGCACCCTTTCAAGATTCTACTGAAAAGCCTTTACAGGTCAGCTTTTCATTTTAAATTGGGCTACCCATATTTGTGAATGGAGGTTGACGTAATCTGGCAATATAATCATCTCTTTCAATTTTTAGAAGTCTACTCTTAGGTTTAGAAATCCACTGAGCCAAAAATACATAGCCCAAATTATCTTTTTTTTTTTTTCCCATATCTAGAAATTCTTGAATATTTGTTTTTCACATTTATCAATTGCTTGGCACCACTGTTGCTAAAGACAGCATAAAATCTTTCCAGTCTCCACTTTAAAATATAGATATAAGAAGGAAACCATGACAAACACCTTGC
This sequence comes from Cygnus atratus, assembly GCF_013377495.2. Classification (NCBI taxonomy): domain Eukaryota; kingdom Metazoa; phylum Chordata; class Aves; order Anseriformes; family Anatidae; genus Cygnus; species Cygnus atratus. The sequence goes on from NC_066364.1 coordinate 43,869,961, forward strand.
CTTTGTGGTAACATTATTAGAAGTCTAGCAGAGGTCTGGGTCTACAGCCCTGAGAATTTACTTTGCACCAAAAGCTCTTTGAATAGGTAATGAATACTCACAAATGAGAACCTATTCAGACAGTGTGCTATTGAGTCAAGTTCATCAAAGTTAAAGTAGCACCTATTTTCTGAAAGCTGTAGATGATTACACACTGGTCTAACTTCAATGAGTTCTGATAATCATAATTTCCTGCAAAAGAGTTAATTAAATTATGTTTTGCCTTGGGGTTCCTTTTCTTACCATTGAGATTGTAAAATACTCTATTATGTTGTAGTCCTGCCTAGCAGATTCTATTTAAAAGAAACCAAGCCAACTACCATACTTGTTACATAGAAATAACTACTACTGGTTTGTGTCTACTGATTCTTTTAATTCTTAAAATGTACCTGACAAAAATGATTGAGGGACAGCCAAACCACATCCTGCCTTATCTCTGGGGGAGCTCCTGGGGAACTCGATCCATCCCCCTCTTCCCAGCACATCACACACGATCCACTTCACAATACAGAATGGACAACACTGCCTTTACTTCTTCTGAAGCTTATGGGAACCCTGCAAGTCTGTGATTTAATGGAGAAATGGATTGTACCAGCTTGGTGTAATTTGTTATATTACTTGGCAATCATTTAATCTCATTCTCAAAGTGTGGTGATTTTCAGATTTTAACTAATGAGAATAATGCAAGAGAATCTTTGAGGCCGTTTCAAGTTGTTCTCAATTTCACAGCACAGGAAAAAGAATGAGCTCAAGTTTTGAGGAAAAGCTATCCGTGTATTTTGCCTAATGATATTGATCCTTAATAATTTAAAATAATATTGAAGACATTTGTTTTGCACATTTAGGGTTCTAACGCAAAACCTCAACCCTATTCATTGCAGATGGGGAATTAAAGAATGGATTCCCTCGAGTACATTTTGTCTTCAGGGTTTCTGCTATCACCAGAGCTTCACTGGAAATTATATTAAGGCTACTAACATAAAAAAAAAAATAATTTTTTGTTACAATGATCAGGAGTGAAATTCATTTGTTTTTTAATCACATTTTTTTTTCCTGTCTCATATTTACATAGGTTTCAGGAAACAATGAAAAAAATATACTAGTATTTGCTGTGATAACAAAGTAGTCTTCATGTTCTAGTGAGGGGGCTGAGATCCAGTGAGTCATGTGTTGGCAATAATGACTAATCTGTTACTAGCAATGTACAATTTTTGAAACATGCTTATAACATGTAACATAACAAAATTGTGTACCAGTGGAATTAAACTAATTCTATAAAGAAAACAATTGCTATGGCCAGATGCATAACAAAATCTGAGTAAATCCCAGCTTCTGATCTTGTTCAAACACTTGATCTTTTAACTTATGGGTTATGATATCTTTTGTCAAAGCCCTTTGATTGATTTATAGTTCATCTTTCCCCATCCACTGTACTTCAGAAGTTCTCAGACTCGAGTGGCAGGGGATTACAGTAAATTATTTGTTCATCTACTAATCCTGTGCAGTGGTCAAATGAAATTATTGTATGCTGAAAATTAAATGCAAATACATCAGATATGTATATGTAGTCCAGTTGCTGCAATGGAGAGAGAAGAGCTGCTCTACTTTCTGGGGAGACTAAACCTAGCATTAAGCCTGCATCTGATTTATTCCTGAACCTTCCAGAACTCAGAAATTTCACTGCCTCCCGCTGCAAAGAAAATGTATATATTGTAATATTTGTTTTGAAAATTTATATATTGGCTGACCATATGAACATGTTCTCATTGCCTACTCAGGCCTTTGAGCAATTTGCAGCCTTTTGTTAGCAAATAAAGGCTCTCTGAGCCTCCTGCTTGAGCACCGAGTTTACCAGCTGCTATCCACTACTAGACCTCATTAGGGGCCTGCTGTTCTGCTGAGAACCACACCACATGCTACACCCGGCGTTGTCTGCATATTAGCCTGTTGTTGCTCCTTAAATTACCAGGTACAAAAGGTTGCTCTATTTCTCCATAGAGAACTACCACTCTTATCCTCTTTGGAGAGGCTCTATATCATGATCTCTCTAACTAATTATGGTCTGCAGACAAGCCACAGGTTGTTACAGAGGAATCGTCCCCATGGTTGATATCAGTAGTTTTTTTTTGTTTTTTTTTTTTTTGGGGGGGGGGGATTAAAATTGCTGTTTCTCAGAATCAAGTCTCAGGAAAAACAACAAAACCCATACATTCTCATTTAAATGTTTAAAAAATGCTTCTTAACATCAACTCTCATCAAGAAAATTTAAAGGTATTTTATTTCTACATTGAAACATTATTTGTGAAAACATTTTAAAAATTAAAAAAAAAAAAAGAGTTTATATATATGTGGAAAAAATGGAATTGCTTTCCATGTGTCTAGAAATAAGTCCATTCTAGTGACAGTCACAGGTAGTTTCATAAAAGCCTGTTTGGACGTGGGTCATTTCCAGAAAAAAATATTGACCACGACAGGTCAACCAGGAATTAGTCTTTTTTACTTATCTGAGATACAGGCCTGATGGATTTATGGAAACATATGGATGAGTTAGAGAGCCACCTCGGAGACAGACTGTAATTTAGTGACCTGCTTCAAGGCCTGTGCAGAGGAGAACTCTGCTTCTGCAGTCCTCATTGGAGCTTCCCAGTGAATTATCGGTCCTCAAGTACTGAACCAGGTTTGTGGCATCCAGGGGAAATTTTTCTAGCTTGATTTCATTCATTTATGATGGATTACTTCTTATCTGCTACATAGAATTATTAGATATTTTTTATTTTCATTCCCAGACGTATGATGTCCATGTCTGAATAAGAACTATTTGCATTTCTAATAAGGCAGAATATGTTTCATATGTTCCACAGATATCAGATATTGATCCAAGACCTTGTCTAGCACTGAGAAACACTCAACTTTGAGTCTGGTCTTTTGTGCAAACATCATTATACACTGGTGCCAGTAAAGAGTTGCTGCTTGCCCGTGATCATGAAAATATTTAGGTATAGAAAACATCAATCATGTGGTCTCTCCTGCTATTCAGTATACAGGGGTGACATGTACTGTATTGAGCTGATCTACAAATGTATTCTGGCACGTAGTAACATTGTTTTCTTTCAATTTAGAATAGGAGAGAGACATTGTTGGAATCTTTTGGGAAGATCCATTTATATGATCCAGTGACTGTCAATAGCTCTGTTACATGTCCTGCCATCTGTTCAAAACCCAAGAAAATCCAGCTATCCTTTCCTCCAGGAGCTCACAGCAGTATCATAAGTATCATATGATACACATGAATATATAATACACAACAAACAAATGTTAGAGAAATCACAGTTACAAGGAAATATTTTGATTCTGCATGTTTAGCTGTATTAATCACTAACATCAGACGTTCCTGTAGTCCTAAAAATCTGTTAGTGATTGTGTAGTCTGGCACCTTGTGTACCACAGATCCTCAACCAGTAATAAGTAATTAAGCTTGTAACAACTGCTTGAACTATATCATGTTTCTGAGAAAGAAGTACAGTTGTGATTTGTGGACTTTAAGTGATGAAATTTGTCACTGGAGCAAACAAAATTTGCTCCCTACTTGTATTCTGAGTTGTGCTATTTTACCTTCTAACCACTATACCTTGACATGAAGGAGCTGCATCCTACCAGAAATTCCTTCTTTGAATGTCTACTTTACTTTCATTACAGCAAGCAAACCAGTTCTGTATGTGTGAGTTGTCCAAGTAATATTCCCATTGCAAATTTTATCATTGGCTATTTTATAATTTCTCCTTATAATTTTAGCTCTGTTAATAATAAATTCCTGTAGCACATTAAAATAAATATTCTCTCTAGATGATGATTTCCCATTAGCAAATATTTTTAATGTCATATTACTAGCTTTTTGTCCATTTTACAGACTAAGCTATTTTTAATATAATTAAAATGTCATGTTGAAATAAGTTAGATGGTTTGTAGGAAAACTCAATTTTCAGTACCAAAAATCATCTTACATGAAGCAACTGGTGTACTTATGTATAATGAAACCTACTATCCCATAAAATCATGTTTTACACTGATTACCTTCCATACTTGTTTCCTCATGGTTTTGCTTAAAATGGATGTTTGACTTCTGCTGTATTGTTAGTGGGTGGTCTTCTCCTACAAGTTTTCCATTTGTGAGCGTAACTTCCCGCCTTTGGATCTTGGAATTTCCCTGGTATTCGCTTAACCACTCAAACAAATTTTATTGACTAAAAGATATTCCTCATTTATTATTCTAGGTGAGTTATTTGCTTAGCTGACTACAACCATTCAAAATGCAACATGTTACTTTACATTTTTTTCTCAGTTGCTGGTGGGAGATCAAACATTTCATTTATCCATGTAAACTACACTCATAAACTACAGAAAATCTAATTTGTATAACATAAAGCCACTGTTAATTTAATTGTAAGTATATTAGGTCATTAGCATGTAAACATAACCATTTAGTAAACCATGTAGCCCCAAACACTTTATAGACTACATATCAGTGGCCAAGTAGGTCTATACTTGGGCCATATTCCAAGTTTTGTTGGTTCTCTCCATCACACTGGGGCAGCCCACTATCATTTTTAATCATATTTATCCTATTATTTTTACCAACCACTTCATGAAAGTAATTTTAGTAAGGCATCATTTGGTTAACTGATCATTAATCAGTTGATATCTGCTACAAAAATATTTTCTTCATTATAACAGATGCATTGGGGATTTTACAGATTATGCTTGTACTTCCTATATTTAAAGAATTGTCCTTAGCTCTTGACAACTCACATATGTGCTGTTTTTACTGTTAGCTTTCTATATAAAATACATGCAGCTATGGAAAGTTATAAGAGCCTTAGTGACCTGAGGGAGGGACTGCAGGTCCACGCGTATGTAGCCTCTCCTATAAGCTGGACTTCCTTGACATTCCTTGTGTCTCAGATGTCATCTTTCCAACTTTTCATTAACTATAAATAGTTTTGAAGGATAAGATTGCTATTGCCTTAACATCTCTTCTTAACAGGGAATGTTGTTTAACCAAAAACCCCTAGATTGGACCTCTCCTAAAGCAAAGACAAGTACAGCATCAGAGATGAAGAGGAGATTGACTACATCTCCAAGACCCTGCAGCTACCATAACCTAATCCCCAGCTTTACCAAAGTAGATGCAGGCAGTGTCTGTGCTTATGGGACCTCGAAATTGAGACTCTCAGGATGAGGAAGGCTGGAAGCTGGTGAGCACTGGCACTGGAGAGCAGCTCCTGCCCCTCTTGTAGATCTGCAGCTCCAGAATAGTTTCAGTGTCCTAGTGGCGGATGAGGTCAGAGATGAGTGGACCTCTACTTAGGGATGGATGATGAGCCAGCTGAGTTTATGGGTCAGGATTAGCAGGCATGCCAATGTGGATGATGTTGTGGTGGGTGTCTGCTACAGACCACCTGATCAGGAAGAGGTAGATGAGGCCTCCTTCATACAGCTGAAAAGATTCTCACATTTACACGCCATGCTTTTCTCACTGGGGACTTGAATCACTTCAATATCTATAGGAGGGCAATGCAGCAGGGCACAAACCATACAGCACGTTTCTGGAGTGCATTGATAATGACTTCCTGACTCAGGCAATCAAGGATCCAATGAGGGAAGATGCTTTGCTGGACCTCATCTTTGCAAATAGTGAAGAGACCTGTGTGGATGAAAAAGGAGCTCCTGGCTAAGCTTAAATGTAAGGAGAAAGTATACAAGAGGTGAAAGAAGTGACAGGTGGCTTGCAAGAAACATGGGGACGCTGTTCAAATTTGGTCACTAGTGGGGTCCCTCAAGGTCACTAGTGGGGTCCCTCAAGACTCCATTTTAGGGCCAGTCCTCTTCAATGTTTTTATAAATGATTTGGATGTAGGACTAGAAGGTGTTTTGAGCAAATTTGCCGACGACACCGAACTTTGAGGAGTTGTGGACTTGGATGAGGGTGGAAAGGCCTTGCAGAGAGATCGGGACAGATTGGAGAGCTGGGCAATCACCAACCACAAAATTTAACAAAAGCAAGTGCCGGGTCCTGCACCTGGGCCGGGGAAACCCTGGCTATATGTACAGACTGGGTGACGAGACGCTGGAGAGCAGCCCCGCAGAGAGGGATCTGGGGGTTGTGGTTGACAGCAAGTTGAATATGAGCCAGCAGTGTGCCCTGGCAGCCAGGAGGGCCAACCGTATCCTGGGATGCATCAAGCACGGCATTGCTAGTTGGTCGAAGGAGGTGATTGTCCCACTCTACTCTGCGCTGGTGCGGCCTCACCTCGAGTACTGTGTGCAGTTCTGGGCACCACAGTACAAAAAGAACATTAAACTGTTGGAGAGTGTCCAGGGGAGGGCGACGAAGATGGTGAAGGGCCTAGAGGGGAAGACATATGAGGAGCGGCTGAGGTCACTTGGCCTGTTCAGCCTGGAGAAGAGGAGGCTGAGGGGGGACCTCATCGCAGTCTACAACTTCCTTGCGAGGGGAGTGGAGAGGCAGGTGACCTATTCTCCGTAATCACCAGTGACAGGACCCGCGGGAATGGTGTTAAGCTGAGGCAGGGGAAGTTTAGGCTGGACATCAGGAAGAGGTTCATCACCGAGAGGGTGGTTGCACACTGGAACAGGCTCCCCAGTGAAGTAGTCACTGCACCAAGCCTGTCTGAATTTAAGAAGCGATTGGACTGTGCACTTAGTCACATGGTCTAAAATTTTGGGTATACCTGTGCGGTGCCAGGAGTTGGACTCGATGATCCTTATGGGTCCCTTCCAACTCGGGATATTCTATGATTTGCAGGGATGAGACTAAGAAAGCCAAGTCTATGTAGAGTTGAATCTGGCAAGAGAAAAGAACGTTCCTACAAGTACATTGCAGTAAAAAGAAGACTGGGGAAAATTTGGGCCCACTGCTAAATGGGGACATTGAGTCACTTTCTCCAATGCCTTCTTTGCCTTGGACTTTACTGGTAAGGTTTGCTTTTGACTTAGATATGTGGTGCCATATAGAAACAACACAAGTGATTGCATTTCTGATCATTATTCATCTAAAAAAAGTTTTAAAATAATATGGTAATCAGTCCCATCAAAGGACTGATGGTTCAGGGGAGTAAGGACAAGGCTTATTTGCAAGCATATTTCCTATATTAATGTATGCAAAGTGGGGCATTGTGTGCTCAAATACCTGCACATATTTGGTCATATATTTGTGTTGTGTCCACATGGCTCAGTATACCTAGCTGTGTAAACATCATGACTTGGATCTAGCAGTGTTGGTTATGCAGCCTTTTGAATGACAGTGTTGTGAAAATAGCTTCTTGATATAAGTACTTAGTTAAAAGTCACAGCCACAGAAGCAACTGGGCCAAGATTGCTATGGGCATGAGTACAGTAGAAATCTGCCAGCTGAAGCGCTCTAAAGCTGTTCAGTAAATTCAGTTCTGTTACATGCTAACTTATTGTTACAGATCCAAGACAACACAATCAAGTAATTATATGGTCGCAGCTGGTAAAGGAGACTGACGTTTATTTGACTGTGAAAAAAAAATGTGTAAAGCTGGTCTAACTACTCAGAACAATGTGGATGGCTTTAAATAAAAATTCCAAAGACAAAAACTGAGAAGAAATATTTGAAGGTATGTGTAAAGTTCATCTGATATACTGTGGCCAATGGGTTTTAGTGGGATCTTGTCAAAATACAAACTGGTGGAAATTGCACGTTTGTGCATCAGAAGTTTTCTCTGTGTGAAATATATGGTCTAGGTTTGTTTATTTTTTCTTGCCAATGCTTTTGCTTTCAGCCCTATAAGCTGGCAGTTACGTCAACTAAACCTGCTGCAGATAGAAAAATCCTAACACTACAATTTTTACCATTTTTTTTAAAATTAAGTATTCTTTTTGAAGCTTCACAAACATGCAGTTAGGATTGTTAAGATTTATTTTCACATGGATATTTCATAGTTTTCAAATAAGTGGTGATTCTGTGTGAGATTGCTTTGCTGCAGGGAGACATCTGTGACTGCAGGTCACGGTGGCCAGGACTTTGTGCTGGTTAAGTAAAAGTTTAAAGTTGGGTTGTTATTATTACGAAAGTTGAGAAAATGGTGTGTGTCAAATTTTGTATATTTGCTATCATCTTTAGATCTCTGCCACAGCATTATACATAGAAAAAGAATACAGATCCTATGAAATTAGTTTATATTTTGCATAGCCAAAGGTAACCATAAATACTAGTCCTTACTACATCCTACCCCAGTCAAATTTTCTGCCACGCTCCTCCTGAATTCTTCATTTTGTCTGAGCTGGCTCACTTCATAGGATATCTATTCTTTTTCTGTGTATAATTATATGGCACAGAAAATGTTTTCATTATCAGCTTAGGAGCACTTATTTCAAAAATAAATAAATCTAATTTGTAGTTCAATATTGTAGGAATTAGCAGAGATCTGAAGATGATAGCAAATATACCAAAAGGAATAAAAATAACGAAGAGTGGCAGACTGTCTCAGATCTGTGAAATGAAAGAGAATGGGAATATTAACTCTGAACAGGAAAGTGCTCTTGGACTGTGCTCCTCTTAATTAGTTCAGCTGGGTTCAGTAGAAGAAGCAACCTATTGTCTAGCAAACCAACTTTTTCAGTGGTACTTGGTTTCTAAATTGGTAAATGCTTAGCCAGTTCCGCTCTGTGTGGGCTTTTAAAGAGGCTAGTTGCCCTCAAGTTGCAACCACAAAGAATTTTTTCTTTTGGCTAGCATTACACAAGTAGTTGTCACTCTTGCAGCAACCTACCCCCTCCAGCTCCTGACTTTACTACTGAAAGAAAGACAGCCCCTTGAATTAAAACCCAGCAAACTGGGCTGCCTTATGTTAACATCTCATTGCTGCTGATGGAGTGTCTCTGCCTGAGCTGCATCATTAACTTTCCTCGGGAGGAGCCTTTATGCTGGTTTGTTTCCAGGAGCTGCCACATTGCATTGAGTACCCACCTTCCCTCCATTTAAACAGTATTAACTTCTCCACCTCCATCCACTCTTCAGTGTTTTATCACTCCTGCAAACATATTTCCATTGTACTAAAGTCCAAGCAGTCTTCTCCTATCCATGTTTCTCTCCAAATATGAATGAAATGAATCACTGAAAATGAGTGTCATGAATGAAATTAAATATAAGCAGGGATTAGAATGAGTCAATATCATTGGTGGGACCATTCTGCCAGCAATGGATGGGATGGGACAAAGGGTGTGAAAATAGCTACCACACTCTTCTGTCTTTACTGTCATCATTAAGGAAAGAGGCATGAAGAAGCTGAGAGAAGTAGAATTATCTGGGTCCATGAAATCAAGAATGAAAGGCTAAGTTTCATATGGCATAAGGAATAACAGCAGCAAGTTAATGCATGGGAATGACAGTCAAAATGATAGGGAAGGAGTAATCTCAGGTCATATAGTTTTTTTCATGTTGAGGGCAATACCGTTATTAGAATGAGAGTCTGAATGAGATTTAAAGCCTGGACACTGTCATCTATACATTTTATTTTGTGGTCCAGAACTCATGTCCAGGAGTTCAGCTCTGATTGTGTTAAATTTAGGAGAGAGATTAAATATTTTGGGCAGAATGCCACAGCAATGGGGTAGGATATTGCGTTGCATGGAAGAAGGCAGATGCGGAGATTCAGGCTGTACTTTCAATTAGGATTAACATAAGAAAGGCCATACTGAGTCAGACCTAGCCAAGTATATTGGTTGGAACAACGGCCAAAAGAAGATGCCACTTGGGGAAAGAGAATGGCAATAGAGAAAGCATATGGTGATGATTTCCTGAAGAAAAGTAGAGAACAATAAGGGAAAAGATCAATAAAACCTGGAGGGGAATTTCACGGACTGCGGGAGAAATAAAGGGATACAGCAGATGAGATGCTCCAATAACAGCTACTTTGGAAGGTAAACCAAGAGAGGATGTGTTTGAAAGCTTGAGGGAAAACTGATGTTGAGGAAGTGAAGGTGCTGGTAAAGCAGAAGAGAGTATAGGTGTCCAGAGGTTGGCCAGGAAAATTACATTAAAAAATAAAGATTTTTTTTTTGTTTTGCAAATCATTATTTGCTGAAAAAATGAGTCATGGGATGGTTAAAGTGTTTATGAAGTTATAGTTATTTCAGCCAAAAGAAACATGAAAGGGTATTTAGAACATATTAATAACAGTTTTAAATTTCTTGAATGCTTCATGTTCTGACATTTGTCAGGAAGGAAATAAGAAGCTAGTTTCAGAAAGGTGCTGGAGGATGTTGATCTCACTCTTATTTTTCAAGTTCAGAACCAAAAATAATCAATCTCACCTGAAAGCTTGATTTCATATTAAAGGAAGTTGAAATTATAGAGGGAAAAAAAGATAGTATCTGTGTGTGGTACGTAGGAGGAGTGCAGGTGAAGTGCTGGTGTCATAGACATATGTTGCTGATACTCTGGGAAACTGGAGAGCCATCGAGGAACAGACCCAAGGCACATGAAGGAAAAAGAGCAAAAAAAAAGTGTGAACACCAATACTGGTAGGACAGCTGGAAGTGTTGGAAGTTGGAAAATCTTGGAAACAGAGGTGGAGGGAGTGAAATAGTTGCAGAGAGGGAGTTACAGGTGCAGCAAATATTCCCCGACTGGTGGTGAAGTATGTTCTCTCAGACATAAAGAGGTATGAACTGATGGAGAAGGGAGTTATTTGTGTACAGCAACATCCAGAGTGCTGAAAATGAAAAGAGCATTGCAGTGGGATCCACAGGTGTCCTCTTCTTTAAAGAGAAACTCAGCATGATGCTGCTGAGCAAGCGCAAGCTGTGTGGCTCATCACCCCGTCCCCTCTGGTCTTTTCTTCACGGTAAGTCACGTGGAAAAACAAGGCTGGATAAAGAGGTTACCAGCTATCATGATTGCTCCCGACAAACAGCAGCTCCTCACTGTGTGAGGCTGATTAATAAATGCATGACTCATAAAACCGAACAGCACAGATTCACCCAGAGGTGAATTTGGCCCCTGAGGCCATGCTGCACTCTAACTTACAACACCGATGTTCTGGGGTCAGCCGGGAGTAAGGAGACAATTTGGTTCATGGCTATTTATGACATCTATTCTGAGACTTTTGCTGGCACAGCTGCATGGTGGACACAATTAGTGTTCAACAAAGAAATGCTAATTATTTACAGATGCATCAGAAACAAAAGCTCTTGCCATTCAATTTCAGAGTTTCTGCATCAAGCTAAGGTGGTAGTGACACCAGTTAAATGCCCATGGCAGCATTCAAACAAGTAATTTAGATTTTATATTAATGCCTTCAGAGCTGCTTTCTTAACTACTGAGTCTTGGAACAAGGTGCTATTTCAGAGAGGCAAGGTCCTAATGCTCTTTTTTTTGATCAAGTGTGGAGAATCTACTCCAGGAGTACTGGGAGTCTTTCTTTTGCTTATTCTGTCCTAACATAGAAGAAAAAAAATGAAACTGTTAAATTTATTGTGAAGAAAGTTGCTCAGTAAAGGTCCTTGAAGACTGATTGAAGATTGAATGATTTTGAATTCCGACATCTTAAAATTTTGTGTGGAAAAATAGTTGACTTTTTACTGCCTTAAGTATGCACTCTGATGCTTGGGATATCTCAGTTCTCTCTCTGGACTAATTATGCCTGAGGTATGTATGTAGTTGGCTTCTGCCAAATACATAAGCTCTTTTTGCGTGAATTTTCTTGTATGCAGAGTGGGTATAACATAGCTGACTTAATTCCCTAGCATAGCACAAGTCTTTATTCTACAGCGTAATGAAAATCTCAAGCAAAGAGTGTAAAATAAAGCTTTAAAAGCCCATGATCTTTACTTCTCATGCTTTGCTTGAAGGTACTGGATGTGAGTAAGCCTGGAGAACCAAGGCCATTATCACTGAATTCAGGAAGGGATTTCTGGCCAGATAAAAAAGCAAGGCTCCTACTAAGTAGAACCATGGCATCCTAAACATTCTTTCCGAAAATTCACCTTTGTTTAGTGATTCTGTTTTGTTGGCCAAAGTGGGCATGACTAGGATGACTGGAAATTCACACCCTCTGTTGGGTCTGTAGCTGGCTGTGTGCTGCTGTTCCAGGCATCCCCAGTCTGTCCTCGTAGCCTGCGGTGGGGAGGATCAACACTGGGCAGGGGAAAAGCCTTTTCAGTGCCAGCCCTGCCCTGGTCCTCCTGCCGAGACTGCCAGCCAGCCCATGGCTAGTGCAGGTGGGGCTGATGTGTCCTGTGAGGCAGGCACCTGCCCACGAGGGACCAGACTGAGACCACCAAATTGCTTTAGGTAGGTCGGCAAACAGCTGTCGGGTTGTGTAATTTGGTTCTCCTAGTTTGGAAAGAGATCTTATTCAAAGATGTAGCTGTTTGCCGGATGACAGGCTCACATGTATTATGTGGTGCATAATGTGCGTGATTAATGCTTGTTTATTGGAGCAATTTTGCTCTGTGACAGAGCTGTAGCTGCTTTTTTATGTGTCAGTACCAAGCGACTCCAAACTCTTCTCCATTTGGAAGAGGAAATTCAGCATGCAATGCAAAGCCTTTTGCAGGTTGATCAACAAAGCTTCTCCAACCACATGGCAAAGTAAATATTTTATTGGAAGCAACTCTTTTGGTTACTTACAGGTGTGCGTATTTTAGGCTTGCAGATTGGTCTGCAGGTAGTAAGTAGACAGCTGGGATTTTCACAGCCTTGTTTTTAAATCTTCTTCCTCAGACATGGTATAAACCAACTGGCCATATGAAAACCTTTTTGGGCTAAGCCTTCTGTAGCTACTTTCACTATTTGCTTTTTGAACCCCGGGGGCCTCTGCATCCCACACTACACAGCACTTTCACAATTTTAATGAGTCCTTTTCTTTGCCTTACACTGATTTTGCCTTTGAATAGCTGTAAGTAAGAATCATGTAATATTAGCACAGTTTTCCTGTCTTTATATAACAGTTTTTGACACAAGGAAATCTTGATATTTTGGTTATACCCTTGCAACTCATTGGAAATTTCAGTCAAATGTATCACGTTTTCATGTGTTTGCTTAAAAGTTTTTTTTTTTTTTTTGGGAGTGATTTCTGTTGTTAATATAAATAGAGACTACTGGAAAAAAGGAACAGACTGGAAAAAATATATTTTATTTCCTATTTTACCCATATAAGGCATCCAGCCACTCAAAACAAGAAAGCATATGAAATAACCCGGCCGTATTCCTGCCAGAAAATAATTTAGCAAATGAACAGTTTCTCCAAGAAAACGCTTGCCCCACGTCTCCTATTCATCTGTTGTTGCGTTGTTTTCTTTAGCATTATGCTCTTAATTTAAATTGACCTACCTACTAATAGAATTTAACTTATTTCGCTCAGCCTGTAAAATACACCTGCAGCTCTCCCTTATGTTTCCCTTGCAGGCAGAGCTGGCTGAAGAGCTTTCCACCTCTTTTTCTGCCTCCCCCAGCTGTGCGTTCTCACTCATCCACCCGAGGTTGCTGCCCCCTTCAGTGGTGCTCCTCGCATTGTTTCTGCAGCCGGGCTCTCAGCTGGATCAGCTAAATGGGCTACTTATCCCCCCCAGCGCTTGAGAGGAGGAAGATTTTTATGTTTTGCTTTGTTTGGGACTAGATCATTTACCAGATCTCATTTAGAGGTGCTGCCAAACAGTTTGGTCCATGCTACGAGGGCGGTGGCTGGGGAGGTGGAGGTGGGGAGGACCAGGGAGGAGCAGGGATGGAGAGAAGGGGCCTGGAGCACCTCGAGGTTTACTGCTGGAGGATTTACAGCAGGAGGAGGGCCTGGCTCTTGCAATTGCCTCTGACAAGTGCAAACAATCTGAGAACGCTGTTACAAAAGGTATTTTTGGAGATCTGGGAAGGGCTATTATGTAGAGGGAAGGTGTTGTGGTTGGACAGAGGAGTAGATATGGGAAGAAGGGTTGCAAAGGGGAAAAAAAAAAGAGAAGCTATTAGCATGAACATTAACAGGGACAGGATGATAATGGGGCAGTAGTTTAGTACTAGCCAGCTTTCTCCATAGCCAACCTGTGTATACCTATACAGAGCTGTGCATAAAAGCAGAAGTCCTGGCACATGTCATGAAGTGCCACTTGGGACTGTATGGCTGCGGTAGCTGAGACAATTTCCAGTCCTATCATGCTAAATGGTAACCAGCCCATCTCACATGACATATCTTGTAAGATAGGAATAAAGAAATTATAGACAGCTTACAAAGTTAGCCCCTGTTTTGTAGCTGTATTTACTAATGGGAAGGGTCAAAAAAAGTTTGGCATGAAAGACCAGTCCATTCCACAACAAAAGGATCCAGGGACCCACTTCTGTTGAGCTACAGAGTCCCTGGCTCTCATTCAAGTATTCCTTGAAATCCTCTGAGAGCTCTGTTGCTGTTATTAGAGAAAAATGGTTATTACGAAAACCTGCCATCACCACTAATATTACTAGAGATGTTACAGCCAGTAGAATAAATAAACCCATTTATTCTCCAGCAATAAACTTGGTTTAACAAACTCTAATGTGTAATAAAGGCTGAAAAAAAAAGGAAATAGTTTCTGCAGGAACAAGAATTTTCTTTAAAACCTTTCTGAAAGAAGCTTTACATCTTTTCCTTTAAAGAACTATGCTTCAAATGTGACCCAAATATAATGATGTACTTCCATGCTTGAACTTGACTGAAGTGTTAGAGATAGGCTCAAATTAAAAATATTTGCTTAGCTTTTTCCCACTTGCTGATTTGAAAGAAATTGTCTGAGTGGATTTTTTAGGAAGGAAAAAAGATCCATGGTTGATTTGAAGAATGAAGGTCTCTCACATCTCTCTTCAGTTCCAGAATAGTGAAACTTAAGCTGTGCTTGAGAGCATCGCCAAGTGTGCTCCTCAGGCACACTCTCCCACTGGATGTTCTGGAATAAAGTATACCCAATCACAGACACATTTTATATTTTTAGTGTGGACTGGGGGTTTGGTAGACATATCCAGCTGCTGACACTAACAATTGTGCTACAGCACCCACAGAAAAGGACTTATGCAGGTCCAAGACATGAACACGGTATTTCCTTGTTTCCTGAGAGCCACCTTTGTCTCCCACATGGGAGGTGTGTGATTTGGTTCTGGATGACACTGCATGTCCTCGTACTCACTTTTCCCTATAGTCTCATGAGACTCAGCTGGCTGCAGATATGTGGCAGTGAAACAGGAGCAGCGTGTGCAGGAAATCCCATAGGAGCTCACTGTTCCTGAAGGACAGGGGCACAATGCACTCTGCCTGAATGTTGCATATTTCGTATGTATTTTTTGAAGGAGGAACAAACTGATTAAACTCAATGAATGCTATTTTGGGACATGCTGATAGTCTACCGTGACACTCATCTCACTTTATATTCTTTCAAATCAAACTTAATGATGTAGCTTTTGTGAAGATTGGGAACTAACCTCTTCTGTTCCTCAACTGTATGTTTTCATTGACTGCAGAGGATGGGAAGGACACACAGGCCACAATGTTCATTGTACCACTACCTTACCTTGTTTCCAGTGAGTTTCCCAAGCCAGCCACATTCAGCTGACCCTGTGAGGGATTTCGGCAGATGCCAAAGGTCCAACTGCACACCCATCAGCTATGGTTGTAGGCCTGGTGGGTGAAATCACCTTTTCAAAAAGATGCAAGTACGTCTTGAAATCTAAAAGTGGATTAACCTTTCCCAAACCACAAAAAAATTTCCCTGTGAGAATCAAGGACAACATTCCCATGCCTGTTTTTCAAGGTGTAGCCTGCTGGATTCTCAGGCTTTCAAATGCATAGCTTGCATGTGTGCACACACTTGCTACAGCAATATTTGCTGGAGGTTTAAACCTTCAGCTTTGCCTCTTTGCTCATGAGTTTACAGCCTAACTCCTTTCATGTCATTCTGTATCTGTCATATGTCATGACCCTTTTTTTTTTTTTTTTTGCCAGCTACTGTGGGCCCTCTCTATATTAGACGATACTGTCTTAATGATATCAATTTATCACCTGTCATATGGAAAGCTCACTATTTCTGTTCTTTCATCCTCCAAGTAATTTTTAGTTCTGATCTCTCAACTATTCATCTTACAATTGCAGTCAGTTCCTAAAGAGCTGTCTGTTGTTGAATTTTACTGAAGGCTTTTGAAACAGAAAAGAGAATTATTTTCCACTGTGATATTTTCTTGATTCCCTGGAGGAATTCTTTTATGCTAATGAACAAGATCTTTCTTTACATAACCTATCCTACCTTGTACCGTGTAGCATGCTTTCTTATGATTATGCATTTCTTTATTATTTCATTTAATTTAGCTGGTACTCAAGTAAAATGCCTTGTTCTGATCCCAGAGGTCTCCAAATTGTTTTATTTATTTACTTATTTATTTTTTCTCAGAGCTTAATGTAGCTGGTCCCTGACTACCAACTTTAAGAAACAGTCGCTAGTGTTTACTATATCAGACCGCAGAAATAGAGACAGGGGAGATGTCTTTTCAACAGAGCTTTATGTTTTTGTAACCCTGGTCATCAAGCAGCATTTGGTGGAGACAAGTCTGTGAAAACACAAGGGTAACCATGTACATCCAGTCAAGGTTTGGGTGAATCTCAGACCTTCTTCTAGTTAAGTTGTAGATATTTAAGAAAAGTGTATCTGAAACACTGAAGTTTTATAGTAGACTGATCCTGCCTCTGGTGCATCTTCCAGGCTTCCAGCAGACAGCAGGTTAGGGACTGCCTCAGACAGGATTTGGATCATTGTCTAACAGCCCCTGGTAGACTTAGCATCTCTGAACTTATATGAAAGAAAACAGAGCAGAGAGGAATTCTTGAGCTCTCTATCCAATCTTCTGCTACAGCAAACAAGACATTCAAAGTACACCTTAAAAGTGTGTAGTCTTTTTATCCACTTCTTATTTTTGCAAAAATTCAGCAGCTGGTTAGAGATTTTGTCCTAACAATCAGCCTGCAGGCTGGTTCTTCTCCTTGGAACACATCTGTTTTCAGGTTAACATCTCTTCTAACTTTTATATCTATTTCTGCTTTAATGTTTTATCTCCTAACTGATTTATAGAGGGTATTTTTTCCTCCTCTCAAATTAATTTCATTGAATAAGCTATGTTCTTTGAGCCTCTGATGTTACAAACTCTCAATTTCCTTCATTTCACAGTAGGACCCTGTACCTTTATCCATTCAGCTCTGAAATAATGATTATGATGACAGGAGAGGCAGTTTGATGCAGTATCAACTCCTCTGGACTAGCAGTTTACCTGTCACTGAAAATTTACAGCTCCTGTTTGGCTTCAAATGGTCAGTTTGCCAGACTTTCAGGTTAGTAGATATGAGGCTCCATGGTTAGACCTAGGAAGGACATAAGTTTGAAGGTAATGCTGAAATTAATGTTTGGTGAAGAGGTGATTTAAATTATGAAAAAATTACTCCAAAAGCTGAAGACTAACCTCTCTATCTGTTTGGGGAAAATGTCCAAAAATCAGCCATCCTCTCTGGCTCAAGGTGGGTAGGCTGGAATATGCAGCTGGAGCTCAGAGAGGGTTAAGAGAGGGAAAGGAGAGCACTGTAGCACAGGTGGGTTCATTTCATGTCATGGTGGATTTGCAACCTCTCATAGTGTTCACACTCTAATTTAATTCTCCAAATATGACATTTGAGTCTGCTTTTTGCATCAAAATACACGTGATTCCAACAGCTACTGTCTGCTTTGTCTCACTTTTGCACTCAAGCCTCAGGGCTAGTTCAGATAAATAGCGTTGGTTTTGGTGCTTCTGGCTGAAAAAATATTTTCCTCAGTATTTGCCAGATGTAGATAACATTTTAGGTAGCTCTTCTAATACAAGAATCTTATGGCTTCCCTGGTTCTTTGTATAGGACACTAGACATATAATTGCATGAATTCCTTTATATATTATTCATCATTTTCAGTCACACAAACACATAATTTCATCTGTAAGCTACCATGTGATTAAAATGAGAGCCAATTAATTGTTATTTTTGACATGGCTGAAGTTCACTGTTTATTACTGAATTATCTGTAAACAAAATGACTTTGCAGTAGAAATGACTACAGGATGTTTAAAATTGTTCTTTTATGAAATATTGGTTATATAAGTAAAAAATAGAGTAGAAAAGGAACTTGAGAAAAGGAACTTGAGAGCTGACTGCTCTCTCTAGTTTGGAATGTGAAGTTTCATCCAGTTCTACATCTGTACTTTTTAATTTTGATGAAACTTCAATGGGTTAGATGCTGTCTGATACTAAGAGAGTATAAGAGGACCAAAAATTGCCCCATAGAGCCAAACAGGGACTGGGATGTTGGTTCGTGTTTGTTACGAAGCTGGAATTTTGCTATGTGCCTTTATTGCCCCAGTAGCAGTTAGCAATTTTTTCTTGGAGGCATGAGTCTAGTGCTATTTAGTCAGCACAGCACATCTTGGGGAATTACAGAAACTTTTACCTGTTTGTAAATTGTGCTGGGACCATATATATCCCTTGCTGCTCACAGATGCTTTCTTTTTAGCTCTTGGTGAGGATCAAGAAAGACAGAAACATAGCTGTTGACTTTTTGCTGCCCCTTTTTTTTTTTTTTTTTCTTCTCAGACTCATCAGGAGCATCTCAGGCTTGCTTGACAAGCTGTGGAAAAGATTCATGCATGCAGTCAAGTAGTCTTTGTAAAGTCATTGCTAAATGCAATTAAGGCAGAAATAAGCAGGATATAGATGCTAAAATTACATCCTGAACACACAAATAACTTATGGTACATCTGAGTGCTTTAATTTAAAATAAGCAATGAACACCTAAACCATCTTCTAAAAGCTCTTCAGCAGTGTTGTAGTCTTGTGTTCCTGAATACTCTTGTCTAATACTAGCAGCCCTTAAAATCCCTTGGAGCTTATTCAAATTCATAGATTTTGTTTCTGTATTGAACTGCAGTCTGTAAAGGATTATGTCTTGTATTTCACTTAATTCCTAAGCTTTCTTGGGATCTACAGACCTGTGGTCCAGCACCTCCACAGCCTGAGCTGCAAGAGCTCATGGGGCATTCCTAGGGCACAGCCAAAAACACCCACAAACTGAACTCCACTCTAAGCCACCAACATCTGACTTTAAAATGCAGCAAAAGAGAAGTCATGGTTCTTCCTCGGGCAGAGGTGTTCAGTCTGCAGGGTGCTCAGGCAGAGCAGAGAAGGCCTAGGTTCAATTTATTCTCCTTTTACTCCTACTGATCACTAGAGATCACTGTACTCTGGAGATCACTCTGGAGAATGTAGGTCTACTCACCATGGCAAGGAAGATCTGTCATGTCTTCTGTCTCTTATCAGTCCTGTCTGTTCCTGCTTCTGCCTAATCCTGCTTTGCTACACTTCCCAGCACTTGCTTTGCATTGCAGAGTGCTTTCAGGTTGCTCAATCTGATTTCTTTTGCAAGAAGCAAAATCAGAAAATGAGTTCCAGGAGAACACCTGGTATGCTCTGGTGCTGGAGCATTCAGCCCATCAGTGGCTGAGATGCTGTGAAGTAAACCCTCCAAACACATACTCTGCAGTGACTAGGCTCCCAGCACCAACGGTTCTACACTGCAGAGTGGCTCCTGTTGGGCTGCACTACTTGTTAACGTAGTCACATCCTAACTGGCCTACTTATCCTGTAGAAGATAATGGACATAGCACAGGGACTGGAAATCTCTTCCAGGGGCAGGTGCTTTGAAGTTGGGCATTGCAGGATTTGGAGGCAAAACATCTAAATCCTTTTTACTTACAGCTCTAAATAGATGTCCGTTGGCATCTACCCATATGATTCAGCTGCTAAGTTTACCAAATAGAGACGTTTATGATAAGCATATGAAAGAGAGAAAGGGATTTACAGTCTACATTAAAATCTTTCATCAGGAAAAGCATGCTCATTAGTGGAATATTCACTTTAATCTCACCTTTTTCTTCTGCTGCTGAACACTGTTCTTCTTTCAGCGCTGATTAGTAGTGAGAAACCTGGCCTGTTTTTTTCTTACTTGAGCATCCTGTGTATGGGGGTTGGATCTTAGCTGTTGGTAGACCGGCAGTGAGGCTCTCTCTGTATTATGTTAATGTTGTCACTCACAATGTTTTCATTATGAGCTTCATTGTTTAGTGTTAATTTCCTGGCTGTTACAAATTATATCAGGATGAATTGTAGCACAAAGGCTTATAGACTTGATTTGATTTCCTTTCCCTGAGAGGGTGCAAAATTGTTCTCAGTTCTGTTTGTGTCTGTGTGTGTGTGTGTGTGTGTGAATTTTCAGATACTACTTCCCTGATCATTTGTATCTAAACAGAATTCTAATTACAGGGGAAAAAAGAATATATTTTTTTTTGTTGTCTATTTGTCCTCAGTCTTCCCAGTGATGTGCTTGTGCTTCTAGAGCTCTCGGTGAAAATACATGGGAGACTTGGGAAGCCACTTACGAATCCATTCTTAACAGAGCTGCTGATTTTCTGTATGTGTGCGCCAGCTTTTTTTTTTTTTTTTTTTTTCTAGCAGAAACAGTTCTTATAGGTAGCTAAGCTACAAAGGTCATCATCTCTTAAGCACATCATTACCATCAGTGACAAAAGAAATGATTTAGAGTCATAAATGTAAAGATTCAAGTTTAAGTTTGCATACAGTAAGTGCAGGTTCTCTTATCTTTTAGATCTGATGTTCAATAGACACTTGGGAAAACTAACTGTTACGCACTAAGTTAGTCACAGTTTCAGAGTGCTTACTCATCCATGAATGTGAACATAGTAACAGACAATAAAACAGGCTCTGCTGCATGTTTTACAAAATAATAGGGATTCTGGAGTCAAAAGCTCCCAGTTTCCAAGCTGTCATGAAAGGGTATGACTCTTTTATATCTCCTTTTTAGTATAATCCAGCCAGACCTCCCAAGGACCAAAAGAGCTGCTCAGACCCTCAGATGCAGGGAACTCCAGAATCTGGAAGCCTACCTAGGGCCTGAAGGCAGAAGTGGGTGTCATGGGTGCAAGAGTGACAGCTGGATGAACTTCTCAAGCAAGGTGCCAGGTTGTGAGAGGAGCTCACCAGGCAGTGTAGCGTCCAGGAATATGAGCAGGAGATTGATGCATGGTATTGTGCACTGACATGAGATGGGTGACAGCCCTGCTTTAAGTCCTGTCAAGGGGAAGGTAAGCTAGTTTCCAGCCCTGACCTGATGGACTTGACTGACTCACAGGACTAGGGAGACTGGACCCTTGCCTCTGTTCAGAGAAGAAGGAAGTCTCCCCCTTGCTACCAGTGTGGCCCTAATGCAACAGATACATTGCTCTGGGACTAGAAAAAGGAGACTGCATGACCAATGCCCAAGACCCAGGAAAGGACAACGGTACAAAGTTGGTCCAACCAACCACCTGTAGTAGAATTAGTGCTACAAAAAAGGCATGAAGGGTGTTAGCAATTGAAAATTTCTCACTGAGAGGCACTGAAGACCTGGGGAACTACAGACTGGTGAGCCTCACCTCTGTGCCTCAGGAGATCATGGATGAGATCCTTCTGAAAGCAATGTTAAAGCACAGGCAAGACAAGGAGGTGATCTGAGACAGCCAGCATGGGTTCACCATGGGCAAATTGTGCCTGACCTGTCTGGTGGCTTTCTGTGGTGGGGTGACTAGGGACAAGGAAAACTGACCGGTGTCATCCACCTGGACTTCTGTAAGGCCTTTGACACAGTCCCACATGACATCCTGATCTCCAAATTGGAGAGAGATGGACTATTCAGTGGATAAGGGGTTAACAGACAAGGCATATAGCAGATAGGACTACCAGACAAGGCTTCTTCTGTAGATATATTATACCAGATAACATTCTTACCCAGTGACCTATAACTAGGGCAGATATCAATAAAGCAATTGGAGCAAGACTTGACAATTTTTTCTAGTAACAGTTACATACAAAGGCTGGTTCCCAGACAAGCGAGACAAGGAGAACTATAGGAGGGTAAGAAAAACCTCATTTAAAGGAGAAATGAAATGTCCTAAATTCATTTGTTTTGATATTAGGTCACATGCATTGCTCACATTATTTTGAGTCCTTAGAATACTTTGTTAGGCAAATGCAGACAATGGGGAAAGACTGAAACCTTACTTCTCATCTTTATTTCTGTAAAAAAAAAAGAGGCTAGAAGGCCTCAGTGAGCATATACATGCTCAGATAAGCTCACCTGGAGGAAGAGAATTTCTCCAGACTGTGTCTGCTGGCAGATGTCCTTTTCCATGCCAAAGTATCTTCTTTCCAAGTTGCAAGTGGCCCGTATGGGTAGTCCTGGTGCAGGTCGGCATTGCTGATGTACCAACATCCCGGGAAGCCTGCAGATATAACAGTAACTGCAGCTCACAGAATAAGCTTTTGTCTCCCTTCTGGGAATCTTCCTTTCCCCAGCTGGACTGCACTGGTGGCCTAGGTATGGGACTAGTGTGCAGCTCCCTGAATTAAGGCTGCCTGCCACTTGTGGGGACCATGACGGTTGCACATGACCACAAAGGCATGACCTAAGATAACAGAGGGCATCTGGAGACCAGCTGAGAAACAGCAAGAATTCTAATCAGGAATGCAACTCAAAAAAAATATGTTAGGCTTTATGCAATGAGAAGATGTCACCAAATCTGACAGACCTACAGCATCAACTGATGTAGACTAATGATTGGTTGGTGATCTACAACAGATATGCCTTAAGTGTATAGCTTTTAGCTCCTAAACATGGGATAATGATTTTTATTTTATTTATTTTATTTTTTTAACATACACATCTGTGTATAACTTCATTGTGCAAAACTATTTTGCAGTTTACTATCCAAATTTCTCCTTATTACACTCAAGAAAGTGAAGCTTGAATATGCATGGTCAGGCAAGAACTTCAGATTTACTGGCTCCTTCTAACCTGCCATGCTTGAAGGTTCTGTGTAAACACCAGAGCCAACAAGGAGAAAATAGAAAAATTGCTGCATACTGACTTCTCTTTCAAATGAGGAACTTGGAGAAGTATTACACTTATGGATACGCATGCACAGAGGTGCACGTATAAGTTATCAGTTAGTGTTTGGATGATAACCCCTCCTCTTCTTCAGTGAATTCCCTGAAAACAGAGGTGCAACATGAAATGAAAGTCCAAAAACAGTAGTGTCATATGATGCCATAAATCACTATTTTCTTTTAAAGAAGGCATGGCATGTTGCAATACCATGCGTGCTGTCCATCCAAGTGAATCCTTGCTGGCATCTGTGTCCTAATGAAACAGGCTGACTGACTTGTGAGCAGGCACACAGCCAGCCTAACAGATGGAGGTGAGTGAAGTCAGCCAAGAGACCATGCACAAGCTCTGCATCAAGTGTGCTAGCTGACGGCAGGATTCCCGGACAGAAACATCCAAATGTCTCCTAGTAATCTCATATTCACATATGGGTACAAGGCAAAGAAAAAAAATTGCTTTAGCAAGAGAAGGAAAGTAGAAATAGAAAGATGTGAGAAGTTGTTTCTATGTGGTTTAGATTAGCAACGTAGCTGTGGTGTGTGAATCAGCGTTATAAAAAGTGATCTGTGACTTCACCTTCTAACACCACTGGCAAAATTAGGCAGGCAGAGGACGGGCAAGCAGTCTTAGAGGAGACGTATTCAAGGTCATAGAGTACACTCATAACATGTTAATTAATAGAGCCTGATTTTCTGGTTCTCTGTCTTTTGCCTTGGGTACAAGACCAGTAAAACAAGAGCAATCTCTTAGCACTCCCTCTCTTAATAAGATGATCTTTATTTAACGCCGTTGGCAGTGAGGACAGAGTTATGTTTGTAACAATGATTTTAAACCCAAGTGATAACCAAACAGCAGTATAAACCAGTTGAACTATCATGGAAAGAGTTGAAAATGAGGGTCTGGATAAATTGCCACCATAAAGGGAGAATAAAAGTGCAATCTATATTAAGGTTTACTAGTAACTTGTCAGACTTGCTTGGTGTATCCTATCATAGTAGCATCTTGTCATTTGCAGAGCAATTTAATAAAGCTGTGGCAGGCATAAAGAGAGTCTTATTTGCCATTTGGGAAACTACACAAATATAATATAAGGTAGTCAGCATTTCTTCTCTGACTGTTTTTTCAAGGGCTTAGAACTGAACCATACATAGTCTCTCCAATACAAAATGGGTTTCAGTGGAGCAGTGTCTTGTCCCTTTGTTTTTGGAAATTCTTGTATGGGTGTGAATTGTAAGAATCAGAATAAGAGGGCAGATTGAGTCTTGCTAATGGACAGCACAGTCAGAACTATGAAGCTTCAGAGTGGCCATAGCTCCCCCTGCATCGTGTACTACAGAGTGGCTGGAAAACTGACTAAATAGTACCAGTACTTCACCAGGCAGATGGTCAGGAAAAGGCCAGAGCCCTCTGTACCTTGCTACCCTGCCTCTTCCAGTTCCCAGATGAAAGTTGAATTGGCATGGGGTTTGCTGTAATTTGCTGCTGGTATAGACCAGCAACAAATTACTTCCCTGAGCAGCAAGCAGGAATAGGGAAGAGCATCTCTGAGGCGTAAGGCCTCCAGGATGATTCTTCATGCACCACCTATTTCTCAGGGCTGTGCCCAGAGGCACAAGCATCTCTGTGGAGGATACATCTGAAGCCACCAGAGAGCAAAGAACCTCTCTCCCACCTACAGAATTTCCCTCTCCCATTCTGAAATGTAATCAGTGTAGATAGATGTCAACTTGATTACACTTGAAAACCCAAAACATATTGGTATGTGTCTTTGACCTCAGTGTTGTAGAGAGACACTCACTGACAGTCTTGGAACAATACCCTTAGCTAAGAAGATTTGCCTCTAGTTGCTTATCTCTTTTTCCATTTCTATATTTTCAGGAAACTTGTGTGTATAGGGCCACCTTCCAACAATGTCTTCCATGTTATAGCTGGTAAAGCAAGGTGTTACTCCACATGAATACCAAGGGAATGATAGCATATCAGGGGAGATGGAGTCCAATAGGCAGCTAAAATTCCTAAGGCCCTAATGGTGAGCCTTTTACTCCCGCTGTAGACTTCTATTTGCTTCACATATTTTACATAAAGTCCTGTTGCATGCAACTACCTGGAAGAGACTTTCACTCGTGTTTGAACATAGCTATACCTAAGGATAGACAAGCACATTTTTCCATGGTATCACAAAGGTATCTGAAATCTCAACATCTTAGAATCATTGATGTATTTATGATTGGCACTTCCCCATTGGGAAGGGGCATGCAGAAATTCCACACTAAAAAAGGCAACTGGCAATGGGATTCATCTGAGCAAACATAGATACCTGCAGTATAGGTCTCCAAATCCCAGCTAAGCACCCATATGCTGTTCAGAGTCAGGGGAGAGAGATATTCACTTCATAATATATTGTGTTTTGCTTTAGATATCAAAATGTCATCAGATGAATCTCTTTCTTGAAGTGTTAATGGTTGTACAAAGAGTTTAGGAAGAGCAGCTCAGATGTTTCCATTGTAGATACTTAAACAGAAACCCTACTTGGATTAAAGGCTGCAGAAGGATTTAAATGTTTACATCAGTAATGTAGATACTTGGAATGCTTTTTTTAGCTGCCACTTCTTGGAGATACGAAGAGTTCTCAGGGACCAGATCTGTAGACTTGCTGGAGGCAGGCATGCCTGTCTGTGAGGCACCTTGACTCCCAGTGACATTCACTGCCGTAGGCTTTCCCTGTTCAAATAATGAAAAACACAAAAAACGTCAGTTAGGACAGAGTGTAGCTCTCAAATATTACACAGTATAAACAAAGACACAAAAAAAATGACTGAAAATCTAGAGATGCTTTTTTACTAGATATTTAAAAAGACAATTTAAGTTTCTGGATTGACTGAAAATTCCTCAAAAGTACAATTTTTTGGATAATCCTCATTTCAAAACATATACTTCCTCATCTAAGGCAAAAATAATAAGGCTGTAATTTCTCTATGATATTGACTATACTGTGCTATAGCTACAATGGCATTCAATGCATGCACACACATCTGTGAATGTACATGTATTTATATATACATATATTTGCATATAAAATTTGCAGATATTTCCAATTTCTAAACACAGTAGAAACGATAAGAAGGTAAGGACAATAATGTGCTGATTAAGAAGGCAATTCCAATTAATCACAGGTAAATACTGAAACCTGGGGAGGCATGTTTAATGGGTCTTACCTTTCCTGTTAGCAAATTATGGAACAGAGAAAGAAGGAAAAATACGTCACTATATCTTGACCATGTGGCTATCTCAGTTTCCCATCTTCATGTCCATTTTTAATGATCTGTGGCTTCCTGAAACCTTTGCTAACTTTTTGTTAAAAATACTGTCAGGTAGGTGGTAGGACTCAGTTTCACAGAGGTAATTTGATGCATAATTCTTGCTACAATACATTCAATGTTTTTGGCACTCAGCAGAAGTTATCTAAGCTCTAAATTCCCTTAATTATGCTTCCACAGAAATACAATTTCACCTGTTTGAGATAAGTATGGACTTTCTGCTGATGGCTGCATTTTAACCTTTTTTTTTTTTTTTCTGTGCATTTAATGGGAAAGTGACTATAAATCTCCATCTTCTACATAGTGGCCCACTGTTCCTTTGGGATGCCCAAAATATCCTAATTTTCCATGTCAGAACACTTATTTTTCCAATAAATAAAACTATTTGATCAAGACAAGCTGCTGTTGTAGTAACAGCTGGTCTCCACTAATCATGGCAAACAACATATTGAAATGAGTGTTTAGCGCATTGAAATGTTTGCAGGGAAAAGACATCATTAAAGCTGCTTTATGTCTAGTATAATATGTCTAGTATATATGATGCCTATTCAATTTTCTTTGATAAATATATGCAGAATAAGTTAAACGGGAAAAAAACTGCATTCTGCTTTGGTGATGGTGGAGCTAGAACTGTCATTAACATTAGCAAGCATTAAGGATTTTTGATTTGTTTTCCTAGATAACTTTTTTTTTTTTTTTGACTGTAAAATATAAAAATGTTCCAGAATTTATTCTGAGGATAAGATACTTTTCTGGGATTTCTAGGGCCAAAGTGACTGGATAACAGTTGGTAGAAGTGGAAATAAGCAGGAAGAAGAGGGTACTCAGAAGACAACTAACTTCCAAGCTTCTCTAAAAGAGTTTTGTGTCTGAATGAAATATATCATTTGTCCTTGCTCAATAACACCTTTTTAAATAACTCAGCAGGATTATGAGTGGTCTACCCACAGTTAACTAATCCAGAGAAATTTGTTCCGAGATATCAGAGGCCTGAGGGGAACCCCTGCATGATTCTGCAAAGGTAAGTCATGGGACTTTGACTGTTTTCCCATCTTATTCCCTGGAATATTACAGGTTTTGTAAGAGCAAGCATCAGTGACTCCTTGGAACAACACATCCTGTAGTTCCCTGCAGGACTGACAGGTAGGTGGTTGGTCCAGAGGGGCCCATGAGACCTTGCTTCCCTGACTTCCCACTCCTAACATTTTCTAGTGCCCTGTGATATATACAGCACATCAGTGCACAAGAGCAAAGCCCTCGGTGTGCTCTTAGGTACATGTTATTGGAAGATATCAGCATTGCTGGTGACCTAGAACCAGAAGTAGCACAATATTTTCCTTATTGTGTATTATATCATTTTTGCATTACAGTATGACTAGGACCTGATAGTCTTTTCCTAAACAAGTGGGAAGCAGTTCTTCAGATTTTTGATGAGAGAACACAAAACAAAGGGCCTGAATTCTGCTACTCTCAAGGATGTGAGAAGTGGTTACTCGAACACATGGAGTGGAAAACATCAAATTTACAGTTCCTGAAGCTGGTCTTTTCCCTGTGTGGGCAGCCTCCTCCTTCTCCCTGTGAATCTACTCTGTCAGACCAAGCAAATCTTTACCTGAGACTGCTCACGCGGAATATTTTCTGACCAGTGTGGCAGGGAAGGAAATCTTTCCACCTGTTTCTGGGTGGACTGCCTGGGGAAAATAGATGTGTTGTAGAGGTCAGAGGGAAGGGTATAATAACCACTTCATGGAAGAGAACTTGGAGGAAAATTTATGCAAAAAGAGGAAAAATGGTGTCTTAAAACAGATTATAAGAAGAAAGCAAGAGTTGGACGCCATTCGCTACCTGGTCTGAGTGCAAACAGGAGAAAACATTGTCCCACATGATGGGTTGGCAGCATTGGCTGCCCTGATAGAGACAGTGAGTGAGAAGGGCTGCATGAGAGTTCAAGTGTTCATTGCTTGCTGTGTTTCATCTCAGTTTGTGGCTCAACATCCAACAGACATCAGACAGTCAAGCAGCTCTCCAAAAAGAAGTCCTCTTTCTTTTCCTTATGAAGTCTTTTCTCTTTTGAGGAAGTTTTTATGACAGAGAGTGGGAGACAATATATTTTTCCTTTTTCATTTTGTTAATTTACACAAGGATAGATATTCATTGCTCTTTAAGTATTATGTTTGTTAAAGTGCTAATTGAATGTGTAACTGGGATAGAAACAAATGTTTATTTATTTATTAACAATTCTGACTTAAGGATGATTGTCATGAGAATACTGACAGAAGTTTTTCACAATTTCCATTAAAAACATTTTGGTGGAAGTATGTAGAGGTTTTGTACGTAAATCTTTAAAGCAGCTCCATCTGGAGAGAAAATCAACATAATTTCAGTAATTCCATTTTCAGACATTTAAATTATATAATATTATCCCAATCTATTAAAACTGCATTTTTATGCCTGCATTACTGAAATCTTTATTTGTTAGAGTCCAAGTATTGCTGCTACGCATAACGTACTTTGTGAAGTACAGCCATATGTTGCTGAAGTAGCATTAACATGTGCACTGATTTTGATCCAGAGGAAGCCTAGGGGTTCTTCTCTTCCCTCTTGTATGCTGATTATTTCTGCCAGGCCTAGAGTAATCCATGTGAGAGCATGGGGGCCATGGCTTGGTGACAGGCTGTACATGCAAATAGATAGCTCGCATGATGCTTAGAAATCTTTTTATTTTTATTTTTTATTTTTTCCTGAAGGTGCTGTGCAGCAACATCTTTGAGTTGTAGGGGAAGACAGCATGGGGCAGATGGGAAGGACTTGCACCCTTGCACCGTGGCTGTGGTTGGTTGGTTGGTGCATGGCACCCTGTTAGTATCGGATCAAGAAATGCTCTGTCTCAAGCCCCGTATGTAAGCACATCAAACAAAATTACAAAATATGCCAGAAATAATAATATTTTCATGTTTTTGTGCTAAAAATCTGTAAGGGAATTATCATGACTCTTAGGGGGAAAAGTTACAATGTATAGCATCAAATATTGACTTAAAACATCTGTTTTGCCACCCCTTTCTCTTATTTCACTATGCAGTTTCTTCAACGTAAATTATGATTTTTATGTCCCTTTTGTATAACATCTGTATATCATCAGAACAGAATTGCCTAAATCTTGGAAAAATTGATCCACTTTCCCTCCTATTCAAATACAGATTGAAAACATTAGATCTTGTAGTAACCATATTAATGATTTTTTTCATTGTTAAGCCTATGTCATGATTAATTCAAACTAAAGTTTTTCTTTTTTTTTTTTTTTTTTTTCGAATGTAGATGCCTGAAAACCTGACTGGAAAATTAAAGAAAATGAGATATGTGAAGGTCTTTTTAACGGAGCTTGTAACATGCTAAAGTAATGATACCTGTGTAGTCATTTTTAAAGTACTAAAAAGTGGAATATAGTAAGTATAGTATTTACTGGTGGGATCAGTAAGATCGTGTATATGTTAGTAATTGATGAGAAAAGATTTTCTGTTTTGCACTGGACATTGTGTTTTCAAGTCAACAATTTTTCATGCTAAATATCCTATGTAATAAAGAATTCAGATTGGAAATAAGTTTGTCACAGTCTAACCCGATATGAGTGGAACTTAGTGTGCAGAAAGATGAGTTCTTTGCCTAGTATTTATTTAGTGAACTGGGTGGTCATAGTAAGTGACTAGGACTTATTCAAAATAACACATTTGAAATGCAGACACTCATTATTCTAGTTAACAAACAGTGCTGAATGCATTGCTGTGTAAGATATCTTCACATTTCAATGGTTTCTGCAACTCATTTGATTTTGAAGTGAGAGATATTGTTATGTAGAACTGTTTCAATTGAGAAAAATGTTCTTCCTCAGCTGTGGTGATGTGTATAGAACAACCTTTTGATTTTACCTGAAATAAAATATTAGGACTTTGAGCTGTGTATATATACGTTCCATGTGAGCATGTGCACATACACGCATGGGTATTGGCACTGTGACACAATACAAACACCACAGGCACACACACATACATAGAAAGAGAAAATTATTTTTCTTGTGCTTATTTTCTTGGCACTTGCAGTTTGGTTAGATGTGAGATGGGTGAAACATTTGCATCTTCTATCTGCATAATGAGTTCTACACAAACTGATTGCAGCTAATGCAAAAGACAGGGTGGCATGTTTTCAGTTTTAATGGGGACACTCAGAAAACTTCCAATCTTTCTTGACATTTCTTATAGCAAAATAAATGTGGTCTAGGTTGGAGTGTCTATTATGAAAATAAGAGAAGAGCGAGTCAATTATATTTCAATGACTGAATAGCCAGGGGTCCTCATTAAAATGATCAGAAAGGCTGCAGTGTTGCTTTCCTATATGTAGTCACTGATTAAGTTGTATAAGAATGACATGGCCTTTTTGGGAGAAAAGCAGAGTATGCCGCGGTATCTAGCCAGCCAGCCAGAAACCGTTGACACTTACAAAAGTGAGATGCGCACTCCATCAAGAAAGGGAAGTTACTACTTATGGGGTCATGGACTCCTGATGTATTTAAAAATAGTTGTGGCTGTTTTACTGGATGCAGTCATAGAAAGCTTTGAATTTGTGCTAGGTTGTATGAAAATGCCTGCGGTATGGTGGTGATATGGTATGTTTTCCTTTCCGCTGGCTTCAATGAAGGTTACATAGCTTAACAGAATAGTATTATTATTACAATCTTTGTGTATTTGAACCTTTAAGCAATATTTTACTTATCAGTTCATTACTATTCATTTCCTAGAATTTAAATTCTTGCTATTTGCCAATTATTTTTTTGGTATAAAATGTTAGGAGAAAAAGGCTTGGTAATTTTTTCCCGGGAGAGACTGTATCCTGAAACAGTAAAAAAATATTTGCTTAATCCTCCTGAGGGTCTGCAGTCCAAGGAAATATAGTATTGCCTGGGATCTGCTAATCCCAGATTGAGTGGATAGATCAAGATTATTATTATTTTTTTTAATATATTTTGCCTTTCATCTTAGGCCTTGTGTATTTACTTTAAAATAATCCTTCTGATATATAAAATAATACAATTATTGTATGCAATTTCATCCCATAAAAGACACTCGTGAGGATTATCACAAAGAGATATACCTTCTATTTATTTATCTTATTGTAAAGTGATGTGGAATGTTAACGCTTTGTTTAAGAGCGATGTACAGTAAACAACACCCGTGCATTAATTAAACTGTCATGCCTCCTCCCCCTTTAAATAAATTACATCACTAGCAGTTTTTGCTTTAATTTAATATTTTGTGTGTGTGTGTGTTATTAGTCCAGTGAAACAGTTTGAAGTAGTTTTCTTCATCTTTCCAACATAAAGCAAGGTGGAAGCATACCTCAGCATTGTCTTCTACTTTTACCATCTCACAAAAGTAAACAATTCTAATGCAACAAATTAAACCAAGTAAAATCTCTGCTATTTCTAACTGCAAATACTAGTTACTCAAAGCTTGTATTCTAAATCAAATCACATCATGCAGTGTTCCATCATTGGTAATGATGTTTCATTACAAATTAGGACAATTTGAGATTTCTATTACAATTTGATCGTATATTAGTGAAAGGATTTTCAATCTCAAGAAGAAGACCAATAGTCAGAGACTCCATAAACTAAATATATTAACGTATCAAGTGCTTAAAACTAATCTAGTTTACTAAAATTAGATAATAAGCAGCTAAATAATGATGCTCTTCATTTGCAATTCAGGAACTCGGTGATGGACAAGGGAAACCATAAGCGCTTGTAGTCAGTAATAAAGAACAGGTAATTTTGCCAGTTATTATGTACAAGACATCTCCTTTAAGATTTTTTTCATTCTTTATTTACATACATAGCATCTAGGCGGGAATCAAACTGTCTGTCTTATTCAGTACTTATGAACATATGAAGTACATTAATTCTTTTCCATACAGTTATGTTGTATTTTGACAGAAAGTTTGAGTGCTTATGGAATACACCCAGTCATTATTTTTTGTTAAGTAGATGCAGAATCTCATTGCATTAAAAAGAATTTGAATTAATTTTCTTCTTACCAATTAGCAATATGTAATAAGACTATATAATTTAGATTTCTATTTTTTGTGCAAAGAAATAAAATCCATAAATATGAACTAATTAATAGTGTTATTTTTATGTAAGGAGAGACATAATTATTGATGTTAGGACTCTGAGTAAGAATTTAGCAGCATGGTGCTTAATAACTGAATTTGGTTCAAAACATCCAGATATCTTTTCTCTATGTGCTTTAGCAGTTAGTCCATTATAGTTTCTTAGCAATATGTAACAGTGAAATTATGTAATGACTAGAAGAACTAAGAAGAGTTATTTTTTGTACTGCAGTGTACTTTTAAAAAAATAACAACAACAACAAACAAACCTAAAAGTTCTAAAAAATTGAAGAGCAAAGATTGAGATTTCTTAAGGTACTCTGGTTTTCTGCCTTTTAGTGTGCACCGACATGAACAAATTAAAATTATTCTTCCGAGAGATCAGGGAGATATTTTTTAGAAACCTTGCAATACTTTTTTCATTTATTTCCATAGATTTATGATGTGGTCAAAATGCACACAAAATACTTTCATTTTTAATAGAATAAAGTAAAGAAGTAAGGTAATATGGGTCCTTAAGAATAATATATGTTACAGTGACTGTCATCTGAAAGTGAATCAACAGCAGTACACCATAGCAGACTATTGATCTGACTGATACGTTCTTCTGGACTACTTTCACTCTGAAAAATCAACACAGAGCTGATGTTTCTGAGGAGAAGCATCTTCCATGTTGGGGGAGTAAGGGAGATGGGTAGGTACGACTGTACTCTGGATGTAGAAGTTTTAAGAGCTACTATCTTTTGGATCCAGAATTTCTTACATGAGCTATTCATCTCTCTGTAGACATATATAAAAGAAAAGATTTGTAGGAAACATTTTGCGTTGCTACCTGTGTTTTTATATTAAACTTTTTTTTTTCCCTCCTACTAAGTGAAATGTTACACAGAGCTTGCATTATGGAAAGCATGCGTTGCATATTTAAGGGTTTAAGCAGATTAAGAGATTAAAGCAGAGAACGAGTTACTGTATGTGAGTTCAAATGCAAAATATCCTTGTTACAATAATTTATGAGAAAAAAAAAACAACAAAAAACCTGTTGTAGGATCAGAACTCGCCAAACATGACCTAATGTCAACAATGAACTCTACTTTAACTAGCCTTTCAACATGTGTATCATCAGAGTAATTGGTCTTTTAGTTGATTTGACTAACTGACAGCTAAACGACTAATAATTACCTATGGCAGCATTTATATTTTTTGTTTTACAATAGAGCACTACATCAATGAATGTATTTCAAATATTAACAGTAGCTGAATGTTTAGATTATCATTTAAATAATTATTTATGGAAATATGATTACACATCTGTGCCTACAATAGAAAGACTTTAATTAAAAGAAAAACAAAAGCATATCTGCCCATCTAATTTTATGGTTAAACTGTTCATGACTTACAATAATATATTAATTTTGTCAATTTGTTAGGGTATCATTTCAACTTTTTGACAAGCTTTCATGTTTATTTAGCTGAATTTGGGTTCAAGACAGAGCTTACTTAATAACTTATGCTTTATGAATAACATTGGGAAGCTCTTCAAGAACATGGTATTCTCACTACCTTCACAATTTTCTTACACTGTTGGGTTGATGCTCTTTAACATAATGTATTTCCATATGAATGATATAAATAAAGCCAGAGCACACGTATGTATGGTCATAGCTGAGTAGAAATGTACTGCAAAGGTAACTGAGAAGAACTGGAGAACTCGTTTCAGAGGTAAGCTGAAAATAAGGACTCAGTAAAAACTAAATTAATACAACTGCTCCTTTGCAAAGTACTAGTCTGTATACTGTGTTGTGTTCTTTACTCAGAAGACATATTTGTTTATAGAGATAAGGAACACTGGTTATGACTGAATAGAAAAGAGGGTAATAAGGATCAGTGTTTTCAAATTTCAAATATTTTGAGTAATTTCTATGTCAAAACATCAGGTATCAGTTATGGAACTAGAGGTATTTCATTTAAAATATAATATTTTAGTTTCTAGTACAAATTCTGTTATGTCTATCTCTGTCAAGCTATCTATAATTTACATTCTACTGGAAAAAAAAAACAGATTTTTCTTGTTCAGTATAGTGTTACCCTTCTACTCTGACAGTTGTGCCATTTATAGAACTGATGAAACGTAACCTTATTAGATTACTAACTGGATAACATATCTGAGTGAAAACTCAAAGTATTATCTTTTAAAGTTTTGTTAAAAAGTATGGTACACATGTTTTAAATTCCATGCTGTAGCTATATTAACAATAAATATATTTTCATGTTTTTGTAAGTATTTAAAAATGTTATCTGAAGATTTGCATTAGTAGTATTTCATTATTCTTGAGATTATGTTGTTATGTTTTAATTACAAATATTACTTCATTGATGATATTAAAGAAGTGAAATTTTTTCAGAAGTTGAATCAGATATTTAGCATAACTGACAAATATGTTACCATGTATTTCAGATTATATGAGAGCATATTTTCAGAAATATTTGACTGATAAAGAATCTAATATATTCAAAATTCCAAGGTATTTAAGCCTAAGACAAAGACTATTCAAACTTGCAGTTATTTAAAGAAAAAATAAAAAATATTTATTGGACACAAGCAAGCATACATTTGTGGAGTGGTAGTTTTGGTATATAATCATTCCTTTTTATCTACTTATAGTTATTTACTCAAAATTAGAAGAACACTGCTGCTGGAATAAGAACTTTTCAGATATTAAAGTTTTAGTTTTTCTGTCAAGGCATATCTAAAGAAGCTTTACTACCCTGCTTTTAAAATAAATATTTCAAAAACTTTCTTGAACTAAGAATAAAGGTAATTAATTATCTGATAGCTTTAAAGTAGAGGATTTTCTCTGATTTTTATTTGGTTAACCCATTCGTTTGACCCAGTTTGTCATTATGAAGTATCTGGGGGCAAATAATTATACCTTCTAGTGTATGTGAATATAGATCTATGATTTTTCCATTCATTTCAGAAAATTTTTAAAATTATTAATAAATTAGGGAAACATTTTCTACAAATTTCTATGGAAGAGAAATATTATTACATTTTAACCCTCTTGTAGTGTTTTCAAAGAACGACTCACTATACACTTGCATGGATTCACATCAGAGAGAAAGGCAGACTTTTTTTGGATTATTCCAAATGGGAAATGAAATAAAAGTGTTCTCTGGTAGGTATTTCCACATTTTAGCTTTAAATAATTCCAGCAAGATGTATAAGGTCAGTACAGACACATCATAACCAAAATTTCATATGCTATTTTTTGTATATTGTCTTATTATTCCTAAAATATGAACTATCAATTATAAATGTATAAATTATACATGTTTTGACACTCTGAAAGTCAGGAAATTAAAAGTAATCATGAAACAATTTTTTTTTTTTTTTATAAATAGTTACTGCAAATATACTTTTAACAAAGAGCTAACAAAAATGTGTAACAGCAAATGCTACCTGACAGTTTAAATCCATTCAGAAAAAAATAAAATGATTTCTGAAAAGAGATCATTACAGTAAAAAAGTCAAGTGTATAAAATAAAAGTGAGAGATAATATTTAAAATAGCAATCAGGTAACTCAGACAGCAGGTTTTTTTTGAAAGTAAGGGCATATTTTTTTCAGGTTTATCTTTTACATTACTAAATAATTATAATAATTTCAATTAAAAAAATCTCATAGAGATTTAGATCTTGTACAAGTAGTATGTTCAAAATAATTTGTAAATGTTATTATTATTTTTTAATACACTGTCCCAGAGGTGGAAATGTTCTAACAAATGTTAATGAAATATCAAATAAGTAAATTAGTCTTTTAGTTATTACTGTCTGGCTTTTTATACATAAGGAAGTACTAGAGTCTTCAACATAAATAATTTCTGCTGTCCTGGGAGACCTGCTATAAAGAACAAAATATGGGTAATGATAGTAAATGTGTAGATTAATTACTTCAGTTTTTAATCCAGCTGCTTCATTACGATTCTCATAATGCTGCCTGGGTTAATCAGCAGGATTTCATTTTATACATTTCAATTTATCTGCTATCTTTTGGCTGCCTACCATTTAGTGCTCATGCAAAAATCAAACCAACATTCCAGTTTCCACATTTATATCATATCAAGATTCACAGAAAGACATTTCACAGGCAAATAACCCCTTCTTCTCTTCTACTATATATACTATATATACTTTGTAGATATAAAGTGCTTAATAAAGTTAAGGGTCTATTTATGGATGTTAAAATGAATACTCTAGTATTCAATCTTCCTAAATTCCTTATAAAATCTCCTCTTAACATCCACAAAACAAAAAATAAACTCTGAATTTTTGTCCACGAATATGACTAAATTTGGGCTGTGTTGGGCCAAGGAACAAGACAGAGTGAAGTGAACAAAAAAAATGCATGAACAAGAAGATCTGCTGTGAAAGTTAACCCAGGTTGATGTGCACCTTCTGACTGTTTGTATTCTGATTAAAAAAAAAAGTTAAAAAAAAAAGGTTGAAGTGAAATGTAGATGGGCCTTCATCTTGTATACAACTTTCTGCTATATTAAGAAAGTTCATTTGGAAAAGTGAGATTTAGGTGGAAAGTAAATGTCTGAGGAACCCTAAAAGTGTTTAGCTATAAGTTGCACTATAGGGGGAATAAGAATTCTCTGTTTTAAAAGACAAAGCAATCTTCGCCAAGCCAAAGTTTCGGCATTTGTTTCAATACAGAATGGAATAATTTAAAAATATTTTCTGACAAAAATATAAGGCTGTGTGCAAGACAGTGAACTCCAGAATAATATCCTTCCTCCCTTCCTCCCTCCCTTCCTTCCTTCCTTCCTTCCTTCCTTCCTTCCTTCCTTCCTTCCTTCCTTTCCTCCCTTCCTTCCTCCCTTCCTCCCTCCCTCCCTTCCTTCCTTCCTTCCTTCCTTCCTTCCTTCCTTCCTTCCTTCCTTCCCTCCTTCCCTCCTTCCCTCCTTCCCTCCTTCCTTCCTTTTTCCTTCTTTTCTTTTTCTTTCTTTCTTTCTTTCTTTCCTTCTTTCTTTCCTTCCTTCCTTCCTTGCTTCCTTCCTTCTTTCCTTCTTTCTTTCTTTCTCTCTCTTTCCTTCTTTCTTTCTTTCTCTCTCTCTCTCTCTCTCTTTCTTTCTCTCTTTCTCTCTTTCTCTCCTTCTCTCTTTCTCTCTCTCTTTCTCTCTCTCTTTCTCTCTTTCTGTCTCTTCCTTCCTTCCTTCCTTCCTTCCTTCCTGTCTTCCTGTCTTTTTTCTTTCTTTCTTTCCATCTTTCCATCTTTCTTTCTTTTGGTCCTTCTGTCTTTCTTTCTGTCTTTCTTTCTGTCTTTATTTCTGTCTGTCTTTCTGTCTGTCTTTCCATCTGTCTTTCTGTCTTTCCATCTTTTGGTCCTTCCGTCTTTCGGTCTTTCGGTCTTTCAGTCTTTTGGTCCTTCTTTCTGTCTTTCCAACCTTCCGTCTTTCTTTCCATCTTTCTCTCCTTTTTTCCTTCTTTTCCCAGAAATCTGTGATACACCTGAAAATATTTTGTGAAATAAATAACTTTTTTTTTTTAAAGGAATTTCTTGGCTGCTGAATTACCTTTATGTCACACCGGAGGATTTCTAAACAGCTTGGTATTTAAAGGCATTTATAAACAATGGAAACTTTCCAGTCCAATGAAAGAGGTGTATGGCTATACTTTCCAATTAATGTTATTTAACTTTGAAGAAATCTGTAGTAAATGACAGTAAACCAGAGGAAAACATGTTCTTTTGTTTCACAGAGAAGATGCAACTTCCAAGTACTGAATGAGTATGTGGCCTATGGCAGTGAGTCTAGAATGCCATTTTCAGCCCTCTGAAAAACATCACTGATAGCTCCGGTTAGATTTTGGCTGCAAAACTCCTTGCCTGTGTCTCTGCTTCCAGAATTCTTGGTAGCTTCAGCTGCCAAGTAATTTCTGCCATGCTAAGGACCTTATGGGACCAGGGGGTTGGGGACCAGCTGTAAGACCTTGCCTCTTCTCTCTGAAGGTCTTATCTGCAGATTTCTGCAGAGATCTGTACTACCCTGTTACCCCTCTTAGCTGTCTCAAAAAAAAAAAAAAAAAAAAAAAAAAAGCAGGAACCAAAATCTAGGTACCAACTGCAGCATAAAACCTGTAAAATTCACTTATCACTAACGCAACTGTTGCCATAGGCAAGAGGACAGCTTTGCCTCAGTTCTCAGCTTTTAAATTTCTTTTATTTTTAATTTTTAATACACTGCTTATCAGGCTTGTGTGAAGCCCAATGGTTTGCTAAATATGACCAAACAAAATGGAAAACTCCCCATGAGAACATGAGTAGTTCTGTTTCTCTAATCAGTGTCCTGTTTATGAGAGTAACCAACAGCAGATACAGCAAGACAAGTGATGTTCAGGGTGATGTTTCTGCCAGAATGTTTTCTCATCTTCAGGGAACATATGAAGACTGTCCTTTTTTTTCTGACTGCAAGCCAGTAGACATTGTACATTCTCTACTTTACAGATAGCAGTATCTGTTATCAACAGGCTGGAGTATTTTAACTGACTGCATCTACAACTGAGTGTGAAGGCAAGGCACAAATCCTAGAGAGTCCAGAAATGGTTGTCTCCAAGGCTCAGACCCTGGGGAAAACTCTGCTTCAGCATGTGCACTGTCTTCGATATCTGATGCAGACGCTGGTTGAACACTTTCATCCCAGTTTTCCATGCAGCCACTGAATGGAGCTTTGAACACCCGATGGTGCACACCAGGGTGGCCAAGGAGCTGCTGTGAAGATCACTGAACTTTAGCAGCTCCAGGACTTCCCTGTGCAAAGCAGTGGGGCCTCAGAACAGCTTACTATTTGAAATGCAAATCTGTAAGGTATAGTAATCTATATTTCAACTCATCTGCCTTTCAGAGCATAACATTTCTCCATTAGATCAGAGCAAATATCCATTTATCATTGTCTTATTTTTTATTTTATTTTTTTCAGTCAGACTGTGCTCTGCTGAGAGGATAAGAAAAAAGAATATAGCTATGTTGTCCCTTTATTCTTCTTTCTTAGTGATTTGTAGCTCAGAAAATTCCAGAAACATGGGAATAACATTTAAGAATAAATAATACTAAATTGATTTATTAATGGGTTTATCTAGCTGATTGTTTTTTCTCAGTTTCAAAATCTTGAAGCAAAGATTTCCATAGCTTAAAGGTTCATTGTGCTTCACAGCTTTTTGTTTGTTTGTTTTGTTTTCTTATGAATCTGTTACCTATAGTTTCATGAGATGCTCATGTACTGAACAAGACAAAGAAACAATGTTACATATTCACTTAGACTACTTGGAATTTTTTACACTTGAAATATCCCTTTTCTATCTTTTCTTTTGGAGAAGATAGAACCATCTACATATTTAACTGTATGTTTGATCCCCTTGTCTGTACTTTTACTAGTCTTTCTACACTCTTTTTCATCTGGGCCACCAGAAGAGAACACATTCACATTGTGGCCGAGTCTTTCATTTACCTAGTGGTATGATCTTCTCTGTTCTCTTTTCTATTCCTCTCTTAATAATTCCTATTTTTCAGACTTCTTTTTTTGACTTATTTTCATAATTATGCGTTTCATTTTTTCACAGAACTTTCTGCTATAGCCCAAAGCTTTTTTTTAAGAGGTATTAGCCAGCTCCTTGCTCCTTGATATGTAAATATAGATTTTTTTTTTCCCACAGGTTCCTCTTCCTCTAAACTGAATTTCCCCTTTCATTTTATCTTCCATTCACTCAATATCAAAATGTCTGTGCAGTCAACATTGTCCTTTAATGCCCTAAATAACTCTGTAATTTAGTAAACACTGTCACATCAGAATTGTCCCTTTTTTCTTATAATTTCTGAGAATACTGACAACAAGGGACTGAACTTCCTTTTAAACACAGCAGCAGTACTGTATGACTTGATACTTGTTTCAACACATATGAATTCCTATGTAACATTTGCTATTTTACTAATATGTTCTTTGGCAGTAGTGTTTCAGGGTCAGGTTCCTATACATTAGTCTCTGCTTTTCCTTACATTTTACTTTATTATCAACACATTACTTTGCAAGCTGAAAATGAGTACAGATTTTTTTTTTCCTATTTTGTAAATGTAAGTATTTGTTACTGGTCCTTCTAAGGATGGAATGCCTTCCACCTAATATAAGGCAAAATTGTATTGCCAAACTTAATATATGTAAGTATTAACTGTCTAAATCAAAGCTAGGCTTCTGCTGTAACCAATGAAAAGAAATAGACAGGGCAATGCACTCTTTGTTTTGAACGTTTAGCTAAATTGTGGAGGTCAAGTATATGTAACCTTACCTCTGAACACAGTTAGCATTGAGGAACTTCTGGTATATATACAGCCAAAACATAGAGCATTTCCAATGTAATTGTTCGAGTTTGTTTTGTAACCCCTGGAAGTAGAGAGGACAGGAAACATTTTAGTGTATCTGGCATTATCATTTAAAACAGAGGCCCCTGGGTAATTCCTTGGTAAGAATTACATTGTGGTAAGTTATGACTTGATGAGCTGGTAATGATGAGCACTGGTTACCAGATAAAATACCCACGAATACTAGTTCACACAGCAAAACAACTCATACATGGTCAGGCCATTGGGATCTGATGCACAGATTTGTGAGCAGGTTTTGCAGCTGTTTGTCACAGCTTTAGTATGCCTGCAGTACCTGAGCCTAAACTGGAAGATGAAGACATTTCCTTCAGATCTTTGAAAGCTGATTCTCTAACATGGAAAAGAGTAGGAAGAAAGAACAACTATAGAGTTGGCAGCGGTGAAATCTTTTACCTAACTGCAATAAAAGCTAGTTCTGTGGTGACCCTGTACGATTTGCATTTCTGGATTCCATTTTACTAATTCAAACTCATTTGTATTTTCTGTGGCTACAAGACAAACTAAGAATCAGTAGCAACAGTCAATGAAATATTTTGAGTGTCTTTTGAAGTCTGCATGTCAGATCAAAGGGATTTATATTGTGTATGTTCTATAAAAAGTCTAAATCTAGTCTCCAGTGTAAGTGGTATAAACTCTATTGTAAGTGGTATGAAAAGAGGATGCTGTAGATCAACAACTGTTTAGTGATTTGACCCTTGTAGTATGTCTCATTATTCTTTTATTAACATTTTTCAAAGTGAACAGTTTTAGTGTTGCCATAATTTATTTTCTACATATAGGACATTGTTTCCTTCCATTCTTGTAAGGTGACAGGAAATAAAGATAGGATACATGACTGTAATTATGCAAGAAAAATAAGAAATTGCTGGTGTGGAAATGAGATAATTTCAAAATTGCATTTTCCAGATGACAGGAAAACTCTGGTTTTCAAAACGTGTTTCATTTTGGTACTGTGATCTTTATGTGTTCCACTATTTGGTCCTGCAAAACCAAGTAAATATATTCTAAATAGACAATTTATTTTAAATAACTCTTCCTTTTGAAACTCTTCCTTTTGAATTTGTTCATTCAACAAGGCTATTTGAACATAGTGATTTACAAGCCAAGAATCCAGTTACTAATAAATTACATATGTATAATCTCTAATATAAATATTTATTTTCAAAACATAGTTTTCAAATTAAGAAATGTTGGAGTTAAAAACAGTATGAGAGACTTATTTTTTCCATTGTTCTTGTGAGATTAAATTTTTATTATTTTGTTTAAATTTTATTTTCTCTAATAGAAAATATGAGCAGCTTAACTCAAAATTTATAAAATTGTGATATTGTCCAATTAACCTGGTCTCTTAATTTCTAAAAAATAATTCATTTCCTTGATGTTACTTTTGATAATAATTTCTTGTTAGTTCTGATAGTTAAAAATACTTTAGAGGCTATTTCTTTTCAGAAACATTTCCACTCTCCCTCATACAAAAGCAACAAACAAACAAAATCATCAACAACAAAAAACAAACTCACAAAACCTCCAAAGGCTGGCAAATATATTTTAGGGAAATTTAGGCTTAAAAAACATTTTTTTTAACCTCCCTCTTCTATGAAGCTCCCTTAAGCATCTGAGTCTTAAACAGCAGGAGTTTCTTGGTTTTATATCATATAGCAATTTTTTTTTGTCTTAAATATTTAGCTTAAGTGCTTGTTGATGTTGCTTTAAGACAAAGATGTGAAAGCCATTGTACTAGGCCTTCTCTTCTCTTGTGAAATTAGTAGGTAATGGGTTTGAATGAAGAGGGTATTAAGAAGAGAGAAAAGTGTAGAAAACTTGAGGGCTGTTGGGAATCTTCAGGGAAACCTGAAGCTCTATGTCTACAATAACATTATTATTGTCTTTAGAGTGTATCTTCCTGGAAGCTTTCTTCTCTCAAGGAAGAGACAGGATACTTCTGCTGATAAATCATAAACAATTCTGGCCTGTGTATCTTTAATGGTTAACAAATCTGAATTACTTTTTTTTTTCAACTGCAAAGTGTTTGGTCTTTTATACTGAACTGCAGACATGTCACTTTAATGACATCTTTATACTTTGAAAACAAAATTACACAGCAGAAGGATGACACATACGGAGCTGATCACAGAACAGTGGTTCAGTAAAGTCAGAATCACATGATCTGCCAGAAGCTGACCTCATTTCTGAATGCTTTTAAATGGTATGAATGGTTTTGCGATGAGTTTGGGAAAACAACTATATATACATTCAAGTTCTAATTTTTTTCGTCTGTTTTATATATTTACTATTTTATTATTTTATTTTATTTTATTTTATTTTATTTTAAATGAAGTCCCATGCATTACATTTCAGAGTAAATTTTTTTTCAATAAAAGACTGTGAAACTGTATATTTGTGGAGGCCATAATGTTATGATACAAATGACACAGTTAACATACTAAGATATCTCAATTAAAAAAAAATTAACAGAATGTGTATTTACGTGTTCTTAGCAAAGAGAAACCATTGTCCTCCAACTAATTCATGACTTTCCACTTTTTTTTTTTTTTTTTGTGTGTGCGTGAAAACCACGCAGATGTAATTCTAATTACAGAATGTTCAGGGCCAAAGTTGAAAGTATGTCCTAGAGTCCTCTCTAAATATGCATTTCAAAGGACCCATCTATAGGAATGGGCTTTTCCTCCTTTGGGCTATGCACCAAAAACCTCTGTTGTTTCAATAGTGTTGATTAAAGTTAAAGGGAATGCAACACAAGTAAAGATTCAAAATCCTGAGTGGAGGAAGTAGGTCACTAGAACAGTTTGTGGCTGACATTAGTTTGTCAGATTGTTTGGTCCTTGTTTTAGCATTATTTTAAATAAAATTTCTGATTTCAGTGGAATCACTTTGGTCAAAACGCAAGGGAGCTGTGCCCCTTCCCACTGCACTGCACCGTGCAGAGTTCACACCACATGAGCAGTCCCAGTCTAGCATCCACTGCACTCCTGGGAAAATCCGGAACAGATTCACTTTCACCAGTCTTTGCTGTTAGAGGTATTTAATTTGACACTAGAGAA
Source organism: Cygnus atratus (assembly GCF_013377495.2). Classification (NCBI taxonomy): domain Eukaryota; kingdom Metazoa; phylum Chordata; class Aves; order Anseriformes; family Anatidae; genus Cygnus; species Cygnus atratus. The sequence goes on from NC_066364.1 coordinate 43,914,035, forward strand.
GGAGAGAATGAGAAAAGCACACAAGTGCTGCAGAGTTTTCCAGTAGGTCCTGTGGTTTCAGTCTCTTGCAATTCTGCATAGAGGAGAGCTCAAAAAAATTTCAGATAGGAGAAGAGAACAAAGAATTTCCAAGATGTCAGGGAAGCTTACTGATCTGACTTTCTTTTTTCTTTTCCTTTTTTCTTTTTTTTTCCAATTGGACTAGATAATCGTTGAAGGTCCCTTCCAAGTGAAATTATTCTATTCTATTCTATTCTATTCTATTCTATTCTATTCTATTCTATTCTATTCCACTCCACTCCACTCCACTCCACTCCACTCCACTCCACTCCACTCCACTCCACTCCACTCCACTCCACTCCATTCCACTCCATTCCACTCCATTCCACTCCATTCCATTCCATATCCATGTAAATCTGGGGCCTTTGGTGGGACTCCATCTCATGCAATACTTTGGAGGGGAAGAAGAGATGGGAAAAAAAATCGTGTGAAATCTTCATGAGTATTTAAATGCCTCAGAAACAGAGGTAGAATTAAAAGTTAGTGTAACCTGCCTTTCCCTTTTCACTTTGCTTTTCACTTTTTCACTTGCTTTTGAAAGTCTAGCTTGTGATTTCTGTGTGTGCTGCTGGAGGTAGGTACTAGTATTGAGCTGAAATAGGAACCCAATCTTTTTTTGAGGATTTTTGAAAAAAAGAGGAAAAAGTTGGGAACAATTATAAAAAGCCTTGCAAATTCATATTTCTCTGGTCAGAAGAAAACAGGACGTATTCTGTTATCTTTTATGATTTTGTCTTTAACTGCACAAGTATCTACATCTGCTTGCAGAGTCCTGTAGTTTTTATTTTGTAACATATGTCTTGTGGTGTGGACAGCTGGGACTGGTGAAAGCCTAGGGCAAGTGAAGAAAATCACTAAATCCTTTATAAAGATAAGGAGATGACTAGGGTTGATGACATGGGTGAAAGTGAAGTCTTTCCACTTTCTGTCCTGCCTTTTCAGCTGGTGGTCATGGCTTGTACCTTCTTGCAGTTTCAATTCAGACAAATATGATTCTGTGCCACCAAATCTTTTTGGCAAATTATTTCTGTTTTCTTTAACATGTTATAAAAACCTAGCAGAGAAGAACAGAGAAAGAAACAAAAATAAAATAGTCAAATGCCCTTCCTCCTAAACTGGGACAGAACTGGTGTGTTTAAAAGTGCTGAACCAAAGAAATGAGCAGGCTGTTAAGAGAAAGCAGCTCTTCTGTGGGTATGTCTGTTTGACGCCATCCTTCCAAAACAATAGTTTACCCAAGGAAGTCTCAGCTTTAAGATTTTTCTTCCTGTTCTCACAGACCCAGTGCCTGGGGTAAAAATCCAGTGTGTAAAGACGGCAGCTGGTCACCCCTGGGCTGTGTGGGCTGGTGGTGGATGCTCCCTGCTCCCAGGACTCCTCGCTGCTTGAGTCTGTCTCTTGTTGCTTGCTTCTAACCCAGTAGGAGCATTAGAAATCCATAAAAAGAAAAGCTCAGCTGGTGAGGGCAGTTCAAAGCATGTGGGTCTGCTGAGGGAATTCCTGTTCATCTCAACCAAGCGGGAGTGATAGAGAATTGCCGTGTGCCCCTCTAGGCTCTTAATAGCAAAAGAAAAGGACTCTTTGGAGAAAAAATGGCTGCACTGCATCAACCTTGCTATAAAAATATTGCATGTAGACCTTTCCCTGAAGGTCCCAGTTATCTGTAATTTTCTCCTATATGTTTGTGTGACTCAAGAGGCTGTATTTATATCTTATTGACACCATCTACAAAGTGTTCAGCTCTATCAGAAGAAACATTATCTATATGAAAGCATATTCATCTTCATCCTTTGTACAACTTTGCAGAGATACTGAAGAGTCTTTTGTATAATTGTGACAACAACTTCAAAGCTTTCTCCTAGTCCCTGAGGATAGGCATTACACTTTTCAGTGCTATCATCAGTGAGTTTCTTCATCTGCTTTCTCTGATTAAATAATTAAATAATACATGTTCTTAAATAGCATTCAAATGATTCCTTACAAATTTGATATAAACAGTAACATCTTCTTTGTACTTTGATTGCAGCTTCTGTTTGAGGGTTTTAAATCATCTCACAAACATTACCAAACTGAATGGCACAACATCCTTTTCAGTTAAGTGTTACCAGTGTTGATTTGCTCTGGAAGGAGGGACTGGGAGGCACTCCTGGAAACCTAAAAGATGTCTACCAAAAAAACCCCATGCTGACTCAGCTGATGAAATAATTTGATTGCAAAAACAACCTCCACCAAACCCAAATTAGACCTGGATTTTACAAAGGTTTATCACTTAGAAAACTGAGAATATAGAGCTATGTCACACAAAAAAGTTGGAATGGTACCTTGTTGCTCAGACTGTTATAATTCAGTTGCATAAAGATCCTTTCTTTATCCTGTGTTTCTGTGAAATAATAGAAATATCAAAATAATACTGAGATTTATTCAGAAAAGCTAATATTAGCCTGGAAAGTTTAACATCACCCTAAATTTAATTTAAGGAGATATGTTCCTCAGGAGAGAAATCCAAGAGAAGTATAACGCAAGGTACTCTTAACTGCCCTCCACTACCAGTAACATCAGATACCATTCAGGTCCTTCAGTCATGGCTCTATGTATTCCATGCTTCACTGGCCCCCAAATACAACATTTTCTGGTGAATTATGCCTCAGTTTGTACTTAAGAACTATTTCTGAATATATGAAAACATGTAGTGGTTGTAAGCTGTTGCAAATATCATCTCCTTTGATGAATAGCTAGAAGGAGTGATTCTAAGATCTGAAAATGGACATTTTAATCCTTTAAATTTAATGCTTAAAATCCTGTTTACTATTTTTCTGCCAATCACATCAGCAAGCTTCCTTCCATCCTCTCCAGGTTTTCAGTTTTGTGATCTCTATGTACCAAATACACATCTGAAAGTGTTAATCAGTCATAAATACTTACACTCCCAACTTTCCAACCTTGTATAATACACATTAGTGTTAAAAGTTGAACACACCTGGAACAGAGCAAACTTTACAAACTTTATCTAATTATGTACCCATATGTAACAGCTGTGGTACTAAGAATAGTTTTGCTTCACTAAAACACTAAGAGTTTCCATATGAACATACAGAATACTCCTCTAAAGTTGCTACAGAAGATAGATCTGATCATGTTCATATCATTTAACTGTATCTAGATAATCATCTATGAGTTAATAAATAACGTGCTCCAAAGGATTCCCATGTTTCTTCCCTTAAGCCATTCTGACGTCTAAGGTACCAAATTCTTCAATTCAATACCTCATTAATGATGTATAAATTCTTGCTGCCAAGAATGTTATCCCCATTAGTCTTTTTTGACATCTATTTAATAGAACATCTATTTAATCAGCTAAAATAAAACAGTTGTATTAAATAAGCCAATTTTATTAAAGGCAATTTCACATATACTGTTCAAAGGTGAATACCCTAAAAATACATTTGGAAAGAAAAAATGTTGAAAATTTGATATAGAAAAGAAAAATATTTTGCTCCTATTTGATAGTACCTTTGAATGACAGCTCAAAGGTTGTGTACAGTCTGAAAGAAGTCACATTATTCTCATTATTGTCCAAACAGTAGACTAACAGCTAGTTTTTGAATCATTAGGCTTCTATGTCTAGACTCCATGTTCTATAGAGTCATGTGTCTCACACAGACCCACATACCATGACTGTAAGCAGTTATAGAATAACTTTCATATCTGCTGAAAACATTGGTTTTATTTCTTGAGACTGGATTTACCATTGGCACAATCTGCAGCTTACATGTCTGTAATGACTTGTATTACATTTACAAATTACTGCAGATAACTGTTGATGCAACATGGAGCCTAAAAAGGAATAAAAGATGTAAATTCAACATTATTCACTCATATATTGATCTCTGTAAGACAAAAACAAACAAACAAACAATTTAAAAAGCCAGGTAACATGAATGAAAGAAATTGTTTTCAACGTGCATCACAGATAGAGGGCAGTTAAATAAAATGGTCTCATTCTGTTGAAAAATCCAAGTGGAAAAAAACAACTACATTGGGAGTTTTCTATCATTCTGTGGATACCAATTTATAAGTTAGCCTGCTGATCTAGCTCCTCAAAGCCAGCCTCTCATGCCTGCTTTTGTTTAAACTGCCTGTGAAAGTGTGTTGGGTGTTTACTCCTGTTTCTTGTATGTATAGGATTATATATGGGAAGAGTCAAGTGCAGCTTTTGGAGACTCAGACAACCCTCCTTCACTCTGAAGGGATTCTGTACTTCATCTGTCCATTTTTTGGTTTCTCAATTAAAAAACCAACATGTTTTTTCAAAAAAAAAAAAAAAGAGCAAGATTTACAGTCTCTATACATACAACAAATTGTCATACTTTTCTAATATATTCCATTGCAGAGGACTTGTTTACTGTCAATGATCATTTTTTTTTATTATTATTATTTGCATTTGTGATTTGTATTTGTACATTGTATAATACAGATTGTATTTGTATTGTGCCTCTTTTTTTTCTTTACAGTGATTGTATTCTTCGTGTGTTTTCTTTAGGGAAAAAACTGACATCATACTGCTACCACCATTGATTTGTCAGAAACCGTGACACAGGTCATAGGCAGAAGAATTCCCTGCTCTGGTTGCTCTGACTTATCAGAACAGGCAAGAGGAAATACCTGACTAAAGGAAACAGATTGTCAGAAGTGTTCAAGACCCAGGAATATCCATTCCTTTGTGTTGGTACCCAAATGTGGTACTTAGCATGTGGAACTCTTCTGAAAATCTGGCATTTTCATGCTTATTTCTTCTGCCTACCACAGGTTTTAAATTACTTCCTTTTGCTTTTTATCCCATCTTTCTTTCCATCTGTTTCTTTTTTAAGTTGCTTTAAAATTGTTTTTAAATAATCTTGTTTCTATTCTGGTATAAGACTACCTCAACTAGAACACTGTTTCTTGCTTGAACACTTGTTTGGCACTTTAGCAATGAAAATACTAACAAGAACTTAAGGACTTAATTTTTTATCCTGGGGTATGCCAGCATTCTCCACACAGAACAATGGTTTACGTAAATATAGATAAAAACAATTGCTGCTCAGACAGCATGTTATTTGTCACATACTGCCTTATATTCTAAGAAAAGCAAAGAGAAGTAGAAGTATACAGGAGTTGTACCTCTTTTTACTTGAATTTACAGTTAAATTTGATTTGGCCCTCCTTGCAGATACCAGTTCTGAAAATAGTGACTTAGGAAGCATACTTCAACTGGGAAACTCAGTGCTTCAATGAACAGTTATTTTTTTTTAACCAACTTGACTACTTTAGGTAAAAATGAATATGGAATATGGTGTTCACATGCAAGCACAAGCCTGGAAAGCTAATGAAGTCTATTCTCAGATTTGCCAGCTATTATCCTCAATTTGCATTTGACTATGATAATGCAGTTCCAACTATATCAATGCCTGTCAAGCCATCTTGCTTTACAGTTGATATAATACTAGCTCCATGTTAAACACACGGTTAATATATCCTGGATAATAAGGATTTTTTTGTGTCTGCTTTACTAACATGTCCCATCAATGCTTTTCATGGCTGTTTAGCTTGACTAATGACTTCCAAATGACCACAGAAGACAGAAGTCTCCCTGGGTGTTGCAAAGTGTGGGGGATTAATTTCAAAAAGCCTATCTGAATTGCATTAATGTAACTATTTGACCTGTGCATGTCCCCAGGGAAAAATGTAGTCAAGCAAAAGCTAGTAACAATAAACAGAATTTCAGATTGCATTTTTTTTTTCTGAAATGAAATACTGTTAATTTACTTTTAATTTTATTTTTAGATCCAGCAGTGGAAAACTGATGCTAATCATACCCAGTTTGGGTTTGGTAGAGTCTGCTTCCCAGAGTTTCCTGAGAAGCAACCATTTGGTTTCTGCATGCATATATCACAAACCCTATTGATAGCACTGTGTTTTAATTTACTTTTCTGTGGTCACCTTTATTCTGATGTTTGAATTCTAATTTAATTAATTTTGCATTTAATTCATTCTACATTTATTTATTTATTTATTTATTTTAAAATGAGGTATATGCAGCCTGAAGGAAGGATTACTATCAGTGCACCTAGTTTGCACAGAAGAATGACCAAAACCAGTGATTCTAGTATGTGGATCCAATATTATAACAACAAAGCTCAACATTGTCAGTAAATTGCAAGGTATTCTGCAGTTTGCCTAAAAAAAAATTGCAGTCAAGATAGGACTGAGCAAAGGCATGTTATGGAGATCTATGTTATATTGGATAAAGTTTTGGATGAGGTATACATGCTGTTGAAGGACTGAAAACACAATATAGTATTTTTTTATACTTTCATTACAACCTAGAGAATGGTGCAGTAATTTTTTAGAAGATAATTTTTTTCCTTACTGGTGTACGTGAGCTTCAGTTATGTATATATATATATATATATATATATATTTGTTAGTTGTCTACTAATAGGTTGTTAGATCTAAAAGTTATTAGCATTTAAACTCAGACTTTGAGAGTGAATAATTTTGATGCATTTGTGTTACGTATTTTTCACTTAAATCTGGTTACTTTGGACTTCCTTTCCAAGGCTGCATTCTTAATGTCAAGTTTTCAATATTAAATATACATTAATTTTGTCAATGGTGATGTTGACAAATTTAATTGACCGTAATTGTCAAAATTGCTGGTCATTAATTTATTCTCAGATTTTCTGTGTGAAAATATAAACCTGCAAAAGTGCCATTGTCAATTATGGTCCATTTGAAGTGACCTAATTAGCATTGTGTGATGAACCAACACATGGAAAAGCAAATGGGGGGACATGCTAGGGAGATAATTGAATGTGACATGAACACTAATATTGACTTTATACCATTTGTGTCATTAAAACACTGTCCAATGAAAAGGGCTTAATTTCATTTCATGTTTTTATTTGCTAGAACAGCACAGAAGGATAATGAGGAACACCTGAATTTCTTCCACTGGAAATAAAAAAGACAGTATGAATAAAATTGCTGAAATAAAAGTGGTACCCTGCTTTTAACTAGCAATGGGCAATCTGGCCCATATTCTCTAGTATTTTGAATGACTTTCTTATTTTGCAGTTGGTTATACCATTGCTTAAGGGTGTCATGCAGTTCCTGGAAAGGAGATGATCGCAGACACATTTTGCACAGGTGAGTAGACGTCAAGAGAGGACAAAAGCTAAAAGCCATGCTGTCCCACCATGTCATTTTGTCAGTAATGCCACGATCCTTAAATTATTATATGAACAGACAACTGCAAGTGCTTGGAATTTCTTTCAAGATTATCATTAAATCTTGGAGCAGTGTCACTGAAACTACTGAATATACTGGGCATTCTTTTGTTTCTTCTCATTCTCTGAGCTGAATTCAAGACCAGGTCAGCTCCTGGATCAAGGTCTAAGAGCCAATACTCTGTTCTGTCCAATGCATATAATTCTCCCTGCAATTGAATTTGTAAAGTGAAAAGTGACAACCATTCTTAGAGGCTTTTATCTGCTGTCAATGTCATGGAAATCTCACAAATTTAATACCTCTTGCACTGACAATATCTGCTGCTGGGTGAAGACTGGCTGGGTGATGCTCTTGGCATGAGTGGGTTTGTAGGAAGCCTTTTTGGCTGTTGAAACTGCATTTTTGCTGTGTGCCACAGAAAGGTAAAGTACCAGTATTTCCCTGTGGAATGGCTGGCGTGCAAAGTTAGGAGCACAGAGACAGAAGAAGATAAAACACTGAAGAAGAGGTGGAGAAGAAGCTAGGAAAAAGGAAAAGAAAAGACAAAGAACAGGAAAGAAACAAAACAAGTCTTTACTGTATCAAAGTCTACAACCTTCCTGCTAAAAAAAATATGTTTGGGGTATATGAAAAATGCTTGAAGAGAATCAGAATAAAATTCCTTAAGCTTCTTCTCAATAGGCATTTGTCAGCAAATATCACTGTTTTCCTTCAATGTTTTGGTGATGAACTTGCATTTACATGTTTGAGATTTAGTACACATGTATGACATCATCTAAAAAAATATCTAAAAGGATCCATTAACATGTAGCTTCAAACAATTCAGTGTACTGAGTCATATACTAACATAACCAGAAATTGTTTCTCTGCATTTTATGTAACTGATAACAAGATGTGCTTCTTATATACATGCCTTTCTTACTAGTATTCCAATTAAACTTTGTTTCTTACTACACATTTTGAAGACAAAATTGTTTCTTTGGCCTCACATGCATAGTTGTCATATCTCTGATATTACAAAGCCAGAATCATTTATTCTGCAAAAGGTTTTTTAGAGAACTAATTATAACATCAAGTGGGGTGGTGCTCAAAATAGAATGAATGAGAAATAATGAGAAAAATGAATCCAATAATTATTTAAAGTAGTGGGTGTTAGCTTCTCCTCTGATCCTATGGTGGTGGTAGCCACGAGTAGCTTCAAAGTAACAATACACATCCAGACATTGAGGAGATTTTTATTCTCCTATTCATGTTTTACTGCATTACAAAAATCCAGTGGATTTAGTCTGTTTTTCAATTACACTAGCCACTTAGACAAGTAGTGCAGAGCTCTCTGTACTGTTGTACTGGTCAACAAAAGACAATGATTAAATTCTAAAAAAGCATTAGATGAAACTGCTACTACAATAGGCATCAGTAATCAGAGGCATAATCACTTTCTGCTGGAAATCTGTAGCTGTAAAATGAACAGAAATACACATTCGGCTTTGAAGTCCATTTTCATGCAAAGATCAAATAGCTCTGTCAGATTTATTCCTCATAGTTTTGAAGTGTAAATGTAAACCAATTCAGTGACAAGGAACTATTTACTATACCTCTGTGGAGCAGGCATGTGTTCAGAGAAAGTATGTTTGACAAAATTACTTCTGTGTAATTGTTAGAATTTTGGGGACGGGCATGTTTATTGTGAAGAAAAAGACACAAAGATGATTGCTTTGCAGTTGCTTGGTGGGATGGCATATTCCTAGAGCTGGTGCTCACAGGGTTTCCAGTACCTGAGAGGTTCAGCACTGCCACAACATGTATTTGATTGTACAGACTTAAGATGGAACTTGGCTCATTGACCTGAAGATCAAGTACACATTTGTAAGCATGCTTTTAATAAGTTCAGGCACCAACAGCCTGCAGATTGCTGCTCCATGCACCCCTATACCTCTCAGCAGCCAGGCTTGAATGAGGGGTGTACATTTCCAGCATGGTCACATACACAGTGCTCAGCTTTGACAATATACAGAAGAATTTCTGAGATATCAGCATGGCATAAGGGCAGATGGGTGTTTGCCTTTTGTGAGTGGGAAATTGGGTTGGGAGAGATTGAAGTACTAGCAGATTTAAGGGCAAGAAGTTTTTGAATTTAAGAGGTGGTCTACTGAAGCCTAGCAGTTCAACACTCACAGGAATGCATACGTGATAGTAACACAACAGATTCTGTGTTTAACACTTTGACAGCAACTTCTGTCAAAGTGTCTGCACAAAAGCCTGTTTACAAATGTGGTGTCTCTACCATCCCAGTCCCCGTATTTCAGTAGAATAGCCCTTTTAGGAAGGATCATTGAGAGGTTTCTTTGCTTGTAGTGAGTGGGACTTACTCCGAGTAATAGGCTTTTCATCCATAAGCTTCTTCAAGACAAAACAAGACAAAACAGAGCAGACCTTCCCAGACTCACTATCAGAAATTATTCAAAGCCTGTGCTTGATAATTAGCTACCTCCCTACCTATATATGTAAGCTATCTATGTGTCTGTGTTAGAGCACTGGCAGAGAGAGTAATAGATGGAACGGACCAAAACCATTCTGGGAAAATGCTAGTGACCTAAGCAACATGTGTGACTGCAGCACAGTGCTCGGGCCCATGCCCTATCCAGTTTCTCAGCATAGAAAAGGTGTTGGGCCAAGCTATCAGAGCAGGACCAGCAGGAGAGGTGTGAGAAATTGAATCAGCCACCTTGGTAATAGGCACTTCAGTTATGCGGGTAATAGTATCTGTCATGCAGCCAAAATGTGAGACAAAGCTGTGGTGGAGAAATAGAGCAATTGGAAGGTTTCAGCAGAAACCTAGTTCAGTGAAACCAACAGAAAAACAAACAAACAAAAAGCAAAACAACAAAAAAACATGTTGGGTTTGGAAAATTCATATTCCCCCCCCCACCCCGCCCCCAACATTGCCAAATGTTTGTATTTGGCATTTTCATAATATAAAATATTTCTCAGTTTGGAATAATTTCACATTTTAATAATAAAAATGTGTTATTAAAAAGTTCAACAATAAAATTTTTTACAACGTTGTAAAGGTAATAAAACAACTTGGAGGTTTTTAATGTTTAAAATCGCAAAATAATTTCTTATTCTTAAGGGTTTTTGTGATATCACAGGATCACAGAATGGCTGAGGTTGGAAGGGACATCTGAAGATCATCTAGTCCAACCCTCTTGCCAAGCAGGTTCCCCTGAAACACATTGTGTAGGATGGCATCCAGGAGGGTTTTGATTATCTCCTGAGAAGGAGACTCCACAACCTCTCTGGGCAACCTGTCCCAGTGCTCTGTCACCCTCACAGCAAAGAAGTACCTTCTCCTATTAAGTTGGAACTTCCTGTGCTTCAGTTTGTGCCCGTTTCCTCTTGTCCTGTCACTGGGCACAAATGAAAAGAGACCGGATCCACCTCTCGACTACCTCGCTTCAGACATTTATGTACATTGATGAGGTCTTCCCTCAGTCTTCTCTTTTCCAGGCTAAACAGGCCCAGCTCTCCCAGCCTGTCCTCATACAACAGGTGCTCCAGTCCTCTATCAAAAGAGGATATATCAAAGAGGATAGTCTCAAGATGAGGATATATTTGTATGTCTGTGCATGTTTAGCAATAAAAGTTACGGACATAAGACATTTCAATATGAAAATGAATTGAAAGTGCATTTAGGCATCTCCAGGACAACTTATTGGCTTGGTGGTAGTATGGGGATATCAATACTGAATGTAGGCACCTAAAACGAAGCATTACATCTTACCTATATCCCTATATCCTTTCAAATCAAAGAGAGATCTCTTTGATATCGTAAAGCCCCTTAAGAGTCAAAAAAAGGCTTCCCCACTCAACTGTCATAATAAAAATCCTCACATCCCCAGATATACAGATATAATGATAGGACTTGCTTGCAGGTGTATTTCTCAGCAATATGGTTGGTGCATTATGTGTTTTGGACAATATGGACCTGAAAATGATTGCATAGTATGGAAGTGAATAATAAGATGCCTCTAACTTCTTACCAACACTACTGCAAGCAATTTTAGAGCAGGTAAAGTTTTCATGGATTTGTTTCTAGTTGTCCTTCATTCATCATTGTCCTGAATGGCAAGATATAGAATGGTCAAGCTGAAGGATATCACCTGCTAAAGTGATGACTGCAATTTCACAAAGCTTGTGCAATACACTTTTAGACAGATCTAGATTTTCAATAAATAATATTGCTGCTAGTGATAAAGCAAACCAAGGACTTGTGCCTTCCTATGCTTATGACTAAGCTGCACTGTTGTGAGATCAAAGCATTTTTCGTCAATTTCAGACTCTTGTTTCAACCAGGCAAAGATGTAGTCCTGAATTTACTCAAACCATTCTTTCCTAACAGAAATCAACATGAAAATAATGAGTCCCAAAAGGATTCCGATTACTTTCATTCCATAATTTCAGATGATAAAAACTAACTGTGATAGATACTAATATAATACAAGTAGAAAGATGGACTAGATAAAACCAGCTGAACACTAGTCTGTCCTCAAGACCTAACAGGGAAGTAATAACATGCTTTTGAATATGTAGCAATGACTTTTGGCAGATATGCCGTATACAATTCCATAACAGAGAAAACCATTGAACTTGATTGACTATTTAATCCATTTCTGAAAGAGCATCACTAAGGGGATGTTTATATTATTAATATTGTTTTTTATAGGCAGAATGACACAGTGTTGTCAAAATGCTAGTTCCTGCAATGCTGATTGCTAGATAGCTTACTATGTCCAGCTGCAGTAGTGTTTTAAAAGTTAAGTAGAAATGTTGCTGATATCTACCGCAACCTTCTTCTCCCACATAAATATTTTGATTTGATTATATTAATTCTGTTTTGTCCTAAGCAAGAAGCAAGAGTGCATTAAAATACAATGAGACACTGTGTTTGCAAAAAGACATCGGTAGTTTGCAAATATAACATAAAAGCACATATAACAAAAGTATACTTTTTATTTATTAATGTCTCTTTAGATATCATGAGATATTTATAACTGTTAACAGCATAACACTATTTATTACTTTTATTTAAGTTTGTACCTTAAGAACAATATTGGAAGTGTAACATTGCATTGGTTGATAAAATTCTGACCTACATGTAATTTGGTACAACCACACAAATTTCATGTAAGGCCCAGATAGGTTAACACTCAGCTACATGGCAGCATTGAACAAAATAGGGCATATGTATAAAAGTTCTATAGGTGTGGTAGAGAATATAAAACAATTCTAAAGAAATGGTGGTATGAAGAATTAAAAAATCCATAACGCTTATATGAACATTATATGGCACAAGCATTGTGCTACACATTGGAAACAAAAGTTCAAGTTCCTTTCTACACCTTTTTCTATGCCCTTGCACATGAGAAAGGACAATAAGGCCTTATAAAAACTATTTCCACTTTTTTCTTCCCCCTTGGTTGAAATACCACAAAGCATATGGTACTACAAGCCTGCAGTTTTGCCTTTAGCACTTCTCAGTTCCCTGTTGCCTTAGTTCAACCACTTAAATTAAGCGATATAAAGATGGTTTTACTCTCTCCTGATTTCTTCACTTCCTGAGATAAATTTTGCTAATTAAAGTCTTTCATAAACAGAAAGCTTTTGTTAAAAGTATAAATAAAAATATGCACACATGCAAACATGTTTGCACATGTTCTGTGTCTCACTTTGGTCTCTACTTACCTGAGAAACTGTCCTTTTTGAAACCACATACAGCATAGAAAGATTTATGAAGGGATATGGAGATATAGATAAGATGTAATGGACAACTGCATTTTAGGTGCCTACATTCAGCATTGGTATCCCCATCCCACCACCAAGCCAATAAGTTGTCCTGGAGATGCCTAAATTCACTTTCAATTCGTTTTGATATTAAAGTGTCTTACATGCCTACATTTTGTTGCTAGACATATGCAGACAAACAAAAATGTCCTGATCCTGAGACAATCCTGAGAGAGAGTTGTGTTTTTTTTTTTTTATATAAAAAAACCCTTAAGAATAAGAGAATCTTCTGGCATGTTCATCTTCCATTCCCGCAGAAAATTGTGAAATATGACCATATGTTGCTGGCCTCATTTTGGAGGCTCAATATGACAGATTTTTTCAACAAGTGAGTTTCAACAGCCATCACAATTACCACCACAGTCTGCTCCAAATGCAGAAGTGGTAAGTGTCTATGATTTGCCTTCTCAGCCATATAGATCTTCTGTCTGTGGATACACGTATGACTGAAAAAGCCAGAGAAAAAACACTGCTGCGTTGCACATAGTTCTGGTCTCAAAAAGAGGACAAGAAAGTGGGGGGAGCAGTACAATGGAAAAATGACAGATGAAGAAAAAGAGAGAGAGAAAGAAAGACAGGATGAGACTGAGACTGTGAGGAAGAGGATGAATGAAATCTGCAACAATGACCCAATATATGAAAGGACAGAAATACCCAAGCCTGGAATAGTTATCTTCCAGTAGGTCTGGCAATAAGATCTTTCTCTTCTAGTCTTCTGCTTCTTTTTAATCTGATTACTTCCTACTATTCTTTCAATGTCCTTGTGGACCTGGGGAAGGGTATTCTATATGTGCAATGGTCTGGAAGAGACCAGCAGTAAGATGAGTTCAGGGACCTCAAAAAGAAGGATGGTCACAGATGGGCTCTATATGACATTTTCCTGTTTTTCAAAAACCTTCAAATCTTTCCAAGATGGCTTTTGTGCTACTGCTGGCAACCAGAACTTTGGGCAGACTCCTTAATGGATTCAACAGAAAGACTGACTGACAAAATGTGCAATAAACAGAAGCTCTCTATTTAATATTCATAGCATCTCTTTATTTGTACAGACAATCAGAGTCGCTAATATCAGCTGTAAGCAGTGGCACCAAACATTTTTGCTGCCGTTAAGATAAGTTTCTTCATGATTCACTGCTTTGAGGACCTCTGCTCTTCTTAGGCTTCGTAGCTGCTCAGATAACACAGGAGTCTTGTGCTTTGCCCTTCCTATACTTGCATGGTGTCAGTGTAGCTATGCAATCCTGCCCCAAGGTCTTTAAAAAGGCCTACTGTGTCTTCCCTTTAACTATTATACTTGGCATAGGAATCTGAAATGTAAATACACCTCTTTGGTGTACAAGAGATGAAATGTGTGAAGGTTGGGATCACATAACTGATTAGCAGAATATGAAGCATGTGTCCCTAATGGATGGTTATATCAGTAGTCAGTTTGACAACCTCCATTCCAGTAAATTTCTCCAGTGTAGAGAGGCCTCCTCACTGACCCACCACCTTCCACCTGAAGATCTACATCTTCTCTTGCTGCTTCCCTTTCTGCTTTCCAAACCGATGCTCCACTCCAGGGTTTGTTTGCCTGGTTTAAAGGTGGATTATGAGATGGAAAGGTGTAAAATAGGACTGCATCCTTGGTCTGCATGGGTTTAACTGAAAATGATAAAATAAGAAAAAAATACAGAAATAAAGATCACTACTTCTGCACTGTCCTCAAATACACACATCCATAAATCAATACATTTTGAAGAGGGGCAGTGGCTTTAATTTTCAGACCCTTAACTGACTGAATAAAGCAACACAAAAGATGATGGGTTTGGAGCATTTTGGAGGAAGATACTTTTCATCTGATACAGATACACTTGAGTGAGACTGTGAGCAAAACTCCCAGAAACTACTTTTATATTAATAAAAGTGGCTATTGTTGACAAGTGGAGCATGTGGTGGAAGGAGATTATTGTCAGTACAAATGGTGGTTACTGGAGAAGGGCTGTCACTGAGATAAAAATGAGGTGGAAAGGCTTCAGTTGGTGAAAAATGACATTGGTTCAATTGGTTTATTTCTGTGGAAGGGTTGGAGCATGAGTCCCTAGCTGTCAGGACATGCTATTCAATAGAGTGGGTTATAAGATATATTTTTTGTTTGTTGAATATTCTGTTAAGGGTATGGATAACAGCATTAAACCTATCCATGAAAAGCCAATAAAAACATTTAGAAGTCAAATATTGAGACTCCCAGTATTTATTGGCCTTGTTCCATGCACACAGCTCTTATACATGTCAGCTCTACACAGATCTACCATGGCTTATGGCCCTGAGGTTTTATTCTTTCTGCATTACTAGAGCGTTACTTATTGAGCAGTGAAAATTCCGCAAAAGCTTTAGTTTCTTTGGAATCAGAAATCTGAGGCATTATTGGAAGCCAAACAAATATTAGAAAGTAGACCAAAGTGACAAGGCCCCTTATAAAATCCTCAGAGTCAGTCTGGATCAGAAGAAGGAGGTCTTTGCCATTCTGTTCTACATAAAATGCGTATCCGACTAAGATATTTCTAATTAATGGACGTAATTGGAAATCCACACTGTACCACAGCTTGGTGTTCAGAACTGACTGCAGATGAATGCGGATGAACAGTGGAGGCTGAACTATTTCCTATTCCTCCTTTTGGGGAGCTTTGGATATATTTGTTGTGTTATTGGTACCTCTTTGGAAAAGTACAGGAGGAATGAAAGCCCAGATCTTATCTGGGAAGTGGTTAGATGCAGGTGTTTTGGTATAGCACAGTTCTCAGGGCTCAGAGCACTGAGCAGAGCTGGTGAGTGCAGTGATGGAGCCTGTCAGAGGACCTGGTCTATGCCAGCCAGTGGCACCTGCTTTTGGTAGCTAGAAGCTGACTGTGGCGTGGATAACTAACACAATACTTAAAGAAAGGATTTAAAATCTGCATGGAAGTGGATGCCAGCTGTTAGTCCATCTAACATTAGACAGGCATCACACACAGTGTTTGAAAACAAACAGATCCTGTGAGATTACTTGCATTTACAGCCTCATCTTTTATTGACATTTAGTTACATTTCCTTGGCAGCTCATGTTAATGCTACCTCAAGAGCAAATCCTCCCTAACCATCTCTTTTTGTCCCTCATCACATTTGTCTCCAATGTCTCAGGCACCATAGTACTGTAGCAAGAAGTGCAGAATCCCAGGGGGGTGGGAGGTAACTCCTCCAGGTTAAACAGGGCTGACATACTGCGACTTGCTCTCCTGGTGGATCACCTCCATCCAGCCTCTCTCCACTTCAGCTCAGCTCTCTAGATTCCAGCCAGGAACAGGTGCCTGCAAGGTTATTGACAACCTGTACATCTGGTGGAGGTAGAGGACAGGCTAAAATGCTCATTCTATGAAGGCTGTATTTATTTCCTGGTTTGTGTTCATATTGGCCTCCAAATAGATTAAACCACTGTGAGGTTCAAAGCAGTGAGACACTGATAGACACAAAGTCTTTACGATTATTTGTTCAGGGACCCAAAATGTGAAGCCATCCTTATGTTCAGATAATGTCTAAATTCTTTTCTGCATTCAGGTACCCTTAAAAAATCCTGTCTCAGTGTGATCACTTACAGCCTTGGAAAATGAGCTGTGGCAGATCTTTGTTGCAGCCTTCCCCAGATGCATTATGTTCTGTAGTCCTTCTGCATAAATGTGACAATTGCAGTGACAGAGGGCAAGTGGAAAATTGATAGGAGATAATTATTACCTTGCTAGGTTCCAGCTTCTGACTTAAGGAAGTTCAAGGTCTGACAAAGGCAGGGATTTCAATAAAGAGAATATGGAAAGGAACACAAGTTTTGTCATAGCTGCTTGGAAATAATTTCTGATGGTGAACCTTTAATTACTGGTTTTGATTGAAAGTATTCACTTAAAATCATAAGTGGTTTTCAGCAAGTTGCTAAGGTTGATCAGATCAATATATACGAAAATATACAATGAAAATAAGACTGTATTCATATCCAAATGCCATTCACAGAAATAACAAAACCACATTGCTGCTGCAAGCTATCCACCAGCAGAACTGTTGGTTATGATTGATTTGCTATAGCACAAATAAGAAAGGATAAAATGCCTGTGCTGATTCATTTACATGGCTGCAGTTGTTCATATAATTGGAATGTTACCACCTCTTCAGGTTCTTACTGAGCAGTATGTTGCTCAGTTTTTCCTTGAGCCTAGGAAAGCAAAATGAGTCTACACTGTCTTCTCTCCTGAAGGGACCACACCGTCCACTGGACTGCAGAGTGACCTGCAAGGATCTATTCCATGAAAGAGTTTGAGAAAAACGGAACAAAGCAAAATGTTTGGCTAGACAATGTATATTTTCAATCAAAATTCCTGTTTTACAGTATTTCGTCTTAAGAGGTAGTCTACATAGTGCAGTTGGGATGTAATTGCTGCATATGCTACAGTACAGGCTAAGCTACTGTGAGCAACAAGTGCAGTGAATATGAGAGAACCTGCATGATGATATGTCCTGATAGCTTGGGTAAATATTTCCAAGTAATGTTTGCTTGAAGACCTATCCTGATAATGCTGTCTTTTGGGCCACAATAATTCTCTTCTCCTGTTTTTATATTCCAAGACCTGTACGCTGTAAATCATAAATTTCTATGAGATATTGAATAAATCAGAAATAGACGGGCAATTCTTATAGTGATTTTTTTTTTCAGTACTATTGGGGAGTTCTAGCTACTTTGTTAACAAAATTCTGTGCCATTGCCTGCTTCTTGACTTAAATATTTACCATTCAAAATACCATCCTAGAACTCTTATTTATGTAATAAAACAAGTTAATTAAAACAGTTTATATAACTATGCAAAAAGAAAATCATATATTGGGTTAGAAAGGTTGCCACTATGGACACCAAATGTTTGCAGTGCCAGGTTCCTTTCTCTGCCACAGGCTTCCCTGTTACCTCAGCCCTGCAGCAGTCCAAGCATCTCCATGCTCTGAGCAACAGTCTTCATGCCTTCGTGAGCATTCTCTAGCCCAGGTCCAGGTTCCTACCATAATTACAGACTTTACAGGTTAATTACATGGCATAAAGGGGAATGTCCCTACTTGGGGTGAAAAAATCTAGCTCTAGACCCTGCCCTTAGCAGCCACCTTCCCTGAGGTGCAAGGAGGGGACAGAGGTGTAGAATAGCAAAATCATGCTGCTCCATGGCATGACTGTTTCCAGAGAAACAGTCCCTGGTGGTGGCACAGCTTTGTGTGAACCTCAGGGATGTGCTGAAGTATGACCTTCAGAGCACAGGGAGCAGCAGCCAGGTTTCTTTTTGCCTCACTGCTGAGAAGAGCCCTTACTACAGGCAGATGCACCAGAGATTTTCCTCTGGTTGAAGTAAGCTGAATGAACACAAAGGTAAGTTCTGATAATGTATTTATACTTGCATGAATTTGTTCTCCCCCTTGGTTCAGTTTTGTTAAAATGAGCAGTGATGTTGATTGATTATGCAATTGAGTTCCCATTTCTGCTCTCTAAAGCAGAGCAACTTACAAGTTTACTTTTCAATTCCCTAAAGTGCAGGTAGATCCTTGTTGCAAATGGGAACAACCACTCTCAAGCAGGTAAGGCAATAAAAATGTGGGCAATGTTTCTCTGCCACAAGTGAAACAGAGAAATAGGCCACCGTGCATCAAGCAAAAAGATGAAAGCCATGCCAGCTATTAATGGGGACTAAAGTGTACTACAGCATGCATTTCCATCACACTCTGAAAAAACCCCGTGTGAAGAAGCATGGAAATATTTTTTAATATTGTAGTTCCCTGTTAATGCCACTCTCAGTTTTCACACTCATATTCATTAGATGTATTATTCTTAGCCATAAGGTGCTTTATGGATGTTAATTTAATGGGTTTTTGTCTTTACGGTTGCTTTGATGTTTCCAAAGACCTGCAGATGTGCTGCACATTAAAGTCACAAACTCAGGGAAGCCCAGAATTAATTAAGAAAACTGGTTGAAAAAGCAATGACATAGTTCAAATTGTATTCACATACTCAACCTCATGCTAATCTAAGGACCTTTGGCAATGTTAAGAGACTTTACCTCTGGTTGTGGAAGGTCAGAGACAATTGTACTTACTGTTGTCTGTCCTGGGATTAGCTGAGAACCTGTGTGGCCTCTGGCATATGACAGTTCAGCCCAGATGCTCATAAAGGAGCAAGGGTCCTGCTGCTTTGTTTTTCTTGAGCAGCATCCCTGCCATCACAGGCTCTTCCTTGATATATATAAAGGTTTAAAAAAAATAGGTGCATGGTCTTAATGCAGGTACAGAAACAGCTTGGTTGATCACCCAGTAATGAATGTAAAAGTCAGTTGAAACTCAGTGTATAAATACTTACAGATATGTTTGAGATTAGCATTTAAAGATTTTCTCTGCGCACTGCACAGCGTTTGCAGAACTGTATTGTAACTCACGTAAAAACGGCCTGCACCTTTTAACCACAACTTCTTAGGTTGGGAAATATATATTCCAGATTGAGTGTCTTTAAATCAGCTGTGTTTGTCATCCCTGTTTGCTCTGACTGTCTTTTTCTCTGAAAATGTTCCCAGTGTTATGATGTCTGCATACAAGGGTAATATATTGCACACAATCTGAGAAAGATAGGATTATAGGATTTGCTACTGTATGTTTCTACTCAAAGATTGCAAACGTGAAGTTTTGTTGCTCCAAAACAGCTATAACATGAAGACTTCTTCAGGTTCTCAATGTTTCTGCAAGACATTGAGAAAGAAAGAACTTTTTATTAAATTGTTTTAATGTGGTGTTCAGCTTCTGGTTGCAGTGTGTAGCTCTTTTTTTGGAGGCAGACTGTTTTGCAGAAACTTATATTCCCCAGAGATAAACAGATGAAGATGGAGAGCACAAGCATGGTGATAGTGAGAAGAAATACCTAATCCTATTTCATGCTCATTTGCTGCTTGAATTTTGCTTTTCAAACTCAAAAACCCCACACAGCAAGTACTTTCAAAACTAACTCTCCTTCCGGGGGTCTAGTGTAATAGTACTTAAGTAGGCTTTCTGGGGCTGAATTAGCTGTTTTAATTTTATGTTTAGATTCAGCATTCATACAACTGTCTCTCTAGCCTGAAAAGCTCAATTTCCCTACCAGTCATGTTCTCTTTGTACCCTTTTCCCACTGCAGAGCTCGGCAGCCTTTGGCAGCCTGCTCCTAGCAGCTGGATTTTCCCCTCTCTGCCAGTTACTGCTCTTCGCAAATTCTTTAAATCAGACCTTTGCCCAGGAGATCAGAACAGAGAGTCTGAAATTTCTTTCCAAATTTCATCCAAAGTGTTAGCTAAGGGACCTGTCCAGCATAATCTGTAAAACATCTATTACCAAGATGGTTATATGACTTCTGTTTGTTACCTATTCCCAGGTACCTGTTGCTTCTCCTCCCATTTTCCTCAAATTCTTTATGCAATACTGCTCCCAGCACTTCTGCTCTTGAGAGCACCCAGGCTTTGTATTAAAACAGATTGACCACAGCCTGTTTGCTACTGAGGAAAAAAGGAGCTTTCAGAAGCAGTAAGCTTGCTCCACCTGCACACAATCACTTAATTTTACACTCTGCTACTAGATCCTAGATGTAAAACTATAAATACTACTTACAGGAGTGCAACACCATGTATATGTGATTTTTGCCATTGCAGTTGTAAAATTATTAATTTAATAAAAAATGAAACAGTTTGGTTTTCCTTGGAGATCTTTACAATAATCACAATCAATTTTGAGGTAATAAAGAATAAACAGGCATTTCAAGGGTGTTTTAAGCTGAGGTCTGCTAAAGTGCTTTTGAATATTTAATAAAGCCATAAAAACTTTCAGAGGAAGGGGACTTCATACACTCATTTTTTTACAGAAACAAGTCCAGAAATACTATACAGTGGACTGCAGAAGTCTCTCTGCACTTCAGTAACAAAACCCTGAACTTCCTCTACAAAGAGGGAGGTCTTGGGCTCTAATCCATGACTTTGATTAAAAATAAACAGGAAAAAAAAAAGCCTAAATACCCTTGCGAGCATAAGCCAGAAGCCATGCCTCTTGATTATTTCCAGAAAATATCCATAGTAAAGAGCATCACAGCCAAGCTATGTTGTATTTATTCCTTACCTAGTCCCACAACTCATTCCCTTCTTTTCTGCATGCTGTTCTATCTGCAGACACTGTGATGAATATTGTCCTATCTTCCCCATTCCAGACCCTTTGTACTAGACTATATAATAGAAGGGAAAATAAGGCATTTTTCTTGGAAGTAAATCAGTTGATAAACATTCAGCTGATGAGACTTTGGTGCACCTGTAACTCAGGACTCCTGCTGGATAAATTGTCACATAAAAGGATGCTGCCACCTCTTCTATCAGCTATCTTGTACTGAACATACATCTGACTTCTTTTTAATTAATTTAAACAAGATAGAAGCCATTTGATCTACATAATTACCAAGTAAGTGCTGTAATTAAAATTCTCCTCCCTGAAAACTATTAAAAAAAAACCAAAAACAAACACAAAACAAAACAAAACCAAGTCTTTTAAAATGCAAAGTCATTTAGGTTAAACCTTGGACAAAATTTAGCATGAAACCATTGGTACTATATAAGTACAGATACATGGGGTTCCTCCATACTAATTAATGATTAATTAACTTCTAATAAAAAAGTACACTTTATTAGAAGTACTTTTACTAAAATGTTTACAGGATGTGGTGTCATTCAGGACCTGATCCAACTATAGAAATAATTGCTCTGACTTGTACAATAGTTAGACCAGAGCAACAGTGGCTTTTAAAGGACATATACAGCATGGATGCCCAAAGTGAAATATAGTATTTTTGTATGGAGAATATCCCATGACTATATTTTCCTGTTTCAGCCTATTTCCGAATTTCAATGTATTGTATGAATGAATGTATGTTCAATGAATGTATGTTCAATGTTTCAGGCAAACTGAAACGAATGAAAAAAAATGTTCAAACAGGCAAAATGAAGCCTGAAAAATGCATTTCAAAAGCAGGCAGAGAGCTCCATCTGCTGCTGACCTGCTCGCTGCAGCACCACGATGAACCAAGCAAGCTTTGTGGCACTTCTCTGCTCGATGATTCCCACTGTCTTATAGATGTTGTGAAGGTGTCTTTGTTAATTAGGAATAGGAACATTACATGCAAAATATTTTATTTTTCTTTCTTCTTATGTTTTTGTATATGGAAAAAATTAATACTTCATCTTGTGACATAAAACTATACCTCTCTTGGGCTTCTTCACCTCTTCAGTGTATTTCTGTATTTTCATGAATGAATGTCTTCTGTAAAACACAGGACAGCTGAGGCACACAAACCTATTCAGTGTTCTTTATGCACAAGTATCACTCTTCTTTGCCTTTTGGTTTCACAGTAGCTTGCATAATAAGGACATATTGAGGTCAATGGAGTATTGTGAGGGTTTCTCAGATACAGTAGAAAATTGATAATCTGCTATAGTTCTGAAAGTGTGACTTCCTCTTTCTCATTCTACAGAATGACCAAAAGGCTAACATACTTTAATACTCCAATACACAACTTGAAAATACGTACCATTTATAGCAAAATAAATTGCAGTTCATACTATAACTACATTATAACTTTATAAGAAAGGGATGGTCTTCTGAAATTTAGAAACACATTGATGATAAAGTACAGAGCTGATCAAAAAGAGCAGAAAGGACACAAGGAATACATTTATTAACTGCTTTCTCTCAGAGCTGGACGTAACTTTAAGTACAAGCTTGAAGAGGACCTTGTGTAAAGGTACTATTTTTGTTTCAGAGAATCACAGAAACATTAAGGTTG
The DNA here is from genome assembly GCF_013377495.2 of Cygnus atratus. Classification (NCBI taxonomy): domain Eukaryota; kingdom Metazoa; phylum Chordata; class Aves; order Anseriformes; family Anatidae; genus Cygnus; species Cygnus atratus. The sequence goes on from NC_066364.1 coordinate 43,937,082, forward strand.
GAAAAGACCTCCAGGATCATCTGGTCCAACCATACCCCTATGAACAATATCACCCACTGAACCATGTCCCTAAGCACCACATCCAACCTTTCCGTGAACATCCCCAGGGATGGTGACTCCACCACCTCCCTGGGCAACCTGTTTCCAATGCCTGGCCACTCTTTCTTAGAAGAAATGTCTCCTAATTTCCAACCCGAACCTCCCCTGGTGCAATTTGAGGCTGTTCCCTCTAGTCCTATCACTGGTTATCTGTGAGAAGAGGCCAGCTCCCCACACCTTCCTTTCAGGTAGTTGTAGAGAGCAATAAGGTCTCCCCTGAGCCTCCTCTTCCCCAGACTAAACAACCCCAGTTCTCTCAGCTGCTCCTCACAGGACTTCTGTTCCAGGCCCTTCACCAGCTTTGTAGCCCTTCTCTGGACATGTTCAAGGGCCTTGATGTCCTTGTAGTGTGGGGCCAAAAGCTGAACACAGTACTCGAGGTATGGCCTCACCAGAGCTGAGTACAGGGGGATGATCACCTCCCTGGTCCTGCTGGCTACACTATTCCTGATACAAGCCAGGATGCCATTGGCCTTCTTGGCCACCTGGGCACACTGTTGGCTCATGTTCAGGTGAGCATCGACCCACACCCCCAGATCCTTTTCCTCTGCACAGCTTTCCAGCCTCTCTGCCCCAAGCCTGTAGCTTTGCATGGAGTTGTTGTGACCAAAGTGCAGGACCTGGCACTTAGCCATGTTGAACCTCATCCCATTTACGAGCCATGTTATTTGTTATTCTTAGTACAACGAGTCTTCCTTGTTTAGGTCTATGCAGTCCCTCAGTGTGTCTCAATAGATCTGTAGGGTGAATGAGTCAGTACTGAGGTTTCTAGCTTCATGCTATTATACATGGTTCCAGGGTGTTACTTCAGACTGGCTGCAGTCTGGTCCCAAGGACTGGCTGCCTCTTAGCAATTGGGTCACACTAAGTCACTGCTGGAAGGCAACTCTCTCATTTGTTTTCATCCAGAATGAATCCCATCCAAGTACTCTGAGACAGCTTTGTGATGTCCACCAGTGTGGTAAGTGGGGATGCCTGGGAGAGCCTTTAAAAAGGCCCTCCAGTTGGGAGCTAAAAGGCTAGCCCAGAAGCTAAACTAATGCAGAACTATACTTTCTGCTCAAAAAGTCAGTATTTAATGCAAAAGATGGACTTTTAAAAGCTTCACTAGGTATATACATTTTAGGGTACATATTCAAGTGTATTTCAATCCCCAGTAGTCTTGCATTAAGTTTAGTCGGTACTCAGCTTTAGATGAAAAGTGGGGATATAATTTTCAGTACAGCTGGAACACCACTAGCAAGATTTTCTCTCTTTGAGTTCAGGTGGCTCAAACTGCCTTACAGATCAGCACAAGCATTTTGGACAGGGGCTCTTCTCCCTTTCTTTCATCTTAAAGAAAGTAGGGGCTTGTTGTAGATCTATATACCTCCCTACATTGAATAGTGGATTATGACAGATCCTGAGGACAAGTATCTTTCATAATCAGAGATATTTATTTGCTTTTTAAGATGCTACATGTGATATTGCTTATAACTGGCAGTGGAATAGAATCCATTAGATTAAAAATATGAATTGAGAATATACCACAGCAGTGCCAACATCATTATTAGTCTGCTGCTGTCTTTGCATGAGCTGACTGCAAAAGAATGAACAATAGTATCTCAGTGAAGTTTATGACTAGATGTAGGCACTTATATGAGGATGTTAAAAATCTGTGCCTTTGCATAAAAATGTACTTTACAGCTGCTAAAAAAAAAAAAAAAAAAAAAAAAAAAGCAGAAGGCAATAATTACACCTGCAAAGAAATCCTGCAAGAAATATATTATTAGTCAGAAAACCGATTCCAGTTGTTTTGGCAGTGGGATTATGTAGGAAAAAGCACAATAGTTTGAACAGGGTGGGAGGGAGACAGGGCAGACGGTGAACTTGGCTGCCCTTGGCACGGTATTCTCTCATTTCCTGCTTCCTCCTCCTAATTTCAGTCTTCTCAGTTCTCTTCTTCATTCTCAAGGGATGCCCTTTCAGAGCCTCCTTGCTCTCCCCAGGAGGACAGGGAGGAGAGGGGACAGCAACAGGCAGCAGAGAAGGAGATGCTTCCCTGTGGACAGACAGAGGGATATGTCTGTGCTGGTGTACTCAGTGCACTGGAAACAGCAGGAAAGCTACTGCCACTTGGCCAGGGCAGCTACAAGAGCAGCCACAGCTCTGCAGCAGGAGCGGAGGGTGACCCTGTAGCCCATACCTAGTAGGTACCTTCACCTCTACCCATCCAGGCTCTGGTTCCTTCCTGGACTTTCCAGAATTGGCTGAAGTCAGTGGCGTGTTTGACCACCCCAGCCCAGGGTTAGAGGGCTGGATAGAGAGATCTGCAGACCATTGGTTTTGCACTTCTGTTTTAACTAGTCTAATTGGTTTAATTGTTTTTAATCAATCATGTTAGTGGCAACTCCTGAGGTCATAAAAATAGTTGACTTCTATCTAGGGCAACAGCTGGGGCTATATTCAGACCATCACTAACACACATGGCACAATCCTTCTGTGACTTTGTGCTCGTTAAGTCTACTGAGAAGAAGGGTAAACTCACCCCTAGCGGGCTCCATGCTGGTAAGGTGTAGTGCTCTCAGTGCCAGAGGGAGCTCGGGTATTTCACTGCATCACAGCGTGTGGATACATACTTCACTGTCCCTGCTGTCCATTCCTGCTGTACCACAGTCATACTCCACCTCCACAAACAGAAGTGGCAGCCTAAGCATCCTACAACTGTCATTAAAGGATGTTATTCTCAGCACCCTTTTCTGAGACAATACTTTTGCCTCTGCAGCACTAAGGTGTCCTCATCCATATTAGACACGGTCCAAATTCTATGAAGAAATTCTTGGTTTTGTGAGTCTGAAATGTCAGTTACAAGACCCAAGAGAATGCAAACATATTCTGCACCAATTTCTGACTATTACAGTTGATACCTGAGTAGTTAACTAACCTGCACCTTGTATGAAAATGAACCAATTTCCTAAAAATGCTACCACTTCAACTCCACACCTGTGTATTAGGCAAGAAGGCATCAATGATGACAGCTAAAGCAGCCAGGGTTCCTTCACTCATTCTGATGTTTAAAAGTTGCATAAAATGTATTTTGCTCTGTAGTTTAGCACTTAGAATAAGCTTCAGTTGGACCAGTCAGATATCAGAAAATATATGGACTGCCTGGACTCCTGGGAACTCTTGACCAAAGGTTCAGGATAGTTGTACCTTTGTGACAATAAGGAACTTTCATTTTCATGGGAGGTATCTACTACTGCTTTTGAAAGGTTGAATAACAACTTCATGTCTTTATCTTAAAAAGAGGAAGATGTAATAAATGGCAACAGATAATATAGGTCCTAGGGGAAGAAAACATAAAAAAATAGGAAACAACAAAAATTATGGAATAATTCTGAATACATATGCTTTAGAATTATTTCTATTATCTGAAGTATTGTAGAATTTTTTGTGCCATCACTAATTGCTTTTTTATCATTTATTTTAGTTCCAGAAGAAATATTACATATAAATTCAGAATTTTTTCCTTCTCCCCTCCTCTTGTCACCCTACATTTTATACGAATAACACACAAGCTTAATGATATACCCTCTAGTAAAATGCGCACACAAAGCTTTTCAGCATGAGATGCACTTCTTAATTCTGAATCCAAGTGGTGATTCTATCCAATAGGCTTCATTAAGCTCTGTGACAGCTTTAAGAAGAAAAAAAAAACACAGAAAACTTTCCATTTGTTATAACACAGAATGTTCCAGATGCAAAATTGGTAATAAGGTTAAGGTTATTTCCTACAAATTGGTTTCATGTCTGAATGGACAGGACCAGCTTTGCTGCTTTTGGGGTCTGATTCACTTGACCACCAACAGGCACCTCATAGTGCTTCAGGTGCCCTACTGTATCCTGGTCAGCCTCCAGTTGCCACTCTGGAAGATCATGGATACACTCAGGGTCTTTTTCATAAGGATATCTCCTGGCTTTTGAATGGCACCAGATGTCTAACTTTCTGCAACTGAATGAAGCTTTAAATGCCTTCAATTTCCTTTGGGTCTGAAACTATTCATGAAAGTGAAATGCTGCCCTTCTTCCATATCAGTATCCTCTGGGTTACAGGATGGACTTAACAATCCTCATAGGCAAAGAGAGCTGTTGCAGAGGTCTGCTTTCTAATCCCACAGTTGTGAGGTACAAAGGACCCACCAAGTGCTACCTGTGCCCCCGCTTACACAACTCCCAGGGTCACTACAGGCTCTGGGATATCGCATGAAGGAGTTATTTTCACAGTAGCTAGGGATTTTTATTTCTGCATCCCTCCAGAACAAACAGGTTAGTTTACATATGTTTTGAAGGTAAGTGAATCTTCTGAGTGCAGCATCTTCCCTACATGGACTGCAATCACCCATTTTTTTAAGGTATTCAGAGTACCGTGGTCATGCTGACAATGCTTACAAATCAAATGTGTTGATTTGTAACACAACAATTTTTGATCATTTTTAAGTTGGTTTTTTTTTTTTTTTTTTTTTTTTACTTTTCTGGGGTCAGTTTTTTGACATACCTGTTGCTCAAGAATCTATTATTGATTGCCCTGTTTCACCTCTGATGAAAAAGATTACAAGCTGCTTTGCAATATTTCTGTGTATTTCTGACAGTGTAGATCTGCAATCATACCAAACATTTTAAAGTTCCTTGTTGCCACTGTTGCTTAAAAGAGCCTAGATGTGATTTCAAAGCAGTACACACAGATCAAAGTGATCAAAAGTGAAGATCCAATTTAACAGAATATTCACTTGATTTCGTCAGTAAAAAACATCATGTTCTGATGCTGTTTTTTCAGGAAAATACACTATTTATGGGATCACACAGGCATTAGCATCATGATAATGAATATTCCAGATGAAGGTTGTCAGTTCACAGAACACAGTTGGTAAAAACTGCATACCTTATATTTCTGCATTTATTTTGTAGAGCTGACAAAATCAGTGTCAGTGGATCCCTACATTAGATATCAAGAAATATACTACTTCAAACTGACTTTGACAACTGCGTCTGGATATTTGCAAGCAGCTCCTATTATAACCCATATGGTGTTAACAGCTTATTAGAAGAAATTTATTCGAAGGTTAAACCAATCTCATGTATTTGTGTAAGAAGACTGAGGGAGAGATCTCTAAAACCACAAGAATATGAACTGCAAGGTGCTCCTGGGGCTAGTCTAGCAGGGGTGTGTTCCCTATCCTGAACTGCTTGAGGAGGTGGTGAGGACCCAGAAAAATACACCTGGCTCTGGCAGCAGAAGTTACAGAAGCCTCATAGGATGCCCTACCTGATTTCTCTTCCTCCCACCACGGCCCTACAAACAGGGCCCTTCTCTCACCTCCATGTGTTCTCTGTCTGCCCAGGTTTCCAAGGGACATTGGAGATGCAGTGTCAGTAACTTCTTTGGTACCTGCACTGGTGAGCAAGCCCAAGCTCCTCTTTTTGTTTTTGGCTTACCTGAGTTTATCGTGATTGTTCTTCATCCTTCCCAATTCATGGTTCCTTTCTTCCAATGCCTCTGAGCTGCATTAAGTGCATAATTTCTTTTGTCATGACTATATTATATATTTCGAAATGGTCCCCTTGCTTCGCCCCTGTAAGTCTCCCAGACAAATTTCATAGTGTCCAAATTAGACATTCTGCCTCATTTGTTTTGTGGCAACTGGGAGCTGGGACACTGTAAGAAGAGCCTCTTAAAATTGTCATCTATCTGGAACTGGCTATAAGCCTTCTCCCTGTTTTCTAGTGAAACCCTGCTCAGTTTAAATCTCTAACTCTGGAATGGAGGAAAAGTGCTTGCATAGTCTGTCACATTTGAGAAGTTTTTGAAGAAGAGCATTTTCAACTCCTGGCTCCTGGGGTTTCCGCACAGCTCATGACTCCAGTGGAGGGAAGGCTTTAACAGAGCCTAAGAGATCAGGTAGGTCCTGGGAGGGCTGATTCTCCTCTGTCAGCCTACTCCTGGAGAGTTTCTCAACTTGGAAGAGGAGGTGCCAAAGCTTAACCTCTTGAGATGTGATTAAACATGAGCCTAACATGAAAATATTCTAAATAAGAAATCCAGGGAATTAAATAATTATTCTACTTCATATCCAGAAGACCTGAAGCCTCCTACAACCTGCCTGTAGATAGTCTGAGATCAGTATCATTTTAGACTGTTCACAAATCCCAGTAACCACTACCAGAGGCTGGTGGTGAAGACTTTATAAGAAGGAGCCAATTGATCAAGTGATATCACCAGCTGGCACCATGCTTAAGGCCAGGTTTGTCTGCAAATGATGTTACTCTTCTTCGCAGGACTGCCTTTGAAGGCAGCTGTGTGGAAACCATCTGTGGATCCCTGGAGATGAAATTACCCTATCACGTGAAAGTGCTTGGCACTCACAGTCTATCTCAGCTAGTATCACTGGACCCATTTTACAGGTTGGAAAACCCAAAGCTCAGAGCAGCAAACCACCATGTTCACATTTACTCCCAAATGAGCAGAAGAACAGAAAAGAGATCCTTGTCCCTTCTCTGCCTGCTGTCTCCTAACTTCTACCACAGCACATATAATTTCAAACACTTTTATTATCTGTGTTCATGGATTTCTTTTAATATCTTTAATGCAATTTTTACAAAGCATTTCAAATAATCCTTAAGTGCATAAATCCGTGCATAAAGACAGTCTGTCACTATTGTTACTTTAACCAGGCTATTGAAAAAGTACTGTTAATCTTTTTATCTTTCTATTATTTTAAACCATGAAAAAAACACAAGAACAATGTATGATATCAACTGTAAATTTGACCTCACTAGACAATAATATTTTATAAATAACAATTATAAATCTGTTCATTTTGTTCCAGAATTCATTTATCTAGTCTCCATCTGTATTTACAACAGTAAATTACAGCTTTGATTTGCTGCCTAGTAGTTAATCACCTGCTTTGACTGGTTGATATTCTTCTAGCAGGACTTAAATGTAATTTTATCTGTAAGGTCCCATATGTTGGCTAAACACTCCATTATGTAAAGGATAATAGAGAGTCTACAGGGAGACTACAATGCTGTAATTCATTAAAGACATTCTTTTAACATCATAACACACGAAAATACTGACTAATTTCCCTTTACATTTAATGAGTCATTTTTATCTGTGATATTATGAGATTCACCTGGAAATTGTAACACATGAAAGCTTTATAGTTCAACACATGAAAGATCTATAGATTGCAATCTAAACAGTAGAATTCAAAAGTTCTTTAGAAATGTCTTGTTAGTATTAAATCAAAATTTCTATATCCTTAAAACCAGTCAAAATAAAATAAAATGAAATACATTAATAAAGTAATTAAAACAAGGACAGGCTCCACAATTGTGTCAACAGGCATTCAATGAAGGTAACTTCATATAATTTTCTGTTTTTTCTGCATGAAATTTTGAATCTATTTAGCTCTCCTTATTTTACCTATCCATCTACAACAAAAATTTTAAATAATTTACAGGTTATTTTCAAGATTTCAAGCAGTAGCCTTTGTGTCTCTTGTCCTTTCCAGAGTTCTTTCCAGAAATGACTTTCCAAGTCAGTTTCCAGGCATCATATTGAGTCACTATTTGTCTTGCTTTTGGAAACTCCCTGGTGACTGGATTTTGACTTGTTCAACAGTCATGAGTAACATTCTCATATATTTTTGAAGTTTGAAATGTATTTAAAATACTATGTTTTAAAAAAGCAATAATTTTCAAATTCTTAGCTATACAAACAAGATATATATATTGACAAAATACCACTACAAAAACATCTGTATTGAAGGCATAGTAATGACTGGAAGTGGGAAAGCCAGAGTGCATCCAGCAAGCACCAAATCCTAGTATCCTATCTCCAGCAAAGAGTAGAATCTTAGGGAAAAAGGTATAAAACCAATCCCTTTATGCTCACTCCAAGCTTACAGATATTTGAATGAAATGTTAAATTTACACTTTTCCAGGTGGGCCCTTCCATGTATTTATCTCTTTGCCCCTAAAATCAATTTATACTTTTAGCATACGAAATTTCAGTGCTATGAGAATCAGCTAATAAGCATCCAGTAATTTTTCAGTATGCTGAACACTGAATAAACATTCACTAACCATTGTCTCTACTGCCTTTCTTCACTTTATAGTGTTTCATATATCTCTGCAAATCACCTTGCCCAAGCTAACAGGTTTAGTCGGCCTTCCCTTGTCTGGCAGACATTTCATGCTTCTATAATCTCCTCTTTTGGAATTTGTGCAAGGTTACTCAGCACTGGAATTCTCACATTAGAAATGCTGTCTAGATCATGGACTCTCAAGCATTCGTTCATTCCTTGCACAAAAGTAAGATTGCTGCACCATCATTATCAGCAAGCAATAGACACAGTAAGCTCAGTAGAGCACTTAGCTGCATAATGATGCTGTTTCAATTCTTTAGCATATTAAGACAGTAAAATGTGCACATGAAATTCCTTACCACTGTTTAAAACTATTTTATACTATTTAGTCATGTTGTTGAAATAAAAAGAATAGGGTGAAGCATTGGAATTACAGCAACATGCATATTTTCTTGACATCATTTAGGAATTTTGGCGTTGCACGTTAAAGCAAAATTGTGCATCAGCAGAACTAATGATGGAAATGTTACAGGTCTTTGTCACAACCATTATGTTATCAAGTCATGATAAAAATAAGTCATGAAGATGGGTTTGGTAATTGGGCACAGGGACCAACATCTACACATAAAAAGTCTCTTTGTGTACAGGATTCATTGCCCCAAGCTGGTATTACTGTGTAATTTTTACAGATTTAAATTCTTGCATTGACAGGTTTTTCTGAAGAACTGCACTTTTGATGCTAAGTGCTGCAGAAGCTCCTGTAAAAGAAGGCTGAGGAAAGAAATGGGCAGGCATGATAGAGAATACTGAAGACAGCAGAGCCTAATGGAGCACAAAATGATTTTTCTCTGCCAGGGGCAGCATTTGGCAACAAGGAAAATTTGCAAGTATTTTAAGGCTACATAGTTTGGGACCTTTAGGGCTCTGCTTTACTATGAAAAAAAAAATTCGCCTTGTCTAATTATACAAAATATTTTAACCCACTAGTTAACACCGAGTGACAGCAGAAATGAAGACAGAGCAGAATATTAATGCAGAAAAATAAAAAAGAATCTGATGCAGTAGTCATACTCGCAAGCATAGTCATATTTAAATTTTCAAAAATTTCCAGTAGCTGTAGCTAGTGACTAAACTTTGGAAACTCTGAAGATATAATGGGCATTCAAAACAATTAAGGAACTAGTAGCCTGATAGGATTTAGGAAAAATGAGAGGAGGTTGAAGCATTAAGTAGTCTGGGAAAGAGAGCTATAAAAGGTGGGGAGAACAGAATGGAGAATAGAATAAGGAAGGATAAAACTGTGAGAAAAGAGACTGGCAGTACAGAGACTAAGGGAGACTTGGAGCCTGATAGCAGAAAGAAAGGAAAGTAACAAGGAAGGAAAGAAGATATAAGAAATATAAATATGAGTATCACAGAACAGAAAGAAAGAATAAATGAAGAATAAATATGAGATACATATTTTAGTTTTCTTTGAAAACTGCCTTTCTAGGCGGAAATGTCAGTAGCATAAAAGCAAAACCACAGTGATTTTGCACAGACAAATTAATGTAAGACAGTGTTGCTTTTCTTCTGGTCACAGATATAATTGTTTTTATTTATGCAATGTTTTACTTTGGTTGGAGATTTGGACTTCAGAGCACTAGTAAAACCAGCTCTTGCATTTTATCTGGAAGTAATTTTAGAAGCTACCTCATTTGCCCTGCTGCTGTCTTACAGAAAATGATATCCTCGGGGACTAATTTTAAGTGTGGACTGACAACCTTAGTTTTGTGTATCTCACTACTGTTATCACTGTAACATGACTTTAATGTATGTATGGCAGAAAGAGTTAAATAAAGCACATATGAATAGTACTAATGCCAAACAGAATTCCTCATTTCCTAATGTTTCATGAAAACACTCTCAATATAGATTATGAATTGCATCAAATTTTATTTTAAATCATTTAAATTAATTCAGAGACTATATCTTTGTTACAGTAACGTGGCATTGCCTGACACCATTATGAAGCATTTATGGCTATCTGAGTGACTTACTGTACATTTATCATAACAACATTTTTTTAAACAATATTACAGTATGAATATAACAGTATAAATAACAGAAAACACTGTTTTATTACAAAAGCAAAGAAGTTGTTTTACTTGGTGTTGCCATACAGTTAGGGACATAAAGAAAGGGCAGAGTTAACAGGGTGAAGCAGAGTTAAGAGAATAGTAGCTAACCTCAGTTTTTAGTTGCTTGGCAAGTCACTCATTGATCAGACTAGGAAATAGGATCTTGACAAAGTTTTTATTTTTATTTTTATTTATTTATTTATTTATTTTAATTCATGCATTAGAAAGAGAGCTAGGCAGAAGAATGTATGAATCAGGGAACTGGTCTCTTTCCATCTGCTCTTCCTTTCTGACTGCACTTGGAAGGCATTCTTGCCAGTGACAAAGTCCTGGCAAAGGAATAAGTCCTGACAATAGGAATATGTTCTATTATGTTCTGGAGAATCTCTGAAAAAGACTTATAGATGTATGGGCTGGAGTTTTGTGTACACCAAACCATTATCATCTGTGCCAATCGTTACAGAAATTCCTCTCATGAAGCTCATTAAATGTGTCTTTCTCTAACTCTCAGATTTTTTCCTAGGGAAAGTGGTAAGCCAGACTCCCAGTTTCATTTGTAAAATTGCTGTTTGCTACTCCTGCATGTTGGGGCAGTGTGGAGTTGGGGATCAGCCCTGCTGCAGCATCCCTGGTGCAGCAACTGATGGACCTGGGGGGCTGAAATGAGGTCTTAGGCTTTTGGGGCATCAAGAGAGGGTGGGCAGTGCTCTCGGGGCACAATGTATATATAGAGAGTGGCAAATCTGGATCACAAATCTGGAGGATTTCAGCATTTTCAGAGTCTGGTTAACTCCTGCCCAGGGCTTGGTGTATGCATGAGGAGCTCCAGAAGAGAAAAAGTGAGACCTAGTTTTCAGTGACATATTCGGATTTCAGGCTACTATTACACACTTACTACCTCAAGACCTCAATCATTCTGACAAAGGAAAAGAAATAATAGAAAGGCAGTTACCAAACGGCTGTTATGAGCCATTTTGTCCCATATTTCATGTCTGACACACCTTCCATCCCAGTAGTAAGATCACAGACTTAATGAAAAGTCTGGAACTTCTTATTGTAATTTCATAACTTAAATATTATATTTTTATAGGAAGGTATCAACTTTGCATATACCAAAAATTGGGACTTAGAGATTTCAGGGTATGAAAAGCAGCTTGCTGTTCCAGATGGTTTATGAAGTCTGATAACACTCAGTTTCACCCTGTAGTGCAGTTTTCTTGAAACTGTCCCCAGCCTAGCAGCTGTACAGGAACACAGTGACAGAAGGGAATATTTGACGTATTTATAAACAAATATAAAATGTTTTGTGTCCTTAGGGGAACAGATAAGCATCTCCAGTCTATAAGATGCTTCGAAACACCAGAACAAAAAAAATGCACGACCAATCTTTCAGCGTATTTAGGCTTTATATATCCATCCAAGCGCTTATTTTATTTGCTGCGCATTGGCCGTGACTCCTAATTAGGTACCTGTCTGCCAGAAACAATCCTCCTTTCTGTCTCCTTTCAAGGGCAGACAGAAGCCGGTACGGGTGCTTGTGGTCTCAGGCTGTAGGCCAACTTAGCTTGACTGGCCACCGGGTGGCACTGTTTGACAGAAATATACTTTCCCCGGCTAAAATCTCCAGATGCTCCATCAGCTTGCATGCTAGAAGTTGCAGGTTTCATTCTAAATTTGTCTTCCCCATCTGTCCCCTCAGTGGATGGAGTTTTAAAGAATATTTGTGTGGGAGTTGTTTTTGTTTTGAATGGATTTTGGAAAATGTTTTCCTGCTTTTTAAATGTAAAATGTAGGGGCAAAATGAGAAAACTAAGATACATTCTAAATACTTAGGACATGCTGTAGTGTTAGAAATTGTCAATTATATTTATTTTATGGAATCAGTACAGATACTTAACTTTCCATTCCTGTGTGAAAGAAAAAATAAAGCTGAATTAATAGGCAAACCCTGTTTCCTCCAAATTTTCTATGTGGAGTTTTAAATTTCTAACGTTTTTCAGTACAACATAGAACATATTACGACTTCTGGCCAGATCTAAGGAAAAAAGTGTGAACTGGTGAATTCACTTTACTAAACTGAAATTTGCCAAAAGTTTAAAATAACTCTTCTTTAAAGAAAATCTTTCAAGAAGCTTAAGCTTAAGCATACCAGCCTCTTTGAGAGAGAATTCATTTAAGAAAGTGAATACTTCGGTACAACTTCAAACTGCCTAAAGGGAACAGCTGAGAAGTACAACCAATTAATTAATAAAAAAAAAAAAAGAAAAAAAAAGGAAAAAAAAAGAAAAGAAAATAACAGATAGTAACCTAAAAAAAGGAGGATAAATTAATCCCAGGGAAATGGGAAAATGAAGATGGTACTTCAGTGATATGGACATTCTGAGTGGAGTAAAATCATTGAGTGTGATAGAGATCAAAGGATTTATTGTCTCCTGTCTAATAGCAATGGAAGGATTTATTGCCCCCAAAACCTGTGGCTTCCAGAAGAATGTACTTACCCCAATGTCTGCTAAATGTGGATAAATTCCTTCCCTCACAAGGGCTCTAAAATGTGGAAAGATTTACTTCCTTAAGAACAATCTGCCTCAAATAAGTGGTTACGAAGTATGCCCCAGATGGTACATTTTCACTCTCTTTGTAGTGAAAATTTTAGAGAAGGAGCCTAAAAGTAAGTAAACATTTTTTTTTTCTCAGTTAAAAAATAGAGAAATACAACTTAGAGAAGGAAATCAAAAGTTATGAATCTATGGGGACTGGTTAGAAAGAATTTTGAGATACGGTATTATTCAGATACAATGATATAATACAATCTACTATGACTATTCCGAGGCAAGATTATCAAGTATATTGGTATTTGATTTTATAATGAATTTTATACTATACTAAAACAGTTGGGTAAAGTAGCCATGATGCTCTAAGGGTATAAGCAAGGCAAGGTTCACAGCGACTTAATGCCTTCATTTGTCTACTCACACAGCTGGGAAACCAGGCAAGCGTTCAAGCATTGAAGATCTTCTTCAGAACTAAAAGAAACTGCAAACATCATGCCACAGTTTTGCAGCTCCTGATTTAAATGCAGAAAAAACTTTGTGTTCCTGAAAGCAAGTCTGCATTTTTCCGACTACATCAGTGGGCCAATAAAAGATATTTACTCGGCCCATAAATCTTTCCTCCGTATCATTAAAATGTTAGAATATGTTTAAAGTTTTCAGATGTTACTGGTTGTTATGCAATAAAGAAGTTGATTATATATAAAACACTGCTGATGTGGAGTAGCAGTCAGGTTTGAAGTTTCTGTAACTTCAGAGACAATGAGGATAAATGAGAGCTTCACCAAAAAAATGGAAGCTGAAGTTGAGCATACCTCCAGCTAAGCAGTTGTGTCTGCTATTAGGCTTTCCAAATCAATTCCCAGCTGCTAAGTATTATTAAAGGCCAGAAAGGTAGAAGAGCACAGCACAGGCACTTGGCCAGGATTTTTTTTGCTTTTAAACTCAAACTTTGTACAGGAAGGCTGAAGTCATGGTGATGTTCACTGGAAGCAGTTTCCATGCTAGGATGGATATCTGAGAGAATGGTGTCAGGGATGACATGCCTGGAGTGTCTGACTCAGTCCTGACTCACCAAATGTCATCTCTGAAGGTGTACTTACCTAATTTCTCCTCTGAGAGCTATAATAAAAACAACTGTACTAAAATACTAAATATTCACTGGGCTGGTAAGAAACTGAGGGAAATCATTACTTTAAATGTCACAAGCAGTGACTGCTTATAGGCAGTAAAATAGATCAAGGGAGAGGGAAAAGGAGGGAGGATATTTGAACCTCATTGTAACCCATAGGAAAGTGTCAATAAAATTTACCCGGGGAGTATGAGACAGTAAAAGGGTAAAATGCTGTACCTGGCCTTTCCACATCTCCCCTGTCTGAGGTGGGTATCACCATCTTCCCATGCATTAACCCCTTTCTAATTTAGAAAATTATTTTAATTCTCAGAAGGACACAAGGGCTGAGAAAACTGTTTTCTGCTTAGCTCTGATCTGCAATATATAGGTCACTTTTACTGATATACTGGCAAGTACTGTGAGATTCCTTGGGCAAGCAGAAGTTATTATGCATGGACAGTTGTGCATACCAGCATATTGCAGCATCACATGCAAGCAGAAAAAATGCAGTGGAATGGGGACTGGAAAAGGCAAACAGGTTTCCCTCATCATGGATTTTTTAAGGTAAATATATTTCCTTAGAAAAGTATTTCTGGTATCCCTTACTAGAAAGTTCCCTGTGGCCTAGTTTTTCTTTGTATTTTGTATTTTCTTTCTCCCTTGTGTGTTTGTAGAGTCTGAATTTTCTGTGAAAAGCACAAATGACATGAAGTTGATTACAGAATGTATATAGAGAGGGGCAAAGCTGTAGTCTTTTGCAAATTAGCATAGGCACAACAAAGAGCTTCATGGGAGTAAATTATCCTGCTAGACTTGTAGCCACAGTTCAAAAGTTGTCGTACCTGAAGTTAAGAACTAGCATAGGCATCTCCCTGCAGTGTATAATGGGATCCTAGAGCAATGGTGCTGGCTCATTCTGCTCCTATCACTGATAAAGGGAGATGCATCATCTGATAGAACAACCAATAAACACAAATCCCACCTCACTTTCACTTGCCAGTCTGAACCTGTACTGACTATTCTGCATAGACACAGCAGTAAGCAGCTAAAAAACAGAGCTTGGGCAGATGCTGGTTTTCAGCCCTCCTCTACATCTGGCTGCATTTACCTTTGACGCATTATTGTAGTGCTTCATGGATGAAAATGAGAGAAGCAATGCTGCATTGAAGGAACACTCCAAAAAGCAAAAGCTTGTATTTTATGGATGACACTTGTTTTCACTTGGAGCAGGATTGGTGACATCTGATATCCTATTGTCTGGGGGACAACTGTCCAAACTTCTGGAGCCTGCACTCTGTTGTGTGTGGGGTTGTCCCAGTTGGCAGCCAAGCTCCAACCTAGTAGCTTGCTCACCCCGCAGGAGGATGGAGGGGAGAACAGGAAGAACAGGAGTGAGAAAGCTCATGGGTCAGGATAAGGGTAGGGAGACCCGTTACCAGCCACTGTCACAGGCAAAACTGACTTGGGGAAAATTCATTTATTGCAAATTATTATAGATATTTAATTACTGATTCAGGTATTGAGAAACATGAAATAAGAAAGAAAAGGAAACAAACATTGAAACAAGTGTGGAAAATGCCTTGCCTCCCTCTTTCCCAGGCTTGACTTTACTCCAGACTCTTCTATCTTGTTATCACTGTGGGTTATACAGTCCCTTCAGAGAGGCCACAGGTGGTGCAGGGCTTGCAGTCAGCTCTCAGCAGTTCCTCTCTGCTCTTTCCCTCTCCTTTCCTCTACTCCAGCCCGGATCCTCTGTGGAGATATTCCCCCAGGAAATTTCTGTTCTGGACACCTGGAGCATCTCTTTCTTTTCCATCTTCCTCTGCCTCCTTCTCTGCCCTTGGTATTCCCTCTGCTATTTCTCATTCTTCTTCCCTCCTTTCTTTCCCTGTCTGGCATTTTTTAGCCTTAAGCCCACTTTCCCTGAGGCTCCACCATCTTGGCTGCAGGGCCCAGCCATGCCATGAGGTGGGGCCATTGGAGCCGTCTGGAACTGTCTGTGTCCAACATGGGGCAGCTCTGGCCTCTTACAGAGCAGCCCTGTGGTCCCTTACAGTGCCTGGTTATGGACAGCCAGCACAGATGCCACTGCCATGTGACACATTCATTGTCATGAAGGCTTGTTGAATCACTTGTGACACAAATACTCAGGAAAAACATGGCGGCGGGGAGAACTGTAAGAAAGCCAGAAAACAGCACGTTCACCTTGCTGTAGCAGCGGCCTTGCCCCTGCTTTTCATATCAGCCATGGCTCCCAGGCATGTGTCAGAGAGATCGCAGCTGATGAGAACATGGCAATGGGTGGCTCTGGCCTGTGGTCTGTTAGAGAAAATAATGTCACAATCAGCCTCTTTTTTTTTTTTTTTTTGGTTTTATTGCTTTCCTTTGATCTCCTGACAACCCCAGTTATTTATTTTCCAGAAGCGCAGCACTCCTGAAACTCATTAGATGCTCGGTAGTGACGAGATTCTCAGCTGTCTGCCTCCATTTCAGCCAGCCCCTGATCCCCCGCAGCTCTTCATCCAACGCAGACCTTGGCCACAGCTCCTGGAAGGGGAGCTCCTGCACAGGCACTGGTGTTGACAGGTCATGGGCCACAGCAGCCCGAGCAGACCGCACACAGCTGTCCCAAGGTGGGACTGTGGTCCTGGGGCAGGACCTGGGACTGTGGACAGGGGTGTGCAGAGGGAGCTGGGTTCTCTCCATGTGTTTTTTGAAAATCGCTCCCCAGACTTTGCACTTGCATTTGTACCTTTTGTAGCACGGACCATACATCTGCCTGCTAGTATCAACACTTAATCTCAAATTTTAGATAGAAATCACATTTGAGGGAAAAATGCTTCAAAATAAACACTTGAAGTTGTCATCAAGCTGTTATGCAATGCTAAAAAGAGCAAAGTAGGGAGTGATTATATTTTGGAAATCTACATTACATAGATATATTTATTGTCTACACATATTATTGCTATTGTGTTGCTGTGCTTACAGTTATATATATACACACGGACACGTAGACATCTCTAACCAGAGCAATGCAGAAACTGAATTTCAATATAGCCTAGCTTTCAGCTCAACAAGCAAAAGTGACTTTTTAAAACTAATTTTTGAGTGATAGAATATTTTTAAAAATACATTTCTCTGAGCCTGTGTGAGCACACTAGAATATTTTGATGACAACTGTAGTCCAAATGGCAAGGTCCTGTTACAAGGAATTCATCACAGATGTAGTCCTTAGGCCAAATTATGTCCGAAAGAAGACTGAAAATAAAATGTTAAGAAACAGCTGATATGTTTTAATTTATGAAAAGCAAACTGCGCACGATCAGTAGGGTTCTGACATATTTTTACTTGCTAGTAGCACTGCAGAGAAATGCGGGAGCCATCAGTGAAAACTTTCAGCTCCCATCCCCCTTTCCTTTGGCAGCTGTTGACCATCATTTCTCAATCAGGTCCACTTTTTCAGCATGTCAGTGAGCTTCAAAACTTTTCTCCAGATGGCTGTTGAAGTTGGGAACGATGACTGCAAGATGCATATTAAATGTCTGAGTTCCTTGCACAAAGATCGAGCCTGTAAATCCATGCAGCCTTGTTTTCCCTGGGAGGCACGAGTGAGAGGATGCAGTTGAGGCAGGAAGGAGGCAAGATCAAGTGTAGAGGAGCAGGACAATCTCAGCAATGGCATGCTAAACCCATGAAAGTAAAAGGATTGTCATTGATTTCTGTGGGATTTAGAGCAGGTCCTATGATGTAGGCTCCTTCAGACAGAGGCAGACCTTCAGGGTGTGCAGATCCCCTTTCCTCAGGCCTCTCCACTCCATGGCACACATGTCCATATACTGCTGTGTCTCTGCCAACGTCTCTCTGTTCTCTGGGAATATTGCCAACTTTTCAGATCCCTGTAGAAAGGATTGCATATCTTCTTTCTGCTCCTGTCATAGAATGTTTGTCACTGATGGAATGGCAAAGAGCATGCTCTATATTTTCTCAGGAATGGTGATTACTATTGCATTTGTGTTGTTGTGAGGTCCTGGTCTCTGGAGGTATGGTGTAAGCTGAGACCAGCTTTATATCACTATCAAAAAACTCTCTCTCACATATTGATTTGTATGTGTGGATTTTAATGGGACCTTAGGAACCTGCATCACATATGGATACCTAAATGTAGACACATAAACTTAGGTATTTTAACCTTAAATTGAATCCCAACCACAACTCTTCTGAAACTTTCCTGCATGTGTTGTTAAGCATTTTTTTCACACCACCTCTGTACTATCCCTCAACTTCACCCCTCCCAAAAATCAAAAGTGGACTAATGATATCAAGTAATTTCCATCCACTTGTGGGCTGTCTGATTCATTTACAGCTTATACATCTGCAGTTACATTGGTTACAGAAGACTTCTGAATTTCTTTTCTCTACAGTCTATATAAAAATACTAGTAGTCAGAGCCGCAAATTATTTCCTCTTTATTCAAACCTTCCTCTAAATCATTCTCCATTAATGTGTTGGAATTTGGCCTTATGTTATTTTCTTGGATTTACTAAAAAGGTCACTATCCCAGTATTCATCCTAAATTATTGAAGCAAAAGTATAGAAGAAGCCCCAAGTCCTAAGCAGTTTCGTATCTGCTATGTGCTCACATTCCTTCATAAGGCACACTTTGCCTTTCCTGGGAGAGGATCACTTCCAACAAGGCCTTATTCTTTGGGTTAACAAGTACAGGACACTGAGATGCCCCAGGGTTGCTGTGTTGAAAATGTGTGGCAAACATATATGTCCTGAACAGTTTAAGTACAGCTTCCATTCATGAACCATGAGAGTGCAGGAACTTCTAGATTGGTTGGAGGGATGAGATGGCCTCTTCATTCCAACCATATCACACTGTGATGTGGTGGGACACCATCCCTCTAATGTGTAGCCACAGTTGCCAGAGCAGTGTGTTCAGAATTCCCCCTCTCTGAAGGACATGGTATATGGTGGGTCTTGTCTATCTCAAGCTTGTAGATCCAGAAAGGATAGCAATGCCTGCTGTAAAGTGAAGGGTGTAGCTACACTACTAGTGAAAAGTGAGAATTAGTTCCATTCACATGTTGCATAGCTATTTGACTTCAGAAGTATTGTTGTCAAACACAGTTAACTACAGTGAAACACAGTGCTGAGACACTGTTTCTCTGATATTTTCCCCAGGCTCTCCCTGGGGATGCTTCCTGAATATGACAAAATTGTACTGAAATAGAGAAAAGATGTTCAAATCTGAAGGAAAGCTTGCATATCCAAATGCTTCTCTGCCTTTTTTTTTTTTTTTTTTTTTTTCCCAGCTGAATCAGTAGACTTATTTTTCCTGCAAACCTTTGCTTCATGAAAAATTTATGACTTCACAACAATCAGCTCACATCTGTATTCCCTGCAGGACAGCCACAACAGTATATGACCACTTTGCTGCTCCATATCTTGTGTATTATTTATGTATAGTTTCTCTTATTTATAACTTTTCTTTATATATATATACATATATATATATTTCTCCAAGTAAGAAGCTGATTCAAGGCAAGACATTAAAAAGAGGCAGCAAGAAGGACTGCTGGGTCACATTAATATTAGAGAAGGACCCTCAGGAAAACCATGTGGTTTATACAAGTATGAGATTAACTGCAGCCTGCAATCAGAGATCGAGACAGTCTTGTTCTCTATTCAACTCAGGCATTCAGGAAGCAAAAAATTAATCATGTCTGGTAGTCCTGAGCTGTTACAGATCCACTGAATGGATCACAGTAATCTAGGAGTCCTTTGGTGAAATTGTTAAAATTAAGTTAAAAATGAGCCTGGGTTTCTGCTAAAATGTAGCCTGTGTTTCCTTTAGATTTATACTTCTGCTCTCCAAGAAAGGTTCTGTGCCATTTTCAACAAGTTCTTTCATTGTGGTGAGTTCATTACAGTGTGGTATATTCTGGAGTTTGTTGGGCCCTGGATTAATTTATTTGTCAGAATCAACAGCAAATAGAGCTATTTGGATTTTGCAACTGAATCTATAAGGATGGTATGGAGAGAGAATCACTTTTAGGATGGACAAATAATATAAAAATCTTTCTCATGTTGCTAGGCATTTCTGAAATTCCCACCCTTCCCAAAACCTCAGTAGGAAGGCAGAGTAGGTGGATACTCACATGAACTCTCTGGTATGGATGAAGAAGCCTTATGGTTATCCTGCCAATCTGTTTTGGAGTGACAGCTTTTAGGCTTTTGGGATGTACAGAAGCAGGAGAGAGTTCAGGCCTATTAGAAACTGATAATTTCTGAGTGAGGGAGAGAGGGCATGAAGTGCAATTTGTGGTGTGGGAGAAAAGTGAGTCCTAGATTTCTACCCAAGTTGTCCTACCGTGCCTTTTCCCTAGATCTAATTTATTGTGCATCAAACACGAGTAGAATATATGATAACATGGACAGATGTCTCAAAGGGAGTACTTTTCATTGCTCTCTGACATGCTCCTGTGAATAACCAGTCCAAAACCTGGCTAGCTCCTTTATCCTCAGCATTCAGGTTGAGGTGTTTATGATACATATAAACTATTTTCAGTATTGCAACAGGCTTATAAATGGGTACTTTGCTGTAGATATTAACTGACATTCTGTGCATTTCTGATCCCACTACACTCTCAAAAGACAGAAGACTTGTTAGAGTCTTGTTTTGAAGAAGAACACTTGCTTTGTAAGCATTTGCTGAAAATATAGAAGGAGACACAATGAACATAAAATGAGAATCACAGCAAGGACTTGACAGCCGTGAGTTCTAACCACGAACTCTTTATGTTCATGAACAAAATTCAGCAATTAGTTTCAAGGTCACAATTATTTCTCATAAGCTAGAAAAGTGAGTCTTCAGCAGTGTCAGCTACTTGCCCAGCATGTTTTCAAGCTAAAATCTCAGAAAATTGGATTAACCACCAGGCATTTGCCAATTTTGGACTTACTAAAACAAGTAGGTCTTATTTACCAAGATTCAATATGATCACAAAACACAAAATACATCTCTTATTTTCAGTATGGAATAATCATATTTGTAGCGAAAATGTTTGTTTATTTATTTATTTATTTATTTATGGTGGGAAAGACAGTTTGTGCTGCAAAGATGAAAGGATCTCAATCTTCTATTCAGGCCAAATCAGTCTAAAGTGGACAATGTAGCAGAATCTGGTGTGACGGGGGAAAAGTTACCAATTAAGAAATTACTTATGCAGAGATATGGATCTCAGAACAGACCAAGCTGAGTGATCTACCTTGAAACATGCATTAAATCTAAATACAGAAGACTATTAAAAAAAAAAAGAAAAAAAAACGATAAGATTTTCGAGGACACAACCACTTGAACTTCCACAGAGCTCAAGTACCAGACAAATTTTGGGTGGTCTCACACCTGGTGTCCTTGATGGCACACTGACATCTAGTGGGAAAATACTTTCTTGCACAAAAGAACATTCGAGTCTCTGCACGTTACCATCATATTGAAAATGTTAATGCAAAAATATCTCAGGCATACAGTTAGGTGTTGCTCCCAAGAATCCTCTTTGCTAAGCGTAAGCATTGCAGGAATTCCCTGAACAAAATAAGCAACCTTATAATTTTTTTTTTTTTTTTTTTTGGCTGAACATCAGGGGCCTCAGAGCTCTTGCAGTGCTTGTAGTTGCAAATATAGCTAATATGGAGTGCTACAGCCCCGAGGGTGTCTGACCACACAGCACGAAGTGGCGGGGTACCCAGCAGGTGGAGCACTTCACTCGCAGAATACAATGTGATGGGCCAGCACACGTTTTGGGTCATGGGCTGACACTAGTGATGTAAATTATACTCAGTGGTAGTCTTCTGGTACTGTAAGAATACTAATGGATTTTATTCTTATGTTTGTTGCTAGACCCTGTATATTTGCAGTGTAACTTGATGTTGCTATTTTAATGATGTTGGCAAGACCAAATGTGTTGTAAACTCATGTGTTACTTTTGCACTTTCCAGCAATATATTATTTTAATTTGTCCAAGGAATGGTATCAATGTGTTCTTTTTTTCTCCCTGAAGCATGAAATCTTGTAAAGCATTCAGAGCTTTAAAAGTCTGCAAATTTTGTGGAACTAAACCATAACTCAGTCTTTGGAAGTGGATCTCTTGTCAGTTTTCCAGAGCTGCTAAGACAGTTTGCTGGTGAGTCACATTTGTATTTTTTTTTTCAAAATCTTGCAGACTTAAAAGTGGCTATTATGAAGCTTTCTAAGAAAGAAAAAAGAAAACAACAAACCCTTCTGCCAGCACTGTAAGAGGCAGTTATATTGCTAGACAAATGAATGTAAATTAGAGAAGAACAAAAGGGGGCATGAAAGACAGAATATGGCACAGAAAGAATCTGGAATAAACTCATACAAGAAAAAATGAGACAGAAGAATCATGAAAGGAACATTCATGCTAATGTAGTGAAGGGAAAGAACAAAATTTCAAGTGACAAGTCTCTGTATACCCCAAATGGCTTTCCTCTCACATTTTTCAGCCTGCCTAGTGGCCCACTGCTGTGAGTCACACTTACTGCCTTCTTGCAATTCCCTGAAGTGCTATCAACTATGGTTACTACATGCAGTGGTTTATTCTGTAACCTTGAGCCTTGTCCCTTTAACTTTCACTGGTATATGAATCATTAGACTTGCTGAACTGCTGTCCCAGATTTAGGTACCTAAACTCTTCCTCCTCTCCAAATGAGGCAGTTCAAATCCTGTCACCCAGTTTCTGAAATGAGATTTGGGTGAGTCATAGGTGCTGAAGTCAAAAACTGGGGAAGCATAAGAAAATCCACACTGTCTTTTCAGCTGTTGCCTATCCTTAGAGCACTGAAAACCCACAAACCTATCACTTTGTTACTGATGCTATGGTTGCATCTCTATGCATACCCAGAACTGCCCATCAGAACATTCTAGAATGCCTCATTCAAACCCATGCCTAATCATAATCCAAAATGTTTTATTCAAATTCTTAATTAAATTCAAGTTCATCTTCACTTTGATCCTCTGTTGGGCTTGTTTGCAGAACAAAAAGGACACCTGCCACTAGGACAAGGCCCTGTGCAAAATGCAATTGTAGCCAGTTCTTTTAAAAGCTGTGATTGGAAAAGGAAATAGTGCTCCATGTTTATACAGTTGCCAGACCACTCAGGCTCCATGAGTCATGATCTTATTTATTTATTTATTTTCTGTGCAGTGACACAGCTCCAATAAGAAGGATGGAGAACATTTAATCCAGACAGCATAGCTTGGCAGTTAGGGCACCCTCTTAGCAGATGTCTTGTGCCCCACAGGCTGTGGGACGAACTTATTCCAGGTTTCGCTTCCTAGACAAGTGTTTGAACTCCAGCCCTGGAAGATGAAACGTCTGTGGAAAGATTTTTAGAACAGAAAAAGACCTCTGCTTCTTCCTTTCCCATTCATAACTTTAATGGCTGAAAAAGGCATTCTTACAATGTAGATGTGTATTTAGAACACAAATGATGATTCACACAGAACCTGAAGGGAAAACAGGTGAAATAAAAGCAATCAGCCAACACACCGTTGTGTGCATCCAATACCAGCTTGCCCTCCTCACCTAACAGTGTTCCACCTGAAAGCCAAAATAAAACAGGACAGATATAAAAATGGGAATATACAAAGCACCTAGCTCTGATTGAGATTGTCTTGTGTAAATTTCATATTCAAGCCCTTCACAAAGCATCACAATATGGCAAATAAAGCCTTTCTTAAAACGAGTTGAAGACAGCAATTTGACTACAAATACATGTACCACAAAGAGAAGTAGAGGAAATAAATAGAAGACATTGTAATTTAGTAGTTATGCACTAAATTGTTAAGAATGTAGCAAATAATAAAAATGGTTGTTCTGGTTCAGATGAAGGCTTACATAGTCCAGTTCCCTTGCATTGGTTTAAAGATATATATATAAAGATATATAATGTAAAGAACAGAGCAACTATACTAATGCTTTTCACACTATATCGTTCTTGCTTGGCTATAGGAAACTAAGGATTTCATGGAAAAAAAAAAAAAAAGCAAAAGCAAGCAAGCAAACAAACAAACAAACAAAAAACAACTTATTGGACCAAAAAGAAAGAAGACAAAGATTTGAATAATAAAAAATGCCCTAGAAGAACAAAGGGTTCTATGAGCCTGAGGAACCCATGATATTCCAGCATAGGCATCTGCCACCAGGAACCATTGATGGCTCTTGAGGAAAGTCAGCTCAAACAACTGCATGTGCAAATATTTCCCTTTATTTTGATTTATTTATTTTTTTTAAGCATATGTAGACATAAAGAGACATTGGAAGTTTACCACTGCTATTGAGGTTACTTGTGGTTTCAGGTTTGGAGTTTTTTTTGTGTTGAATTTTATGAGTTGCACCTTGTCTAACCCCATAAGAAAACAATGTCACCAGCAGCTGAATGGTCTGATGGTATCACTTTGTCCTTGTTTTCCAATATAATTGCCAAGTCAATAGCACTCTGTGTTTGCCTTCCCCAAAAGGTGTTGTTCACTTGTAGTTCCACAATGCAGTTTAATTATGTATTAGAAGCAACAAGCCACCTACATCAGTCAATTATATGGCACCCTCATGCCCCTGAACTAGCAGTCACTGTGATTTGTACTTTAATTGATAGGTTATTTGGCAGAGAAATTACCAACGCAGTCTCTGAAATTAAGCAAGTATTTAATTTTCCAGAAAGGTTAACAATCTTTCTCTCCCAGGAGCCTGAAAAACCTATATCTGTACAACAAATCCGGTGGTAATGTGCAATCCATATGCATGTCAAATCAGTAAGACATTTGAGCCTCTGTGAATGTAAACACATATGCCATTCTTTTTCCTCTTGACCCTGGGGGCTTGTACTGAAGAGAGAAGTACTCTCTAGTTGGGGATATTGGCTAAAGCATCCAAAAAGTCCAGGCTCACTTCACATGAGACTGCTTCAGAAATGCACAGTGAGAAAATCCCTCATTTTGTGTTAGGAAGAGGACCACGCATGTTTGTTTGCATCCAGTGTTGCGTAGAGAGCTCTCTCTTGTCTTTAGCTTTTCCAGGCTGTCTTTCCATTGCCAGTACACTGTTAACAAGTATGTGAATTTTCTGAATTGTCCCATGTTTAAATTTAGTTTCAGAATCCATGGCAAGAGAGGGGAGTTCCCCAAAATAAAAAAGGTTGCTTCTTTCCATCCATAGCAATGCAGCTGGGGGAGAAGAGAGTCTCTGCTTGCCTAAGCATAGGAATTGTAATGACATAAATGTGCCTGGCACTTTACATACTCCAGCTTGTGCTTGTCCACTGTAAGTAATAACTAAAGGCAGACCCCTAACAGCAGACCACGTTAAGCTCTCTATTTTGGGGAACTAGTGATAGGCTAGTTCCTATGTTCAATTATATTCTTCACCTTTCTTGCTCTCCCATTGTCCCTCTCCCATCATATTATTTCTGTACATATGTAGAAGGAATTTTGCAAAGGCATAGTACATTTTTAAGCACCATATTTACCATGTGCATGCAGACTGCCTGTGATGCATATGTACCAATACTTCCTTGCTGTGTATGTATAATGAATCCATTATGACTGGGAAACACAGCATGTGCTGTATATGTACAGAGCTGTTGTGTCATACTTCTGCACTGATCCATTGTTTTTGGAAACCACTGGCTCTGCTGAGCAGTCATGGTTCATTTCTTTTTCTCAGCATGCACAATAAATATGGTGGCCTTAGGAGTAAGTAGACCTACCACTGGCAATCCCACTCTGTGAAAGACAGTTATCATCTGAGGTACATTTTTTGTTTGCAGAACCCTTGAGGAAACAGCTTTGGGAATGGTACTGACAGCCTGCAGCTTAGCATTTTTCTAGTCTACTTGATGCAATTGTTAGAGACACACAGCTCATCAGTATGCTCTTGCTAGAGAACAAGAGCAAACAGCTTTTATTTTGATGATGGACCTTGGATCTCTACTGTGGGACCACGGAGTTAGAACAAGCTCTTCATATGGCTCAGTAAATCTCCAGCCTCTCATACAAGAAGTTCTGGTGTTACTAGAAGCCATCCCCTCTCCCCAAGATGCTATGGTTACTCCATTCTGTGATAAGCTTCCTGCTCCAGAAAGACCTGTGTGTGCACCTGCACAAGAAAGAGCAGGGGAGCATTTGACATTTCCCACTTCTGTCTTTAATGTTTTTTTTCTAGGTCTCTATGTTGAGTATTCTCTTGTAATATAGGTGAGGCTTTCAGAACTCTTTCTGAGGCAGCCACTGCCCATGTTTGATTTGCCTAAAGAGACAAAACAGGGGGTGGATGGGTATGTGCTTGTGTGCGATATAGACCATTAAGTTAAGGGAAGTTGTTCTACAACAGTGCCACAGAAGTCCTACAATTCTCTGCACGGTGCTAAAAAAGTTGAGCAGTTCACCACAAATCTTTGCATCTCATAGAAATCCAAGAGAAACAGTTTGACATATTTTGGCAAATCAATGTTGGCTGTGAGGCAGGTTTATTTGCTTCTGGCTTATAAGATATATGTCTGAAAGCTCAAATAGTTTAAAGTGTGGACCGAGAGAACCAGTCAATCCAAGACATAGGGCTCCATTTGAAGGTTTCTGGGTAAATTTTAATAGTCTGTGATATACAAGAGTTTAGACTAGATCAGTCAGTTTTTAGTTCTGGCCTTGAATCTAACTGTAAATCACTAACTGATGTGCATAAACCTTAACATGCAGTGATTTCTCCAGTGGCTGAATATTTAGGCTTTGTCTCCTGTCAATATTCAGCTTCACTGCTGGTACGACCACCAAGGGAGCTGATTTGTGCCAAATGCCAAAATTGTTGTGAGCATGCACCTGGGCAATAACAGAAATAAGGCCAAAAATATTTAGAACTTTTCAGCAGATTGGAGCATAGTTTCTCTCAGTTGTTTTCATTGTCTCTTCTTTCACAGCAGAAAACCATACTTTTTTTTTTCTTTTTTTTTTTTTCTATGACAAACATTTAAACAACTCTTGAGTTCTCAGCAACATAGAGACTAACGTCACTCCTCTCTTTCCTCTGAGTCTTACTCAGAACTGCAATGTTTTGCCATGTAATATTTTGTCCATTTGTGAAGGAGTCTACTGCATACAGATTCAACAGGATATCCTCCTAATAAACTTTTGCTCCCTTTTTCTATTTTGGTATTAAAATGACAATTTAACAAATATATCAAAGAAAAAATGCTGAAGCTAAGCAAGAAAAGTATCAAGAGAAGACACTGGACAGAACTCTACCTCAGAAGAGTCTACCTGCCTCATTCCAAATTCTGCTCTTGATCTGATACGCGTACACACACATGCATATATTATAAATCACTTGGGGAAACTGGTGTGCCTCTTTCTGTCTCACACACACACATGTGCATATGCCCTTTCATAAGTAATGAGACAGAAGTCTCTTCCAGTCTTGCCTGAGAACTCCTGGTGTTTCCATGATACCAATGTAAAGAAAACAGAGCCGTATGAAAAAATGTTCCCATAAAAGACTTTGGTGTTTTGACGTTTTGTTTCAATGTGGTTTTAAGGTCTCCTAGTGTTCCAGAAGTGCTGTTCACCTAATTCTAGAGGAAGCTGATGAAGGCTGAACTACGTACGTGCCTATTCTGCTCAACACACATAAAAGCCCAGCAGATCTCTTCTTTTACACTTTCTAGTCCACAAGACTTATGACGAAACAGTGAATTATTGTCCTTAGTGAAAGCAGAGCTCTACAATGATCTGTAGAAGTTATTGCTAGTCTAATGGTAGATACGATTATTCTCATTCCCCATGTAGCCATTTGCAGAGAAAAATAGATACCTTCACTGGTGTTCACAGAAAAGTAAAATAAGTAATTATATGAAGCTGCTGACAGGATGATTCACATTGAGCTGATAGACAAAATTACCATTTTTAGGTAAACTGTACTGCTTCCGCATGGTCTGCTAGTAAAAGTCTCCGATCTGCTTGCTTCACCGTGACAGGCTCTAAAGTCCAGCAGTTCAGGAGTTGCTTCAGAAGAGGAACAGCAGTTCAGACAGTTGAAGAGAGATGCACAACAACAAGAATTATGCTTACCAGTTGTCCCCTGCTTAGAAGTACGCAGTAGACCAAACTCTATTGTTTGCTTCCTCAGTGTTTAACTGATACAGAGTATTTATCTCCATTTAAATATATCAGATAAGAAGCATTTATCTGATTTTTTTTTCAGATTTAGATATTTATTTATAAAATTAGTCTTTAAATTGAAATAATTTATTTGAAATGCCAGATTTATGCTGAAGCACAATTATTTTATTCATACAGCAAAATGTTTTGTATGATTTCAGAAGTCAATAGCCACATGATGAGACTGAGACTATTGAAGCAACAGCCCTACAGGCATAATGAGAGTTGTCTATCTGAAATCAGTGGGATAACTTCTATTTTTTAAGTGAACAGCTAGTGAGGAGTCTGACCCAGAATCCATTAAAATTCTGGGTGAGCATTATATTGATTTTTGAGTAAATCCTTAAGTACTTTGCTAAATGGGAGGGCTCAGTACCTATAACCTGGTTTGCAAATCATGACATTACTACTTGCTGCTATTAAATTCTTACTTGTCATCATGTTCCACTACTGATAACTCATTGGGAGATCATTATTGCCATTCTCTATCGTTTCTTTTTTTTGTCCTATCTCACTCATGCATTGCAAAATGTTCATTGTGTGATTTTCCTACTGAGTCTGCAGTCCAACTTGCTTTATTGAGAAGTGAGCCTTGCCAAAAGCTTGTCTGTACATGAAAAATTGCTTCCATAAAGTTTGAATTAATTACCAGCTGTGTCTTCTGAAATTCACACAGGCTACTATTTATCATTATTCAAACTGGACTTTGGATTCTTGTACTTTGTATTTTTATACCAAATTTATCTATTCTTCTGAGACTTTAAAAGTGCAGTTTCTTTTAAAAGTCATTGGACTTCATGAAAATGATGAAAATCAAATGACCTTTTTGATGTGAGTTTAATTTATTTGAGTTTCCTGATCAAAAACTACTGGTCTGGATCATACTTGTGGCATCCAAATTCATTTAAACTTTTTTTATCCTCAAGTTACAGAACACAGTAGGGAACATTCTCCAATATTCAACAGAAAGCTTTTAATACAACGTTCTTATTTTTACATATGTATTAAAAGTTATGCATGTTACATATGAAACAAAGCAGCTAGTTTGCCTTATTTATGCATACTGATGTGCATTCAATGTTAAATACAAACATTGGTTGCAATGTTTACCAGATAAAATAATGGACAAAAATTTCTCGTGTGTACATGTTAGGACAGCTCCTTGCAATTTCTGAATCATCAGTTAATACTCAGTCCCCAGACAGCTTGCACCTCCAATCTTTAAAGAACTTTTTTGCTCTAAGTCATCACACAGTGATTTATAGTCATAAATACATACACATATATATAGCCTCCCTTAGCTAATAAGCAGAAAACAATTGTGGAAGTAATCAAAAGTTATACATTATGAAATACAGAAAGTTGGTAAGGGAAGCTGCAAAGCTCAGGAAATATGGTTGGCAAGGTTTCCAGGAGTAAAAGGATGGGGATATATGAGTAGAAAGGGCCATGGAAGGTGGAACAAAGTTCTGTAGTTCATTAGAAGAGATAAGGGACATTCTCAAGAAAGACTACAGGGGATAAAACTGCTGATGAGAGCCCTTAAGAGCAGAAACTGTAATTATTGTAGACCTATTTCTAACTTTGGAAAAAAAAAGTCTGTCTAGATTTGCCATTGCCTTTACCATATAGGTCCTCCTGTTCTTAAGAAAGCTAAAAAGCTTAAAAAGTCTTTAAGTTGATTTAGGCCGATATCTACTGCTCACAGAGGAAGAGCCATCAGTCTCTGACACCACTCAGACACACAGATTTGAAAAGCAGTGTTGATCCACAAGTTCTGTACAGGCTTGAAGGAGGCTGCCTGGGAACTGATGATAGGTGAGAGTGGAATAAATGAAGACACGTTCAGAGAGGTAAGGAAAGGGTCAGAGATGTGTAATTCTGTCTTGAGTTAATGCCCTCTGTACTCTTCTGCACCACCTCTTCCTTTATTTCTCTTCTGAATTGTCCTCAGTGCTGACAATTAGCAAGTCATTGATGATCATTATCTTAATTCACTAGTTTATCTATACATTTCTGTAAAACACTTTAAAAAACAATCAAAACAAGCACAAGTGTAAACAAAACATCGTTCAAATGCAGCGGCTAAGCTTGACCTTTCTCAGCACTTTATTTTCTGTTAATTCCCTCTTAGAACTTGTGTCAAAAAGCTTAAACTACTAATCCTGGGAAGTGTACCTTGATGTCTTCCATGAGTTTCCAGGGACACTAATAGATGGAGTAAAGTAGTATATAATAATATCAATAGTAGTAATAGTCTAATAAAAGTGGCAAGTATAGCAAAAGAGACCCATGGATAACAGACAATTTTAAGGAGATGACACATATTGTAAGGGTTTAGTTTTCTCCTCTTCAGATACTTTTGTAATCACAGCAGGAAAGGAGATCTATGTATAGGGCTCTGATGTTTTATGGAGCTATATGAAGGCAGTGAATCCCAGCTACTAACAACAACAGTTTGAAAAACAGATAGATTTTCTTTTCTCATAACTAACTTTGGAGTACTTAAAAGCAAGAAGACGTCCAGATTTGCATCCTTTGTTTACATTGTGTTTCTTTACCTTATTCTGTTAGCATCTGCTTTTTCCTTTAAAATCTTTCCTTTAAAGCCAGTTACCAAAAGAGATAGGAAGATTTCACCACTGCACAGCAGCACAACAGCAACTTTAAGCGTGTTAAAAAGGGAAGGTGTTCCAGTTCCTTCAAAGTATGGATGTGAATGAAGATCTAAGATTGAAAGCCTTTCACATGGTTCTGAATGTCTGAGATAAGTTTGTCTAGTTAAAAATAACTGAAACTTAATTAAAGAGGGATGTTTGCAGCAGATGTCTGCATTTCAGACGCCACTGGGGACCCTATGAAAATAGATGGTCAAAACTTTTTTTTTTCCAGTTTCAAATGAAACCCTGCTAGCTTTTCATTCAACTTTTCCAGTTTCCCCTCCCCTCCTCCCCCCCCACCCCCCTTTTTTTTTTCTATAAATGAAACCAACAGGGTATTTCTGTCTATTCTTTTGAAAACTGAAAATTATTTGTAATGTTTTTATTTAAACATCCTCCTCTCTTCTTCCTGCAGAAAGTGATAATAATTGGGACTTTTTTTTTTTTTGTCTAAAAAGTTACAATTCCCTACAGCCATTTAGAAAGTGAATTTGCACTAAAAATAACAGATATGTAACAATCATTTTTATATCATAAAAATAAAAATAAAGCTAATTCACAGGTATAAAACTAAACCAAAGCAAGACCTAAAAGAATAGATGTCTATGAGATGCAGATAGCACTAAAATATTACGCTTGTTTCCTGGTGCCAGAGAAAATCTTTACTGCTTTGATTTTACTTAGCAGCATGAAGAACTATAAGAAAGAATCACTGCCATAAAATTGGCAAGCTTTTTGTCAGATGTATAACAAAGAACAAGGTATGTTCCACACCTGTAATTTTCGGCCATAGAGATTTTAATCATATGAGATTTAATTGTTTTGGCTTCCAGAAGAAAGAGTTTGCAAATCTACTCAGTTAAGGCTGCTATGCAGGCTTGTATAATAAATCCTTCAAATTTTCTGCACCAACCCAGGTCAGTGGTTTGCTCTTTCAAGCTGAAGATGCCTTCAATGCAGGTGTTCAAAAAATTGTTTGTAAAGAGATGTCTGTTTTAGAGTGAGCAGCATGCATTGTTACTAGGAATTTGTGCTTTACGGCAATACAAATTCAATGAAAAGCATGCCACCAACTTTTAAGCACGTTGGAACAGAAGTTGCAGTATGTCCTGAAATTCCTTCAAGGAGACATTTTTCCTCAGCATTAACTGTGTTTTAGCATTTTTTTAATCTAGATCCCAGTTTGATTGCATTTGAAAATTGAAAGGATGTTGTAACATCTCTGCATGATGCATTGTTTTAAATGAGTGACTAAGGAGGCTTCCAGACAAAGTATCATAAATCATGCCAGCATCATTTAAGAAATTATGATCCCCCAATTTACCTTCCTTTGCAGAGGGAGAAGAAGCAGATATGTGCCAATGTTTAATGCTCCATGGGTCTCAGCCTGATAGTGATGAAAATGTAATGAATACCGAGAAGCGTGGCATCAAAGGAGTGAGGACAGATCTGTTTTTTGCTGATTCTTCAAGGGTTGAGGGGAAAACTTCTGGCAGAAGGGTGGTAGACACCACATTGGAGTGTCTTCTTTAATTAACTTGACTTGACAGGTGGCACAGTTTTAGCTGCCAAAGAAAATATCCACAAATCAGGGTAAATAAAGCTTCAATTACTATAAGCAGAATCTCTCATTTGGCTGCAGAGTTTTGGCACATGAACTTCCCACAGCTTTCACAAGACTAGTACTGGGGACTTCAGTGGGAGGAGGAAAACCCCCAGATTGTTATTGATTTTTTTTTTTTTAATGGTTTATACTTTCTCATGTCAGATCACAGTCCTGGATAGGAAGAATTTTGATCTCTTTTTACTTTTAGAGTTTTATTTTTTTTCTTTTCTTGTTTAATTGACTCATCAGAAAAGAAAACAGAAAACATCTTGCTAACTTCCACTGTCTTGCATGTGATTGTCACATGTTGTGTAGGACATTTTTGTTAATATATATCACAGTCATATAATAAATGACTGTCTCACAGGATCTGGTAGCTATTGCATGGATTATGAGTTCCACTTCTGATCTCATATGGGTAGGAATTTTCAGGCATAATGTTTTAGTCTTTGAAAATGCTGATTCAACAAAACTAAAAAAGATCTTGCAGGAACTTAATGACGGGATAAGAGATATCTCAGAGAAACTTTTTAGATGTGCTGTTCCTGTTGGAAAGAAATCACATCTTTCAGATGTTCCCTACCTGAGCAGAGGCCCTATTATTCTTTGTATTGCTTTTGGCAATTTACTTTTGCTAATTATTTCAACATTTATGAAATCTTAATATACTCAGTCCTCAGTTGGCTAACCTTGAACAACTAATTTTACTGTTTTCTAGAAAAATTCAGGCAACTTTGGGTAATTTTAGACCACTAAGTGAATTAGCTATAGACTGATAAAGTCCAAAGCTAATAACTTCATAATTTAGTAACTTAAGCATATTGAGCTGAAAAATCAGAGATATCAAACTAAGGGAACCAACTCTGAAAAACAGATTATGAATCTTTCCATATATAAAAATGGAGTACGGACTTCGATATTTCAAAGAAAGGTAGTATATGTTTTTGAATGATTACTGTTTTGTTTATTAGATATTAACTTTTTTTTTTTTTTAAAGGTAGCTTAGGGAAAATAAAGAAAACCAATTTTTATTATTTCATGGATATTGATGTTTGGCCTTTTTATTGTGCCTGAATGGAGCATGTATAATATGTTACTTCAGAAACTGTGTATTCTAAACAAGTGAAGACTCCCCATGTTCAGAAGCCAGTGGAAGTCCTATAGGTCCTTAACTTGCTGTTAAAAACCTTATTTTTAAATTACATGTGGTTCTATACTTTGTACAGGAATGAGTTTTACCCTTTATAAGCAGTTTTAAAGTGAGTGGAAAGTCATTTTGTGTATGAAATCATAATATAATAAATGCATGAGAAAGCATGAAACTAGGATGCATATTAAGATAAAAGTGTAATATTAATTTTCCCTAAACTTTGGTAGAATACAGTATGCCTTTATGTTAAATATTAAAAAAATATAGAATATATATAAACATTTATGCAGATTCTTTTTTGCTATAACCTTTGTATAGCAGTCTGTATTTTGTATTCACATGTGGCTGAAGGGAAGAATGTATCCTGTTTAAAATGCTTAGAGAGTGAAAAATATTGAGTATTAAAATAATATTTACTTTGTCAGAGCTTAGCAGAATTGGGACATCATGCATCACATGAGATTTAATGGCAGCCACTGGAACAATTGGTCAATTAAAAGTAATCCCATACTTATGTTGTTTGTAGACACTAACAGAGCATTTCAGGGAAGTTAGTCAGAGAATGTACTGTTTTTGCTTGCATTTTAAACAGATCTTTAAGCTGAGAGAGTTTACAGTAACAGTGATTTTAGAATGATGTCATAAGCTGTGTGAACTTGAATACATCTGTTAAGGACTGGATGTCTATACCAAGAAAAATTAGCTGTCTGGGTTTCTTCTTGTCCCTACACCCCTGCATGTCAGTGACATATTGAGAATGCAGCTCCCAGTATGAACACAGCTTGCTCTCAATCCATGTCCTGGAGCAACTCAGCGAGATGTCTCTGAGGAAAAAGACAGGCTAGGGACAGGGTAGTCCTGTTCAGGAGAACAGTATGGGCTGTGTGATTCCCTTCATCTTTTCCTGCATTATCCCCAAAGCCTCCCTCACACACCCCATGCTCAGACATGCCATGTCCAAACACGTGGAACATGTAACTGTTATTATCCTGTATGAATATCAGCGTGGTGTGCAGCCTCTGTGTTACTTAAGGCACACCCGCCAACAAAAAGCATTCTGTGGAAGAAGAATGAGTGCCACACATGCTCAAGGGGCACATGGGTGATGTGCTGCACAGTGTGAGCACAGCTACTCAGCTCAAAAGGGCATGGTGGACTTGAGCAATGCAGGCACCAGCTTCTCTTCTGCACCTAACTGGGGGCCAGTGCTTGGTGCCAGGGGGGAGATTCTGGCATAACCTGAATGAATTTCTCCCATAGAAGTCTGCAGCACTATCACTCCACTGGGAATTACATTCATCCATGCAAAGTCAGAAAAAACATACCCAGATAAATATTTTACCAATTTCTGTCCTCATATTTTTTCGAGAGGGGTAAAGATTGTTCAGATAAAATTGTCATTCTGTTAAAGTAATTGGCAAAGCCATCATTACTTTTATACGTTGAATGAAAACGACTTCACTTGTATAAACTTGTTCTGCTTTGTATCTATCTGTCTTCTCGTGTCACTTCTAATATTTCAGACATTTATGATTTTCAGATAGAATTGTATTAATTCTGATAAAGAAGCCAAACTGGGCCCTGAAAAAAAGAAGATTCTGGCTCTTCTCTTTACTCATTGCTTTAGAACTAGTTCTTGTGGAAGATAAACTACATGAGGAAAAACACAGTGCGCTATTGTTAATTTGTTCTTTTATCACCAGAAGATTAGTATAACACTTCTTTTTATTTGTCATTTTTAAACATATTATTAAAACCCTCTAGATGCATACACACACAAAAATAAACAAAAAAAAAATTTGGGGCTTTCAATTTTTAAATTTGGGATATAATTTAGGACAGTCATGTCCTAAATTTTTCAGTCATGTTTTTCCAAATTTAATAGTTTTTCTTTTTGTTAAACTACATTTATTTATTTATTTATTTATTAGAATACAGAGCAGACTGGATATGTTCTTAAGACAACATGATATTAAATGACTCTGCAACTTAACATTTTTTTTGGAATTCCTGTACACTTCTAACATGAGCATTTTAAACAATAGGAAAGGTCTGAGACCAGAAGACCAGATTCCTTTATAAAATTAGTCTTTTTTTTTTTTTTTAAAGTATTCTTAACCATATCCTGGGGTGCATCAAGCATGACATTGCTAGCTGGTCAAGGGAAGGGATTGTACTGCTCTGCTCTGCCCTGGTGTGGCCTCACTTCAAGTATTGTGTGCAGTTTTGGGCACCACAGTATAAAAAGGATGTAGAGCTATTAGAGAGTACCCAAAGGAGGGCTACAAAGATCGTGAAGGGCCTACAGGGTAAGACCTATGAGGAGCGGCTGAGGTCCCTTGGTTTGTTCAGCCCAGAGCAGAGCAGGCTGAGGGGAGGCCTCATGGCCTGCAGCTCCCTCACGAGGGGAACGGAGGGGCAGGCGCTGAGCTCTGCTCTCTGGGGACAGTGACCGTAGCCGAGGGAACGGCATGGACAGGGGAGGGTCAGGCTGGGTGTTAGGGAAAGGTTCTGCACCCAGAGGGTGGTCGGGCACTGGGACAGGCACCCAAGGGCAGTGGTCACAGCACTGAGCCCGCTGGAGTTCAAGAAGAGTTTGGACAATGCTCTCAGACACATGGCCTGGTTTTTGGGTGGTCCTGTGTGGAGCCGGAGTTGGACTCAGTGATCCTTGTGGGTCCCTTCCAACACGGGGTATTCTGTGATTCCATGATTCTAACACACTTATGAGATTAAAAAAAAAAAAAAAGGATTTCTGAAGGCAATATTTTAACTACTTTTGGGTAGCCCAGACTGCATGCAGGCAATTTGGATGGAAATCCTTCCTTTCTTTGTTATGGGTCTTGGTAAATTCTATTGTTTCAGCCTTTAGCCATTCACTGTTTTTTGGGTAGGGTGGAGGTGGCAGTATGGTTGCAGGCCTTCATAACTTTTTGAATGAACATAGCTGTAGGCTGCATTCTCTTGCTTGGTAGTATGGAGAGCATTTATCACTAAACAAAAACACTGGGTGTTACTTAACCACACATACACTTTAACTTACAAGATATCTGCATATGTTACAGTGCTCTTATTCTAGAACAAGTGCAAACAAACAAAAAAGCAAACAGCAAAAAATACCTCTTCAGGACAAGATTAATCTCATCTAATATTAGGAGCATGTAGGAATGATTACTGTAAAAGTTTTGACTTATCTTTGGTTTTCCCCATCATATTTCAAACTTTCTCCCATGCAAGAAATTATTTATATTTCTTTACTGTGAGGATCAAATACTGATGGTTTTAATATTACCAATGCCTGTAATCTCCATTTGTCCAGAAAGCAAGAGAACATATTCAAGAATGAATAAAATCTTTCACAGCTAGTTTCTGCTTCTTCCTGATGTCTTGTGCCATATAATTGTATTCATCAATGTAGAGCCAAAAGGTATTTTAGATAATCTATTCTAACCAGTTATTTCATGTCATTCAATTTCTCCTAGTCACTCCTGCATTGAGCATAGTAACTTGTATTTATATACATTGATAAGATTCACACCCTGATCCTTCTCTTCTGCAGGCTGAGCAGTCCTAACTCAGCTTCACCTCATATGAGAAATGCTCCAGTCCTTTAACCAGCTTAGCGGACCTTCACTAGACTCTCTCCATTATGTCCATATCTCTCTTCTAATGGGGAGCCCAGAACTGGACACAGCACTCTAAGTGTGGAGTAGAGGGGAAGGATTACGTCCCTTGACCTGCTGGCAATACTGATATGTATGGCAAACGTGATTGTTTAAACTGCTTGCATATTTAGGAAGCATAGTTTTATCCTAATTAAAATAATAAAAAAAAAGTGTTGCAAGACCCATGATGTCAACTTTAACATTAAGCCCATCTGCCACTCTTAGTGAGAATGATGGGAATTCTGCCAGACTGAGATTAAAACAGAGATGATTTTAAGGATAAGTGCAAAACCACTTTGTAGTGATTCATTGAACTGTTAAATATATACTTACTTATACTTACTTTCTGGGAGAAGGTGTTGCTGACATGAAATCTCAGTCTTGCTCAGTGATCTGCATATTCCAAGGGTATATGCTAAATACATGCTGTATCAATATTATGCTTTAAAAAGCAGGCAGAGAGATCTGTACCCCTTTTCCTCTCCAAGAAGAGAATTTTGGAGAGTAGTCTCAAGAAATCCCTTGTTGGCACTTGTCCTTTGATATCTTCCTGGTAAAGGTGGAATGTTTGTGCCTGTGAAGAAGTCATACAGCTCATTCATAATGCTGTATCCCCTTCAAGTGCCCCCTATGGTGGTTTGTCTGTCAGAATACAATGTAATAGTCTGATTCACTGACATAAGCATTTCCTCACCAATATGCTCAGTAGGCAGACATTTTGAAGAAATTATCTGAAAAGTTACAGGATCTAATCTGATAAAGCATACACTGATGCTTGATGATTAGCTACCCATATACAAGTTGGGGAACGGCTGGCTAGGTAGCAGCTCTTCCACTGAGATTTTGATGTTTGCCAAATATGCATCAGCAACATTATGATGTTCTGAAGCGAGCTGACATCATTCTCCAGTGCATAAACAAGAGTGTAACTTGCAAGGCATCAGAAATAATTCTTTCATTGCTCTCAGCAATGGAGACTGCAGTCCAAGAAAAATCTGAGCCAAATGGAAAGAGTCCTGAGGAAATCAGAATCAACAGAAGCCTAGAAAAATGTAATTATATGGTGTTCAGCCAAAGAAGCAAAGCCCAAGGGGGAACATGAGAGCAGTTTTCAATTACGTAACACTGTTGTAAAGACAAAGGGAATAATCTGTTTTCCATGTTCGAGAATGAGGTGACAAGAAGTAATGTTTTTAAATTGTAGCAGATTAGATATTAGGAATATGAAGTAGCAGTAAGGATAATGAAGTAGTAAATGAGGTTGCTTAAGAAGTTGTAGATTATTACTACATGGCTCCCAACCAATACCTGTCAGGCGTGACATAACCTTTTACATTATCCTGAGGAGAGTGGGTGTGTTGATGTCTCAAGAACTCTTTTGAAGCCTGTATGTCTGTCATTCTGTGAATCTATGATGTTTCTGAAAACAAAAGTCAAATGTTCTTATGTTCTTAGATTTTTCTCACTTCCATTTCTTTCTTTTTGTTCCTCACCCCCTCCCCCCCCCCCCCCCCCAAAATTAATCATCCTCATCTTCATGATGAGGAGAAACATGTTGCATGGATCTTCCAGAATTATATTTATTAGTATACAAGAAACTTTGAGTAAGAGGGGAAGCAACATAAGGAGTGTAATAAATATACAGCAGTTGACACAGCTCAGAGAGCTCTAGCTGATTGGTAAGTAGTGGACTTTAAATGTTCATACTCATGCTGTGGAAGACTCCAGGCAGGATTTCACACCCAGTTTGTCTTCAGTAGGTATCTGTGTTGTCAGTCAACCTGATGGATCACTGAAGTGCCACTCAGTCAAAAAAAATGAAGTCAGATCTTGTATGCTGTAATGCTTGGGTTACTGTGATCACTGGAAAGAGAATCAAAGTTTCTATGTGCAATGCCAAATATCTAAAAAGCATTATAAATAAAGAAGCATTGTTTGTTAGAAGGCAAAAAAGAAATCTGTGATTGCCCTCCAAAATGGCAGCTGAGGACTCAGTGTACGGCATGCGTTCCAGCAGGGGTGAAGATCTTTGAAACATGATTTAACACATAATGATTTGCACTTTGAGTGCGGTGGCTGTCACCAATATGAATGTTGGTACAGGTGACTGATTCAGGTGGGGTAACAAAGTCTAACAGAACTAAATACACTGGTCCCAGCAAAGAGACTAGTACCAATTGATATAGCTACTAATGAAATCCAAGAGGACCGGGAAGAGTTTAGAACAGTGTTGGTGCCAGGAAAATCATAACTGAATTTGGCAATAGTGCAACAGTCCTTGTATGTTGAAGAAGACATGTCACACAATTCCATTATGTGCAGAATGTGTATAACCCCAAGGTTTTTTTTTCACTGAAGAACAAAAACAAATGCTAAAACTTTGCAGTTCCCTTGCCAGTCCTAAGGGTATTAGCTTGGAACATAAAGCTCACGTCAGTTTTCTTATGGATAAACACTGTGTCAAGGTGTTTATCTGGTGTTTATACATCTGGCGAATGTAACAACTTAGGGCTTGTTAAAAGCATAATTGCACCACTGTCACGGTATTTGTAGTATTAATGTTCTCAAATAGCTGCTGTAAGCATATGGTAGAGACTTGATGATTGTTCAATTCTGTCCATAGAACAGTTCTCGTATATTTTTTGTGGTGATAGCCATGCTGGTATCGTAGGCAGAAATGATTTTGGTTGTGCAGATTCTGTTCCCACATGAGTATTCGTTGGAAGAATGTGCTTCAATGTGCTTATTATAGTGTGTAGGAAGTCCTAGACTGAAAACTAGAATAACATTTAAACAGACAACTTTGTTTTTGAAATGCTTCTTGGTCACAGTGTTATAGACACAAGTCACAATAATTTCCTCCAAGTGTTTTGTCCCCACTCCATTTTTATAACAACTTATGGAAGTATATAACTAAACTTATCACTAGAAGAGAGGAATTTGTTACCGACTTCACCTTCCTATTAAGCTGTCAGCAGAGACAAATGGTTAATTTATTTTTAAAAGTTTCATTTTCAAAACAAATTTCCGTATCTAAAAAATTATTTTGCTCTTAAAGTTAATGTTTTTGGCCCTGAGGGTATGAATATGAAGCAAATATGCTGTTTTGTTGCAGTTGATTTCAGGGCAGTCTTTCTAGGTTATGACTGTTTGGCATGTAAGCCTTCCCTTAGACTGTGAAAAAATTCCTCTGTAACCTTGTCAAACTAAGCTGAAAGCAAACAGTTTAAATATGTAGCAGGTAACAATTTGCTTCTTTTGCTATGTTTTTTAAAATATTTTTCTATAAAATAATGATTTCAGGTCTTTAAAAATATGACAAATGATATTTGGCCAGCTCTTCAGTGCAAAACTCACGCTAACTGAGGTCTTGACATCAAAATTCTTGCTTTTAATATACTTTCAGTGCTTCACAATTATTTTTTTCCTCATACTTGTGTCTCTGAAATGCTGATCTGTTCCGCAAAATAATTTTTCAAAAATTGAGTTCTTCCAGAAGAAGTGATCATGATTGAATAGTGTTTAGGTCTACCACTTGAGAGCTCTACTGCCATAGGGGCGTTATTAATGTGATGAAACTGGGCCAGACAGCACAGTGTCAAAATTTGTGCATCCTATCTAAAACTATTTAATCACTATGGAAAAACATCACTATGCAGTTATAACCAGACAAGGTGAGATTTAATTACAAGTTTTCTTTAAAAAAAGAAGATGCCAGCAAAAGTTATTTTTATTTCAGAAAGGATGCTCAGCGTGTCTATTTCTTTCCAAGAGGTATCTGCTCATGAGCCTCTCTACTCACATAGAACACGAGACAAGAATTGAAGTTGTTGTGCTTGAGATCTGTCAAACTTCCCTCAAAGGAAATGTCCTAAGCATGAAGTGTTAGGTGAGAGGAGGAGAAAATGAGCTTCAGAATTAATCACATCAGAGAGAAAGAAAATGAACACAAGCACCAAATCTGGTAGCTTTAGAACAGCTTAGGGTTGAGGTATTTCTAAATCCATCTAAGACAAAATGGATTGACAGTCCCAGAAATCCATGCTAGAATCTAAGATTCCCCTTCCAATACAAGTTCCAAAACACCTGGCCCCACATTTCTTTTTGTTGGATGGTAGCTTTAACTGTTCCATACAAGTGGAATATCCAGTTGGAATTACTGAGTCAGCAGCTTCCTTGGCTTTCTTTTTTTGCATGGAAGTTTCCAAACATCTCTTCTGTACATGCCCATTAGTGCTTAATTCCTAAGCAAGCTGAGCCGTACAGAACTTGCCTGATGTCCTGTCACCCCAGCAATGTTTAGGGCACTCTCCTGGCACACTGGACATGACCTATGTACTCCTGTCAATGGATTGCCCTTAAAGGGGAATTTAAAGAAAATTAAAGTCAACTAGGAGCTAAGGCACACTACAGGAAGAGGAAATTATAGTTTGGGTTCCCTCAGACAGAGAAAAACTATGTTTTTCACCTCCTAACAGGTGAGCATCTTTAAGAGTGTGCTAGCGAGTAATAGCATCAATATTTTAAAGGGAGAGAATGACCATTGATAAATGTTGTGCAAAAACCTTTGAATATTTTCAAAATGAGATCTTCAGATATTTTACACAGAAATATGCCTAAATATGCTGCTTAGATGAGAGCCAAGTTATTTACCCTTAAGTATAAAATAGTTCTGGGCAAATGATTTTAGGAGTTTGGGAACTTAGCATAAAAAATAAAGGTGTGTTATATGATCATGCATGTCCTGGTTCTGATAGAAACTGTCTATACATTTTCAGGATGATACTGTTGAAGCTAAGTGCCTAAATTCTACATTAGATCTCCCTGTATCTCATCTATCATTAGTGCTCTCAGCTCCATGTTTTTACAACAGCATTGAAAATTGAATGAAGAAGGAAAAATTCACAAAATTGTCTGAATAATGGAGAAAACTACAATGAGACAGTCAAGGCACTTATTCTTGGATTATTCAAACAGCATGTGAAGAAGCGATTTGATTCTGGCAGTGTCACAGAAAGGTGACAAAGTCCAATTGCTAGACTGTGGAATCAGAGGCATGCA
Organism: Cygnus atratus; assembly: GCF_013377495.2. Classification (NCBI taxonomy): domain Eukaryota; kingdom Metazoa; phylum Chordata; class Aves; order Anseriformes; family Anatidae; genus Cygnus; species Cygnus atratus. The sequence continues at coordinate 43,979,465 of NC_066364.1, forward strand.
AATGACATACTTTCGATACTTAAAGTAACTATTGATTAGAGAATATACAGAGGAATTGTATTTGCTATCTCTTGATATCTACATATCAAAGCTGTTTACCTTTTGGAAAGACGTGCTTTAGCTGAACATAACTTACATTTTGTCAAATACAAGGTACGGAGGAAACTGGAAGTAATGAAAAAATGATCTAATGGTCCATTCTTGTTTTATATTTTAAGAATCCCAAATCTCTCCTTTTTTTATTCATTCCATATTGAAAAAGCTTTAAAGTAATACAAGACAGAGAATTAATAGCAGCATAAATTCATTGGCAAAAGCCATGTATAATAGCTTTGGGCACTCACCAAGCTGATGTGAGGTAAATCTCTTTCCACTCTGACAGCATAATATTTAGTGAAGTGATATTCTGTTCCCAGTATCTCACTGATACCTCACTGAGTGTGGCTCCAGGATCTGGGAATTTAGGGTAACCTTGAACACAGCTCAGAGCACTGGGAAAATAAGAAAACTTTGTCCTTGTATTCATTCTGATATCTAATATGCTGCTAATTAGATAAACATCAATTAACCTCATTATAATTCTGCAGGGTCTGCTATACAGATGGTGTGGTTGTGAAGGTGACACTGCAGTGCAGATCTCAAATTCATTTTTCTACCACTAAACAACAGGTATAAAATGAACAATGATAGACCAGCAGATCAAACCTAGTTAAACAGTGAGCTGCAATAAAGCTTTGAAAGTAGAATAACCATCCTCTATGCTCAGTCTGGGCTTGGATGTTATGATCTAAATCCTGCAACTCTTGCTGAGAACATTGATGGAGGTGGTTTGGGCTATGAATAGAACAGATGGCTCCCAAGACATCAATGAAAAAAAAAACACCTCAGGAAAGTTGCTGCACATACGTCTGGAGTCTTGGCCGTCCACATATTTCTAGTGGCTTCTTTCCTTTCCCTGTCATCTGCTGGAAGTCCAACGCCGAAGTGCTAATGCTGATGTCTGGCCAGCCCCGGTCCCTGCCCCCTCTTTTGCATACCCTGATCTCAGAGCTGCTTTTGCTTGCTTGCACAACCCGAGTCTTCCTCGAAGACTGTCAAGTGCCTTTGAGACCTCTTTTGTAATTCCACCCTCTCTTTCTCACCTTAACGATAATTGTTTGATGCATTAGTTGTTCTGGAGGTGAATCACTTGAATGACTCAAGACTTGTCTTTCCTTCATAAACTCTGTGGTTAGCCTGCACATTGCTGTTGTGTCTGTCACAGAGTTGTCTTGATAGCAAGGCCCATTATACAGGAAAATTGACTCATTTTCCAGTACAGTTAACCATCACTCCAAGCAGCATAATCCAGGAAGCCAGAAAGGTTTTCGTTTGCTGCAACAACTCATGTCTATGAGGGAGTTTTGTCAGCTCAGTTATCTCACTTGTCCAGATGGTCAAGTTGTGCAGTGGGGTCCTGGACAGTCGTATACAATACCTGGTTCAGGTTGCCAGAAGTCTTTACTCTTAAAAAGCCCCTTTGCAAGGGCTTAATCTGCCCTTGCAAAATTGGGCTTGCTTTAAATTTCTTGACCTCTTTTTTTTTTTTTTTTTTTTTTTTTCAGCATCTCATGGAATATTTCCAAAGTGGAAATATTTGTCCAGACTGAATGGTCAGGATGCAAGAGCAATTCTCCTGGGTTCAAATTGCAAACAACTACTTTTGTTTCAGTCTTGCAGTTTTACAGAGAAAGGATGCCCTGGCCATATATCATCAAATCTCTTCCTGTTGCAAGTCAAGTTGAAATACTCAGATCTAATTGATTTATGAAAATCCTGTTCTGCAAATTTGGCTGTAGATTTCAAGAGTAACAGTGAAAACTCACAAAGCATGATAGCAAATGGACACCATGAAAAATGGATATGACAGCAAATGCATAAGGCAGAACATGACTGTTAACAAGGATGAATATGTATCGACCTCCTCTTTCAGCTGGTGGGCTTTGCCCAAGGCATTCTTATAGCAGAAGCTAGCCCCAGACCTGAGCAGTTTTTTAATGACTGGTCATTAAGTGAGGTGAAATATAGCAGTGTGCCATCCAACATGCAGCATTCTTTGCAACTGCAAGACAGGGGTCCCTTGAAGCTAAAAGTGCAAAGGGAAGTCTGAATGAGTTTTTTTATATACTATATAACCCACTGCCAGTAAATATGCTTTTCCTTTTAAAAATCTTATAGGTTTATCACAACAATTGGTTCCAATCTAAATGCTCATTTCAAACAGTCATTGAAATCATTACCAGTCTTTTCCAATATTTACTTTCCCGTATTTTTAGGAACACTGAGGTAAGACTTCTGATCCTCCACATTGCACATTAGCTCTGACAACACTTGTTCCATCTGCCACTGAAAACAGTTTGCTTTTCACAAGGTCTGAATTAGTGTTAGGATTTCTTTCCTCTTTACCAGCTTACACTTTTCAACTGGTTGCATATATTAGCCCAAATTACATTTTTAAAATTCTTTGCGCAATTTGCTTTACCTCATAAACCTGTGACACTGCACCACATTTGGCCCATGGCACAAACAACTCGGCTCCCTTCACAGGAGTCTAGATGCTGGGCCTGACCAGCAGCACCTGCCTGAGGAGGGAGCCCTGCAGAACTGCGGGCTCTGGCGCACTTTAAGCAGCTCCACTGAAGTTGTATATTTTAGAGTAAGCATATGCTTAAACACTTGTTTTTGGAATTGTCCTGGAAAGGACCTTTTGGAAGGCCAAGTCCAGAGCTTTTCAGTTTACACCACATAGGCGAAGAGGCCAGCTATGGGGCAGCAGAAGGCACAAGCAGCTGCAGACCTTGGTCTTGGTCCTTGGAGGCACTTTGTCCTTTCTATAGGGTGCCCGGGTGGAAAAGGGAGAGAAATGAGCCTTCTCCTTAATCTGGCTGCCAGACAAAGGGGCAGAGATAACACTGTCATTGCCACCAGTGCAGTGGTGAGAAGGGTCCCCGAAGTGTGATTTGGCCCTAAAAATATTTACAAAGCTCCTTTTCTCACCAAGCAATGAGTAAACATAATGCTGGATCCTGGGAAGTGTTCAAGAGACCAAGTTATGCTTATATTTCCTCTCAAAGAGCAGCAGAGAAGTGATGGGAGATTTTTTCCAACTAAATAAACGTTTCAGTATTCAATGTATTGCTAATACACTGCACTAGTCTGTTAACTCAAGATATCTTTACAGGTCAGACAGAGCGATGAATGTGTCTTCTTATATTCACTGCTGTGATCATGCAACGGAAAGGAGACAAAGTACAGAAATGTCTGACTTTTGCAATCTCAGTGTGCCTAACATCAAGCCTCCAGAAAATGTGAGTTGGTTTTCAGGTGTGTTGTTTTCCTGAACCTATTGCTTATCATATAATATAATATTTTCTCATTAAGCTTATATTCCTGGTCTGCACAGAGCTATTATTTTATTTTATTTTATTTTATTTTATTTTTATTTTATTTTTATTTTTTTTTCTAAGTCCTGACCCACAGTGTTCACTTAGGTATCATAATCATAATAAATGCTAGAGTAACTGATTAGCTCTTTAAAGTAAAGATATTCTTAAGTAGGTATCCACTTAAAAGAGCCTGCATATTACTAGGTATTCAGGTAGAAAGGATTTGCATGTGCTCTTACTTCTGTTACATTTACATGCACCTAAATTGATCCAAGGTTGTAATAATATACAGATTTTTTCTTCTTTAATTTAATTCCTAAATGTGCATTTTGTTCAATCCATTTTACCAATTTTAAACAGTTCTTTTATGCTACACAGAACATGAGCTCATTCAAACTAACAGATTTTGTATCAGCTTCGGAGCTATTTACTTGATCTTTTTTATGTGAAATTTGAAATGCATTACATAAAGTGCTATACAACATATTAAGATGCACTTTTTCCAAAATTAATTCCAATCCCAGTCTTAAGGATGAAGTATTTCAAGTAGATAATAAGTCAGTTTTTGCTTTGTGACTAGATCTTTGTAGGACCCCAAAATTTGATTTTAAAAAGCTTGAATCATCGTAGAAATGTATGATCATAACTGCCTATTTAATATAAATTGTATTGCATTGTATTGTTTTGTATTCTGATCTGAGTTCAGAGTCATCAAGATAACATTTGAATGCTTTGTAATAGTACCGTAAATGGCACAATTGTTATTTAGTACATATGGGTAGTCTGTACATGTTTCACTCAGACTTTAAGTGTGATTCATCTTATCAAATGTCACATTTGTGATGCACGTGTCTAATCATAACTGGCCTCTTAGACTCGTTTTGTAATCAGTGGAAGAACAGTAAATGGGTATGATTCATCTCATTCTAATACAGATGTCTACAATAACTCATATGAATTGTCCCAGACATAGATTTTTCCCTCCATATCTCTAAAGGTTAGCAGGAGAATGACAAAACCTTGTTGCCCATTTTGCCACAAATCTTCTGCTATAGTATGGTAAATTACATTCTGCTGAAGCATGAAATAACAAATGGTGGCTTGATTCAAAAAATTTTTGCTACTTTTCTGTACCAGAAATATCAGTGTGAGCAAACTGATTTCCCAGTGTTACTGACTTTGAGTAGTAGTTTGAACAAATCTTTTGATATAAATAGGATCACTCAAGCAGTACAGTACGAATGGGCTTATGATCAGGTATTATATCAGGTTACTCATAAAATGATTCTCAGCTGCAGCTGGAAATAAGCTACATACCTGCACTCATTATTGCTAAAAGGTTTAGTCACCCTTTTATGAGGTTCATGCAGCAGTTCAAGCCTCTGCAGTGTAAGGGTGGTCACAAACTGAGGACGGCTTCGCCATAGATCCAAGGGAATCTCAGGTATTGAATTACAAATTCAGGTTTCCTTTGGAGAAACTAAGTGTTTAAATAGTGTTTAAACATAAAGTACAAGAGACAGACTCCCTTGCTCAATCTTTAGAGCCCGTCACAGCAGACTTTCTACCTGCCAGAAGACTGGAATTGCACCAAGGTTTTCACAGACTCATTGAGTGCTTTTGTCACCAGACTGTTCATTGTTGTTGCTTACAGCTCTCACTCACAGCAGATTTCATTACAAGCTGTTTCTTTTCCAAGAAACAGATGGTATTTTTCAGCAGAAAAATAATTAGTAAAATTTTTGAACCTGTTATGCTGTAAAATGGGAACTTTTCACTTGACTGGAGTCTTGAGCTGACTCACTGAAAATACATTAGTTTTTTGAAATATATTAATTTATGTTGAGTTTTGGAGATAATGACTGATAACTTATAGGGATGTACCCTGAGATTTTGCTATGTGAAGGATTTTGCACTGGAGAAAATGAATGCACAATTTATAATAGCAATCTTCCTTAAGAATGCCAGCATAAACTGTCATTTAAGCTCACAATATGTAGATCTGCAAAGAATTTCTAAAATTGCATGGTGCTCCATTTCTATTTATTTCAATGTAGCTCTGTGAAGTGGCTAGTTAACTTCCTAGTGGTGTATAAAATGTACTGCCATTTAAGATTTACTTTAAAAAGCTTGTATTTCAGAATTCCCTATGAAATATTGAAACTTAGAGAAAGAATTAATAGAACATTTTAATTTGTGATTTGTGCTGGAGGTAGTTGGGTAAATTCAGTTACCCTGTAATTTGTAAAAACATTAAAACAAACAAACAAACAAAACAACATTAAAAGTGTTCCAGCTAGAACAGAAAAGTCACGAATTTTGCCTAATATGCTCCATTAGAGAGTTGGCTGTTAAAACAATGCAGAAGGCCAAAAGACACAGTAAATATGTCTGACAAGTACATAATCCATGTTGCTACAGCTGGGCTAGAGCTGGTACTCAAGTTAGTCCAATTATCTCTACTGGTAGCAAAACTCAAAGTCAAGGACATGCAAGGAAATACCTAGAAGTGTGCAGGTTTCTTCAAAACTTTATGTGCAGTAAAATAAAGTAAAACTTTATTTATTCAGCAATTAATTTTTATCTTCTAAAATAAGATGGGAAAATGGCAAGGCTAAATATTTAATTAATGTAATTGCAGATTTATAAGGATTAGTCCTTAAAGTCCAGATCCTTGCACATTTCTTTTACAGCAGAATCCTGAACAAGATTTCATTGGAAAAAAAAAAAAAAAGTAAGTGCATCTCTCTTTCTGCTTGTATAGCTCTAATTCCAAAGCAGGTCTATCACTATTTCAGTAGGGTTTTTTTTTTTTTTTTTTTTTCCCAACCACACAAATCAGAAGGTGTAGAAGACAGTGGTGAAAAAGCCAGACCCACCCCTCCTCTCAATTTTCTTTATACCACTAATGCTTAGTGAATTTTTAGACTTTACATATAAACTTTAGAGAAAATGGCATATTTCCCAGGAATGCAATTGTTAGTTCTCTCTCCAGCTAAAAGCAAGGATTTAATTTAATTTTTCTTGTTTGTGAGCTTTATTTATTTAAATAGAGCAGATTATGAGACTATTCAAGTTACTTTTGTTCTCTTTTGCTGTTGGTCTAATGAATGGCAGCAGTTAAAAGCATCAGAAAAGAAAAAAATGGAAAAAAATCCTCCTCAACTTTAAATGAATCCATTTGTTGTTAATTATTTTCTCTCTGTTTTCCTTCTTCCTTAGTGAAAACGCTTTCAAGAAGACCATGTTCTGATTCTTCAAACACCGAAGAACTGCATTTTCTTCCTTTCTTCTTTGTGTTACCTTCTCTCTCTTGTCCCCTGCCACTATTCTTGAATGGACAAAAGGGAGAAAGGGATGGATTCTAAGGGCTGAAGCTACAAAAGGTCTGAACAGGATGAGAAGGCATTTCTCTCTGCTCCCTTCCCAGAGCCCAGGGAAGTGGGCCAGCCGCAGGCAGCTGGCACACCCCCAATTCCCTGCCCAGCCTGACCAAGTTCTTCTGTCCAGCTCCATGTTCCCAGCCCAGAAACCCCTCACTGGGAATGGCTGTCTGTCCGGGACACTTAGTACAGTGGGTCTTCACTTGTGCTGCTCATTTTCAAATTTTTCGTCTCCCTACTCCTCAGTAACTCTTTTAACTTCTTGATGATTAATCCTATACCAAAATTATCTTGCTCTCTTTCTCTTCATGGTTCATACAGTAAAAGAATTAGGAAATCTGGGCTCACAAGCAAGTCTTCCATTTTGATCCTGTATCTTAAGCCACACAAATGGCTTGAAATCTGGTCAGAAGAATCTTTGCTGAAATTTCAGCTTTATCTGACTAATTTGCTGCGGTGATGGGTGCAGGTTTAAGTGTCTTCAATCCTCCCACTTCGGCTGGAGTTTCAGAGCTGGCCAAAGCCCTTCCAAATCTCAAACCATGAGGGAGACAAAGCAGTACATTATATCACAAAGCCAAGATAATGTTTCTTTGTCTTCAAGAAGTGATTTACAAAAAGTTAAGGAAATAACTCTGATATTCTCATTTCTCTACAGGAGACCAGAAGATAGGCCTGTCAAAGTGTTCAAGCATGCTCCTAAATCCAGATGAATTGAAAAGGCAGAAACAGGTGCATAAGTATTTTGCTGAATCAAAGCTGCAACTACAGTATATTTAGAAAAGATAATGTTTGCAACATAGAAAGATCTGTTTTTTTCTAAAATGACTGTGTCCACAGGAAGGTAAAGGACATCTCTATATGCTCTCTAACGTGATTTATTAAACACTAAGAATATTCCCTGGCAGAGCTTGTTGCACTGCTCAAGAAGACAAGGAAGTGTGGAGACATTGTTTTACAAATCCCATGCGGAAAGAATTCTTTAAAATGAAAGTCTCATTGAAACAAAATGTCAGAAATACTTATGATAAAAGGAAGAAACCATTACTTTCGTCTTAAAGACCTCATAAAAATACTTTTAATAAGGCTTTTGTTATTTTTTCCTTTTCAGTACAAATGGCCTAAGCAAAGCATGAGAATGCTAATCTTCTTATCCCTCCTGTTACATAGGGTATTTTATGAAAAAAAAACACATCGATGAAGTTTAGAGCTTGAACTAAGACTGGAGCCAGTGGCCCAGACAATTCAGTTATGCTATTACTTTCAGAGGTTCTTCTTTTCAGTTTGTATGGTAGGGCACCAATTACAAGATATTTTTATTCTCTCATATCTGTTCAAACAGAAAAAAATATTATTTTTTAATTTGGCATCAGGAGCAGGTCTGGGTCATTGTTAGCAACATGATAAAGGCTCAACAGTAAAAAAATAAATCTGCATAAGGACAAAACTAAAGCTTCTTAGAGTATCAGGAATGTTCTCTGGTGTGCATCTTTCAGGTCTTGGTGATTAATTCCAATTGCATCCTTTGAAATAGGAAGGTACGATGGCAACCAGCCAGCCTCTCAAAACCAAAATGCATTAGAATGACAGCAACTTCTAAACTGGAGCTTGGCGAGGTGCTGGGAGTGATGCCATGTACTGCAGGGCTCAGATGTGCTTTGACTGGAAGAGTGCTTCCAGCTTAGCACCACCAAACCCTGTTATGTTTGGGAGGCAGATGGAGACAAGCAATCTGCCACTGCCATCTGTAACCAAACCCTTGCATGAAAACAGAACTGCTGTGATAAAGTCACAGCATATGTCCCCAGAAAAGATTGTCTGTAAAGTCTGGAGTCTGCTTTTCACACTTCTGGTGTCCCTAAAACTGACCCACCAGTGCCTTTTGATTGTTCAGCATTCTGGTAATAAAGTGTTACCAACTGAGCATAACTGTTGTCTATATCTGGAGTTTTCTTCCTCTCTTTTAGAATTTTTTGAAAAAGAAATCCAAAAATAACTCAAGTATCCTCAGTAAACTGACTTCCCTAGACATGAAATTTGTGTGATAGATGTTTGATTGAAGCAGTATGGTTGGAGAATAAGCATATGCGCTCTTATTACTTTGAGAAGGTGCCTGCCAGGTCCTTCCTCTGGCCAGGATAATAACGGCTGGTGATACAGTATTCTTAGTGCAGACAGTGTGTTTGAAACGGATGCCCAAAACTGTCTTGCCATTAACTATTCATAATTGTTAATAATGAAGAGAAGGCTGACCAGATTAAACAGTAAACGGGGAGTTACAAAGACTAGCGTTTTGTGGAACAAGATATAGATGGGTGTTTAGAAATTTATACATGTTTATGCTAACATTTCTAAGTGCCTAGTATTGTGTTAGATCTGATGTTAGTCCTTAATATATAGTTCATAGATTACTAGTTAATATACATCACTAATAAGTTAATGAATTTTTCTGTTCTCACTTGAGTTAAACTAAATTAATTCAGTTTTTCCATGTGAAAAAACCTTCACTGCCTTCCTTTAAGCAATGGAGAAGGTAGTGACCATGATAGTAAGGTCCATGTTAGAAGACATCCTCTTTCTTTCTCTCTCTTTCCTTTTCTCTTTCTCTTTCTCCATCCATCTATCCATCTATCTGTCTATCTACCTATCTCTCTGTCATACTTAATGATTTACTGTCCAACTGCTGCTCACTGTAGTCTGAATATATGTCTTCAGGTGCCTTGACCCCTCCACAGTGCAGCCAAAGAGGTTTTTCCGTCAGAGCTCCTGGAAGAAAGGTGGTTTATGTACAGAAGTGGCCTCTTCTTAAGATGTGATGGCAGAAGAAAGCAGGGCAGTATCTCATCCACAGTCTGGGCATCTGCAGCTCAATGGGAGTCACAAGGCAGCCCAGCCCTCCCTCGGTGAAAGATGTTGTCATCTTTCCTGTGTCATGTGTTCCACAGTGGGTTCGAAGATCACAGAGTAGGATCACAGATTGCAACCTCCAGAGTGCTGTAAATACGTGCATAATAGGCCAATTGGGATAGGATGAGAAGTTGGGGATTAACTGCAAGTGTGAGGAGGTGCATTTTAAGTGTTTCAGATTCACCAAGTCTCAAAATAACAAGACTGTAATCATAAATGGTCCTAGTGAAATGTTTGGTCCTAGTGAAACTCCTGAGATAAGAGCAAGTGGTCTAAAGAGAGAATATTACAAATATGATCCCACAATATGGTGAACATCAAATGTGAAATTCTGTCAATATCATTAGATTTTTTAACATTTTTTTCCCCAATTTTCTTTATTAGCTGTCAAGGTCCTAATAATATTGTTTGATTACATCTTGGTGCTAGGAATCTTGTGGTTTAAGCATCGGCAACATGCAGGACTTCTTTCCTTCCTGAGACAAGTAAGAGTGCATCCTGGGCATGCATCAAGTTCCTCCCAGTACTCAATGTAGTGAGACCACTATTGAGCTCTTCAAGAACTAGAGACCCTTCACAGGGCTGTCTTGGAAGCAGGGATTTTGAGAAAAGAAAAGTGAAGGCTTATCCCTGAAATGTACAGTTTTTAAAAAAACTTAGGTTTAATAATTTCCAATGACGCACACTGTGAATTCACTTCTTTATTTGCAAGGACGTGTACAAAGGTTAATTCAAAAGTAGTTTTCCTCTGAAAAGGTCTTTTATGTCTCTCTCCTGCCTTCAATAGCTGCGGGAATGAGTGCCAGATGAGACAGCTGTATATCTACAGATAAAAATCGAAAGTTACCCCCTTCTGAGTCATCAGTAACTAAGTCTCTTGTGGTCATTAACAATTTCCATGACTTCACACACAATGTCCTGAATGTTTGCAGCAGTTTTTTTTTTTCTTTTACTACCAGAGGACTATATTTTTGCTTAATGTCTACTTCTGTCTCTATACATTTGGTTCTTCTATGTACAAATAACCATAAAAAGGCAATGGCACAATAATGAAGAATATTTTTGCAGAGAATCCCTCCTCTAGGAGCAATAACTTTTCAAATAGTGGAGCAGATCATCTTCTCACACCAACTTTACACTGATACAATTCCAGTGACAAAGCCACTTCTGAGTTACGCTTTGATGAAGGAAGTGAAATCAGGCCTATCTACAGTGACCAATAAAATTGGTACACAGATAATGCATTTTTTCAAAAACTTGACTTCAGGGTGTTTTCAATGTGGTTGACATCCTGTTCTGCCATCCTTACTTCCATGTTTATGTACCTCCGGAGATGCTTCTGGAAGTTCCCACTGAGCAGGATGTAGAGAAATGGATTAATGCTGCTGCTGACATAGCTGAGGCAGATCGAGACGTAGTAGTTCACGTAGGAGATTAGGGTTGGGTGTGAAACCTGAAGATTCACAAGCTGGATCACATGGAATGGGGCAGCGCTTACCACAAACACAATGACCAGAGCGAGCACCATCTTAGTGAGCTTCATGACTCTTTGCCTGGGGATACTGGTGTTGTATCTGCAAAATAAAAGGATCCTAAGCATGGAAATTCAAAGTGAGAAAATGATGTCATGGATTGAACATACTGAGGAATGGCAGTCATTTGAGACCAAAATCACCTGCAGTGCAAGCAAAGATCAGCTCTCTCTCTTTTTTTTTTCTTGTTTTTTTATTTGCTCATTATTTTTTCTTCTGATTAGGCTGAATTTGATGCTATGCCACACAAATACGGGAGAATTGTTTATGTATAATTGATGAAACAATGACAATTACTTCATTTAAAATGTTTGCCTTTTTTCAACATGAAAGCTGTATAGTTTTGCAACATGTTTCAAAACATGGCTATTAGGAGCTTAAGGAGATGAAGAAGAGAAGCAAACAATACTCCTGCCTGAGGGATTAAAAACCACACTAAAGTGTAAATGAATTACCTTTTTCATGGGAAATTGGTTAAGTTGAGATCCAAAACACTTAGTCCTAGAAACAAAATTTGCTGACAAGGAGCTGGGAAACTGTATTTAAGCTTTGTTTCATCTGACAATTTTGTTGTGTTGCCTATGCTTCCTCAGGCAGCCTGTGCCTCCCTGTGAAATGTGGCTGGGGCCTCCAGGGTATGGTGGCTGCTACCAGACCTGGAACCCATGTCTTCCCAGCATTTCTTGAGACCTTGTTGGACAGATGCCCTCCTGCAGCCAGAAGTGTAGGGTTGAGCCATACCTTTGTGCTCTCCACAGATAAGCTGAGGACTTCTGCCATAATTTTATTTTCTGATTTTAATCAGTTTCCTTCAAGCTATCTTGCTTCTTCCACTGAGTCTCATCCCTTATGGGGAACTTAATGCAGCATCAGAAGCACAGAAAGTCACATGGTGCAGGGCCCACATGCCATTTTAGGGCTATTCCTTTTAGCCTGTTACAGGCTAGAAGCTTACAAAACTTACAGCCTGAGCAGAGAATCTGAAACAGGAAGAACAATGAATAGCACTTTACCTTTCTGCTTTCTTGTTTTGCTGATAGGTATCTCATGTGTAACATAAAATTAAAATGTAGCAAATAAGTATCAGTGGCAAAGGAAAAAAGAAAGTTGTTATAGTAAGATAAAGTGTATACCTGTAAAAGAAAAGGCAAAGAGAAAGAACAATGTGATTACAGGAAGAAAATCTCATAAATGTAAAGAAATAAAATTACATTTTCATAAAGTGATCTCTGTTTTGTGATTCTTGATTAGAGATACATGGAACCTGTTTTTAGGTAGTAGCAGTTATTCAGAACTGTAAGTACATTTAGGAATAAAATCTATGCCCAGCAGTTCGAGAAATACTGTTGACTACAACAAGGCAACCACAAATTATACGCCTTAGCTTTCCAAATTCTGCCTGTGTATGCTTTTTTTCAGCATCTGTAATGAAAATTATTGCAAACTTCTATGCAAGACACAACCTTCTTAGTCCCCTGGTATTTTGCTAGCCTGATAGTAAACCAGTGGTGACCACTTTCTTAGCACTCATTTTTTTCAACCATTCTTGCATCAATCTACAGCATCTTTCCTATTTTTTTTCCAGTCATTTTGCTAAAATTTAAGATATTTTGTTCCTATTTCTTCTTTAAAAACCAGAGAATTTCCATTAAACAAGGAAATTATACCTTTCTGTTTTAATATGGTCCTGATAAGTGCACATAGTCTTTTTTTTTCTTGTCATCTTACAGACTGAGAGCTTAATAACTTGTTAAACTTTCTGGATACTGAATTTAAGTTCAATGTTTTTTAATCTATCCACCAGAGTCTCTTTTAACTCATCTTTATACTTTTCTGTATTAAAACTTCTGAAGCAGAATTAAACAAACCTCTGACAATTGGTCATGCCATCTGAGAGAGGATGGACTAGGCTGAATTCCCCAAATCCTTTCATCCCTGTTTTCCCCTGATTTTATCTGATTTCTTCAGGCCATTGGGGATCTCATGTCCTTCACAAGTTCTTGAAAATAATCGCTCATATTTCAGTGTTTGTTTTAACTAATACCTTAAATCTTCAGCAGTGAATTGCATCAAGCTTTCCTGACAGTAAAATATTTTACGTTCTGTACTGCTACATATTTCCTTCCTCTTTTTTTGGTGCTCCAAAGTTAGAATTCATTCCATTAAAAATCCAGTGGGGGGGGGGGGAGGGGGGAGGGAGGTGGGAAGTTTGGTGTTGTCGGCAAATTTGCTCAAAACACCTTCTAGTCTTACATCCAAATCATTTATAAAGACATTGAAGAGGACTGGCCCTAAAATGGAGCCTTGAGGGACCCCACTAGTGACCATCCGCCAGCCAGATGTGGCCCCATTTACCAGAACCCTTTGATCCCTGCCCGTCAGCCAATTGCTCATAATAAATAAAAGATAATTTAATACATGCAAGACATTTTCAAATACAGTTATACTACTTTCTGATATATTTGAGCTGTTGGATTGCTCAAGTCTGTTACAGTTGTAATTTAAATATTTTCCACCTTTTAAAATAGTTGCCACTTAACTGAAGATCCAACTGGAAAACTTCTCTACCTTAAAAGTAACCTTCAGATAGCAGCGGCTTATGATACAAAACAAATTCAGCTTCTGTTTCATGACCTTTACATTTTGTAAAATGTTAGGGTGAACTTTAATCTGTCAGATCAAAGTGGATATAGTGAACAATTTTTGAGCTGAAAGCAGATTACTAAATGCAACAATTCATAAGCCAAAATAAAGAAAGGAGACTTAAGGGGAGGGATGTATTTTCCCTTTATTTTTTTTTGCAGGAGTGGACAAGGTTTGTGTGAACTTCCCTGCATTTGGTACACCATTTCCAGATGACATCAGAGTGCACGACTAACATGACTGATGCACAGATTAACAACTTGTTTTGGAAAGAATAGTGTCAGACCACTTTAGAATAAATTCAGCAGAAGTAAAGAAACATAACAATGATTTTTTTTTCCTTTCTCTTTCCATCTTTTGCACATGCAGAATCTGTGATGCTGGGTCCAGCTGTAGGCCTGTTCAGAAGGTACTGGGTACAGAGAGTGTGTAACAGAGGCTGAAAATTTCCATTGCTCTGAGTCTTGTTACTGCTTTGTAGCTCTCAAGCTCATGGAACTCCACAAAGCAACATGAGGGGAGAAGTACAGAATTGTTCTGAAATGCCTTTGAGGTGATATAATCACAGGAGATTCCCAGAACCCAGCACAAACTGACCTCACTTTGGTGCTGCATATTTGAACTGCCATGGATATGGCTCTCATCAGCAGGGTTTCATGGAGGAGACTCCAGCAAAGAGCTGATTCTTGTCACATTGCTGCCAGCTTAGGGATAAGATCAGTTATGGTCTCACCTGATATGTGATGAGAGGTGTACTGCTAGCGCTGCTAATGGCATCTCTACCCATCACCACTCAGACCATGGGTGACTGGAAGCTGACAGCTGCATCTCAGCCCCATATCCACCAGGTCACCCCCTGCAACAGGGAAAGTGCAGGCAGAAGAACCCGACCTCTGCCAAGAGGAGTTGGTGGGTGGTAAGGAACAAAAGCATCAAAGAGAAATGGGGGAGACACAATTTATGAAGAAAGCTCATTTCATCCCATTATTGATTCATAATTCTTCAGTTAATAAAAAGCAATGCAGCTAAATGAAAGAAAGCTCCTGGATGTCAAAGTTTTACACAGAAAAGGGGAGAGGAAGATTTGGGGCATTCTTTTCGGTAGAAAATATTTTATGGTAGAAAATATTTTATGATGAGCCTCTACAAAATGAATCAAAAATTTCATTATCTCCTTTTCAACTATATCACAATCCTTTTTACATGCATAAGACCAGAAGAGTTTTACATAGTGGCAATGAAACACGGCTCTCTTGTGGGAGGTAGATCAGCTCAGTTTCTTTTAAAATGACTGAAAGCTCTGAATCATAGTCACAGAATTCTTTTGAAATGGTAATTTTCTGAAAGTAACTGAAAATGAGTGATTTACTAGCTGTTATGAGAAAGGCAAATGATCAGGAATCTAAACAATACTTGGAAATTGTTTTCTTAGTGATTGGTGATTCAGTTTCTCTACCAAATTTTATCCCATTTCCCTTTATGGCAGAGTATTTAAATTTTCTACAAGATGAAGGCATGAATCTGAAAAATATTTAAATACTGGTGGTTTTTCATTGATTTTTAGTGCTTGTAGAGCAGAATAAATTGACTGTCCAACAAACAAAACAGTCAAAGCTAGTGTAATAGGAATGTTAATGTGGTTTCAGGCACTGCCTAAGAACGCACACTTGTTCTAAAGTGTTATTGTCTGCACATGGAATCCCACAGCACTCATGTTCTGCTCTTTAAGAAGATTTGGAAGGTACAACTTTCTTGCAGAATACTTTTTTTTTTTTCTTTCTTTTTTTTTTTTCTCCAGAATCTAATATTTTTGGTGTTCTGAAACAAATAGGTAGTAACACAGCCAATGAAAGACCATTTCTTTCAGAAAGACTGAAAGACAGAAGAACTACTTATCTTGTTCACAGATCAAGTGAGAAAAATCCAGAAAAAAATACAACCTAAACACAATAAAAGCCTGCAAGAGACAGTCAATAACAATTGAAACCATTACACAATTGAACAACTAAAACTCAGTATAATAACATCATACCTTATTAAAAGTATTTCATGAAAGAAAAAGAGGTGTAAACCTCAGTTGCTTGGTATTATTGCTCTTGGGCCAATGAAGGTTAAGAACCACTGCATAAGGTTAAGAAAAATTCATATTTCTTGTGATAAGAATTTATTTTCACTCCTGGTTGAATATGAGTATGAAATATAGTTTTTTTCATTATTCAAGCCGTGGAACAACCAAGTTCTTTTCAGTAAATAAGGTTAAAGTAATGACCATTATAGGTTGAATCAGCAAAAGGCATTTCTACTGGATGGCGTCTTAAAAAACGATGTCTAACTTCATGCTGTTATTCTCAGTCATGATGGTGATAAAGAACATCTTGGTTTTACTGTAGTTCTGTAACTACAGAAAACAAAACAAAACAAAAAAACACAACACCCACAAACAACAACAAAACCACCACCACCAAAAAAAAGAATCCTACCTCTTACCTACAAGCTACTAAGAAAGAACTCAGAAATCCTCTGCATCAGCAATGTAAGAACTGATTTGTAGCATTCTTGGCACACCAACTCTCCTGTTTCACTGGTTGCCTCATAGAAATAGCTTCTGACACAGATACTGCTTACAGGATCAGTGTAATTGACGGTAATTTACAGGCTTATAAGGTTTTTAAAACTTGTGATTAGTCCTGCTTTGCACAAAATTTGACCTCTTAGTCTCCATATAAGCATGGCATACTATGTATGCTTTGAGCTTGCTTTCATTTTTCAAGAGCAGCAAACAGCATCTCCAGACAAAATAGGGGAAGAATACAGCCCTTTTTTAAAATCAGCAATGGAGATATTTCCAAATATCAATAATGAAGAAATTTCAGTGCACAATACAAAAACCATTAGTGAATAAACTGTGAATTAAATGAAGTACTTATGAAAAATAAAAGTGTGTAGGATGGAGATAGGACATATGGGGTTTCATGCACAGAGAAGTGGCATTACTAGCTGATGTGGAGTAACAATTACACCTAACCAGGCCCCCTCTTCCTGATAGCTGCATGAAAGATGACAGGACACCATATTACAACCCATCAATCACCTCGGAGACATGCCTACTACTTGCCATTCATGGGTGACTGAACTTCAGCTGGTGTGTTCAGCTGGATGATACAGAAGTTCCTTAATGCCTTCATATCTTTTTACCTCTTAGCAGGAAGGTTTCAGTGAGGTTTCCGTTTTGTTTCACTCTGCTTGAACTCACAGTGCACCTAACCACAAAAATATTGGTTATTTGTTCTTTCATTAAGAACTGTGTATTGCACAAAGATTTTTGAGGTAGGTGAACAAATATGTATCGGGATTTATTAGCAGGGTTTGTAGATGATGGCCTATAGTTACTTTTAGGGAAGATAAAAATTAAAGGAGAGAGGGTGGAAAGGGAAAACTTTTGCCAGTGGCCAAATGGGAAGAGAAACAATGGGGGATCTCCAGACAAATATCCATCTTGGGCATCTTCTCCAGTGGGTGGTTCTCCTCATAATGTTTTTTCCACAGTATCAATATACTTTTTATCAGGACCCACTTTTTATCAGTTGCTCCTGTCTATGATGCTGTTGGTGCTGCTGGGAGCACACTCTGCTGAGATTGCATGCTGCCTTGCTGTTAAGCTTGGGGCATGCATATTTTGGGTCCACTAATATCAACCAGAAGTTTTGACCATGGGGTAGGAAAAGGGGGGAAGAAGGGAGGATTCTCACGCTGGTGGCAGTCGCTTCCCATGAAAACCCACCATAACAATGCCATTGGGTTTGCAGGTGCACGGCCGGGAGGATAACTGCAAGATCCACAGCGTGGGAACAAGGCAAAAGGGCTGCCTCAGAGGCTCTGGGAAAGGCTGCCGCGGCAGCTTGGATGACTGGGTGCAGAGCTGCCAGTGGAAAGCGGGCTACAGAGTTTCAGAGAGAGCTGTTAGCAATGCAAAAGACTGCTGTGCTTAAGGCACCGTGCGACATGTGGCTTAATAGAAGGTATTGCCTTTACTCAAAGGATCAGGGCACAGCGCAGCGCAGAACATGCCAGCAGTGAATGCATCTCATGTTGATCAACGTGGCTGCAGTCTAGTAGTTCAACTAATGAAGTTAGTAAGAAAACTAACTGCATTTTGGGCCATTGAAGACCATTAAGGGAAAGAAAGGGCACGTGGAAAGGAACCCTCTTGGCCTGGGATAGGTGCTGAATCCATGTCTTCAGGTTTGAGAGGTGCTTGCCACTGCCTACGTGTCCGTTGGCTCCGGTTCCTTATTCTGGGTGGACATCATCTTCTTGGGTATACAGTTGAGTTTTCATAGGATTCTCACAAAAGTAAAAGGCAGTTTACTAATGATGCAGGTGAGGGTACTAAAATCTGGTCTGTATATACTTGTATTTCCCTACATATTGTAAAATGACTTTTCATATTTTCTGGATCAATTATTTTGCAGTACATTTTAATATACCAATATGTGACTATAAAGAGGTAGTCTTTCCCTGGGTTTCTAATTCTTATCATTAGTATTCATCAGAGCAAAAGAAAAAATAGTTATTTAATGACCTTAAAGATGAAAAGAAAATAATTAGACAGAATGGAATGAAAACACCATCACAAATTCAAGGGTAAAGGTAAATATAAGGGTAAATGTAAATGTAAATGATTCTTTTTCTTGATAGAATTCAAACTTTTTCCAGCCTGTCAGTATTCTGACTCATGCAGAGAAATACCTTAGTCTTCCACAAACAATAAGAAATAAATATCACCCCAAACACAAGCAGCTTTTGTCTCCACTCTTTTGCAGTGGTAGGTTTCTTATTGGCTGCTTCAGTTTAGAGGTAATTCTCAATCTTGCCTATTGTCTGATTATAGATTTGTGAAATAAAATATGAAAGGTGCATTTGGGAAAAAATACTGTTTTGAAAATAAGGGTAATTTCTGCATCAAACAGACAGTGGAGTTTAAAGGCAGACATAGGCCCTCATCTGCCAAAGTAATTATCAGTAATAAAAAGGTCTTTCGTTCAGAATAGTCTGAAGAGCACTCACCTGAAACAAACAATAACAGGAGTGTCTGGGCTGTGTCTCTGATGCAGAGAGCTGGACAAGGAGGCAGTGATGGAGCCTGCAGAGCTCCAGAAATGTGCAAGGTGCCAGGTACATGGTACCTGTTACCTGTACCTATTACTGAACTTCTCTTTGCCTTTCTGCCAAGCTTGCTGTTACAATGCTGCTTGGAGGAAGGTCTATGAAATCAGCCATCACCAAAAGTACATGGTATGATCATGAAAGCCAAGATGACAGTCTGAAAGAGAAAATATTTTGTGGGACCATAAGTTAATGTTGTAGCTAGCTCCACATCATCTTGTCTGATTTCTAGCAAGTCCATAAACATGTGGTCATACATATGTCATGCACATATAACAACAAGAAGAAAAACCTGTCTGAGAGCTTAGATTTTTCCTCACTTCTTTTCTCCCTGCCTCTGGATATATCTTAACCTATTATATGTCACATCCCATGGTCTAACATTATTACGTATTGTCACAATATTGTATACTGACACTATTATTGGTAATATTGCTAATTAACATCAATTATCCAATTAATGTTAATCATGAACATATTATATGCATTGGCTTAAAATATTTGGACTGCTCCAAGAGGCAGCAAAGTGTAATGCACTCAAAGGCAAATGATGGTCTGCCCAGAAGATGCAGCAAATGTCTTTTACTTTTTCTTCTGGCTGGGGTGTTTATGACTGCCTGTGAAGTAAAGCAAGGAGCAAAGGAGAAATGAGTGTGAAGACTGAATAAATGGATTAGTCCATGGCAAATCAAGTGGTTCTGGTTTTAAATATCTGAAAGCCCATGACTTTCATAGAGATATAACCCACCCTACAGTGATATTGCCTTGGTAAATATTTCTTAGAGCAATATTACAGCAATGGGCAAATCAGGAACATATTTTCTCATGCCTGTCGATCTTGCATGCTGCAAAGACTGGCAACACCTGCCTGCCTCTTCTCAGCTGTCACAGAGCTACTTACTCCAGATTTATCTTCGCAGACTCACCTCTCCATTTATACATCTGAAACCTTAAGAGAATTGGTTAAATAAATATTTATGCAGCTATCTAAACTGACTGATTCCCTACGTAACTCTTCAACTCCAGGCATCTTTGCTCAGGGAACACTTCCCATGCACAGAGACACTTCGCAAGTAGGATATTCACAAAAAAAAATTATTTATTGTCTATTAAAATAGCCAACAGACAACCAGGACTACTGAGCTCCTAGGCTAAGTGTTAATGCTCTCATCAGCTCCATATGACACACTTCAGCCTTTGCTAGACAGTCGTCAACGAGAGTGAAGGGGCATCTTCAGACTCTCGTTTTCTTTAGTATTTGATACCTCTTCATGCCAGTGTTTCTCTTCTTGAACCTTTGAGCTGCCAACTGTTTTCACCTCAACAATCTTATCTCTGCATGCACTTTTCTTAGCATGCATGGTTCCACTCTAGCTTTCTCACAGCTTAGCATGTAGCAGTTTTCCCAGGAGACTGAACTAAGTCTCAGCTGTGTCTGTATTCATCTGTGCTATACCAAAAGCAGGCTTGGGATCACAGACAAGTGAACCCCTACCAAGAGGTTTACACCTTTTCTTATAACCCAAGTTTGCAGAACTAGTCAGAAGGAAGTGCAGCCTGTATGAAGGGAGCCAAGCAGGGGCACTTTGCTGTGACATGCTCCAGTGGATTCATAGTACAGGAAATGAGATATGCCTTGCAGACTCCTGCTAGACAAACAAAGTCTAGGGTGGGTTTTATCAGCTATGTCTTGTGGGCCATGCAGGAATAAGGTATGATGTGACTTCTGAAATTGCATTAGTTATTTTGGAGATTTAAGGCTTGGCTCTTTTTTTCAAAACAACATAGATCAAAAGTTCCTTTGCTAGTTTAAAGACACTGACATTACTAAGTGTAATTTAAATCCCTTTTGAATGAATATCAAATGGCTTTCTTGGAATGTTCCAATTAACAACTTCAGTATAGGACATCACGCTGGACCCTGTTTTCACCCATCTCTCCTCTCTCACTAGACTGCAACATAAATCAATATTTGGAAAATAAGAAATGCTGCCTGCAGTGTACACAAGCCTGATTTCTCTTAGGCCAGATTTGTATCATGATATCAGGCAGATTTACTCGTGATCTACATGAAGGTAAATTACATTGGGATTGGTATCTACATTTGCCTACGGGCATCCTCATGCAAAGAAGACGTTGTGAGTTGCTTCTCAGAAATTTCTCTCTTAACAGATAGGCAAAGGTTCTGATAACAAGGTTTCATTCAGGTTTAATTTATGTGATGTTTGCCTATGACATAAACATGACTCTCTATTAAAAATGCATTTGATGTCTATTTTGGAAACTTTCTCATAAATGTTAATATACATGCACAACTTGCATAGTTTGTACAGCTATCCTTAGTGGTTTTTTTCTTTCTTTCTTTCTTTCTTTTTTTTTAATATCGAAGTGAGTAATGAAAAGCAAATTTTATCCATTGTACCCCTTATAAAATGACCCTTAAAGCTCCATGGAGAGAAAAGCTGTTTTTGCCACTTCTTAAAATCTTATAAAGAAATTTGATTTTCAACAGGAAATGCTGAAATAGTAAAGTCTCTTTGGATGAGTGTGTGACATAGTTCTCTCCTGTTATGAAGATGAGGATTTTTGGGAATAAAAACATTATCCAGCAATATGACACATATTAATTTGCATGTGGTAGCCATTTTATTCAGCTCAAGCTTCTTTTGGAAGTGCCTTCCCAGTTCTGACCCACTTCTCTTACTTGAGAAGTACTTTTATTTTTGAGAAATGTGAAAAAGAATATGAAGCTGTCTTATGATGCATTAGCTATAGCATTACAGAGGCATGATTATGTTTCTTGCCTTTATTGTGGATTTGTGATTATTTTAATATCAAACAAAATCTGATAAACTCTGCTGATTTTTTACAAAACAGATGGTTTAATCTTTTCACCTAATAACAGCTCCCAGGTGGATTCAGAGGTGGTTTTATCAAGCACTAAACCATTTCAGAGCTAGTTTTCTGAAAACCCTTTGTCTCTCAGCAGTACTGTCATAATGGTTATTGACAATGATTGGGACAGAATAATTTGAAGAGCCTTCCCTAAGCAAGTATTATTGAGATGGAAAAACTTGCTCAAAATAGAAGTGAATGCACAGGCTTACACTCAGTATTTACAGGAATATGGGAAAAAAAAATGTCCATTTTTAAGAGTTGGTTTTATTTGGTACATAAACTAACTTTTATACTGAGTTTTGATATTTTGCCTTTCCTCGGTAGGAGACCATGGCTTTTCCCTGTCGTAATACTTATCTGTCCTTTGCATAAGGATTTTTTTTTTCTCCAAACGGAATGATTAGAGTTACTATTATGTGCAAATTCTTTAGAAACATAAGAAAAGGCTGTCTTCTATCACATTACTCACATGCAAATACAAAACAGAGCTTTTGAAATGCACGTCAAAGGAAATGATAATTTCTTGCATATTTTTTTTAACTGCAAGTTAACGAAATAATATTTCTGATATTGTTCATTAGTTTAGCTTCTGTATAATAGCCACATATTATCAATTTCAAAATTATTTTTAACTTTCAAATTTCTACTTTCTGCTCTCTGTTTTACAGCATTTTTTTCTCTCCCCCTCTCTAGTGACTACATTCCATTTCCATGTAAGCATGCTCTCTTATATGTTACTAGTTCAATAGCAACCATCCTCCCCATTTATCCTGGCTCGTAAGTCAAAAGTTGTCTCTGAATGTCCTCTTAAATGATTCACTAGTGCCTTGTGCAATGATGGGAAGATTGTCTTCTTCATGCTCTTTTACATACAAATAACCTCTTTGGTCAAAAATAGACTTTACTTTCCTGATCCTGGCCACTTTTTCCTTAAGATCAAGACCACAGAGAAGCTGTTTTTGAAATCTGCAGTTATGAAAAAAGCTAAAATTCTTGTTATACTCTTACTACATTTTAATAAAGGTTTTCAAAGATAACAGATACAGTATATTTCTGCAGATTGCCTTGAAGTCATTTTTTTATCTTACAGTGAAATGTTTAAAATAAATCTAGTTTCAGTGAAATCAAGTTGCACCTCTAAAGAGAATCCACAGAACAGTAACAGTGGTACTGAGCAGGATCTCTGAAAGCTTTGTGCATAGCATGATGCTATAGCAAGACTTAAAATATTTCTTCCACCTCCACAAACACCAAAAAAGGAAACATGCAATTAAAAAAAATTATTAACCATGACCAGCAGCATTTCTCTTTCTTAAATTACTACGGATTTGCGTAAACACAGGTATTATTGTCCTTGAATGAAAGGTACAGAATGAAAATCTGAAAGTATATACCTGTCCAAACTCATTGCAGTCATAACGGCACTGCATGTAAACTGGTTGCATGTGTCCAGGGAGGTAATGATGGTACAAAGAAGGCTGCCAAACACCCACTCGCCTCCACATGCCCATTGGTGAATGAGGAAGGGCATGCCGATGATATGAACCAAATCTGCTATAGCCAGATTGCAGATGTAGATATCTGGGATAGTTTTCTTCTGAGTTCTGCAATAAATTGGGGGACATGAAGACAATTCCTTGACATAGTTACCATATTGTTTCCCAAGGATGCTGCTGATAGAATGGACATTAAAACTGATCTGAACATAGGTAAGTACACTGCTGGAAAAAGTATTTTAAAGTCAGGGGACATTTGTCAAACCAAAGATATTTCATAATAAACATTTTAGGCTTAAAATACATATATACATATATATATAATATGTAGATTGTTCATAGCTTTGGTTTCCAGTGAAGTTTAATGGGCTATTTAATTTATTAACATCAGCACAATTATCCCTATTCTCCTTTGAAAACTATAAAGTGTTCAAAAGGAAGAAAGGCCTTATGGAGATAGAAACTAGCACAAATAGGAAGAGAGAGCAGGTGATCTGGTGATGCAGTTAACCCAGAGTTGAATCACTAAAAGATACAGGTAGAACATTCTTGAGTGCTTGAGGTAAAACAGTGCTGCTAAAAGAGGAAGGGTCCTCCAAGAAAAAAATAATGTGCGGTCAAATATTTAAGGACAGTCTCATAAAGTTTACATGTACATAAGGAACACAACTGAATTAAAACTGTATCCACAGTCTTCAACTAAGTACTAAGAGTCTGTTTTTTCCAGTTTCATAATGTATTATATAGTTTTTGTGTGAAATATATGCTTTCCTAGATTTATTTCCCAAACTCTAATCTCTATCTTAACACACGCTCAAATTTAGGCTTAGAGGAATGTTACACAGGCAGTTAAAAGAACTCCTGACTTTAAATTACCTTGTTCTATACAAATCAAGGAAAGCAACATAACATTTTTTAAAAGCATCAACATTAAAAAAAAAATTATTCACAGAACTTTATGTAAAATGTCCTTACCTACAGTGTTCGTATAGAAACACTATGGATTCCTATATAGATTCATACAGGAATCATGTTACCTAACTTCATTTACATATTAGACATCTAGCCTAAGCTATTTGTCTGGCCCCTCTCTCAGTATCTCTAGTCCATTTACTATTTTTTGTTTGTTTGTTTTTCAACATGCTCCAAAGTACCAGTTTACTTGTCACTTTCACTGAAAGACACAGAAGGATCTGCAGCTGGGAGAACTCCTCCTGGCCGCCCACATACCGCATTCAGAAGCCTGACTCTATGACCATCATTTCCTAAAAGGAACCATGTGAGAAGAGTTCATCATTTCATATTTTTTGTGTTACCTTCATTGCATGTTATAAACTCTGAAATAACTACATTTCCAAAGACAGAAATTTAAGCTAGAGGGAAGGAGCCAGACAAAAGTATTTATTTCTAACCTTTCTGATAAATTATCAAGTATGATTCACTGCCATCTGGTTATGATGCTGAAACCAAAGCCAGACATCTATAAAGTATATCTGTTGGCACTGACGACTAGAACTTGCGGAGAGAATGACGCATATGTAATCTTTTTCCTCTAATGCCTACAGCTTTGTGAAAATTAAAGGATGTAAAATCTCCAGGAAAAGCAAAGCCCCAAACTGTGTTTCCTGTAAGACATCAAATGGTACCATGATGTTCAAACACACAAGTTTCAGAGCATCTGAAAACTGCATGAACATGCCATTTAATTCACATTAATAGGGTAAATCATACAAAATGAGAAAAAACTTTCAAACTCTAAACAAGAACTTCGAATTCTGTACTCTCAGACTTTATGTTAAATTTAATTAACAAAGAATATACAGTGCACAGCTTATAGCTACCAAACTTCTGCCAAAAGGGAGTACAAAGGATGGACATGGGAGATATTTTTGAATACACATTAAATTTGGCCGAAATATTGCGTAGGTGTTTTGTGTTTAGCTGAGACATCCAAATGGAACTGCCCAAGAGGTGAAATCAAAACTGAGGGTGAGTAAAATTACTACCTCGGCAGTTCCATGGATAACGTGATGGGAAATGTTGCAATACCCACTCTTCCATGCTTTACACTGAGGTTTGGAAAACTATGCCTGTATAGAGCACATGCTTCCTTACAGATTTTTGTATAGTTCCCTGTACAGACATAGATCTTTTGTAGAAACCCCAATATTTAAATGGTAACCCATGCAGTAAACTTTATAACATCAAACCATTTTGGCTACATTTTATAGTGTAGAACAGCTTCACATTTTATTAAGGTAGAGGTGCTTGTGCTCTGCCAAAAACAGTCCCTTTACAAAAACAAAACAAAACAAAACAAAACCAACAAACAGACAAAAAATCAACCAGGGATATAATAGCTATAGCCTCAGTTTCATTTTTTTCATTCTTTCAGTAATTTCTTCTATCTCACCACAAACTTGAAAGCTTCTCATCAGTTTCTCAGGCCATAGATATTAACTGGACAATTCTTTTCCACCCAAGGAAGAATAATTTGCATCTCTGAAACATCCAAGTATCTACCTATGAAAAATGTACAAAACCATAGCTGCTGTTCAGAAAAATCTGTGAATATGTCAAATCTGTAGCTAGTCCTATTCTCTGTTTAATTCTTCTTCTACAGATTAAACTCATTAAAAAATAAATTTGAATGATCCCAATCAATTACAAAAAGAAATGTTGAGCAGACACAACACTGTGATAATCTATGTGCTGGCTGTGAAAGCCACAACTTTGAAGAACATAATAAGTGCATTATATGTTGTCATCAGTCATTATTTGTCCCCTCCAACTTCATTATGTATTGTCATCAATATTTATTTATCTCCTCCTAGACACAGATTCTTCACTAACTAGAAGCTTAAGTGTTAATTTGCAAGTGATCTTCCAGGTCAAAGACAAGATGGTTTACAAATATCACACATCTACAAACACAAGAAAATACCCTTTCTTCAAATAGGAAGAATGAACATGTCATGGGCTACAACAGCAGGTAGCACCAGCCTTAAGGTCATTCTCCTGTCCTCCCTACACTACAAAATCTGAGTGTTTCCAACTAACCAGCTCGAGTTGGAAGTGTTTTTTAGTTTCCAGCAGTGAGGTCAATCACTTCCCTGTGCTCTCAAGCTTGGAGTTTATCTAGACCCTCGGGCCCTGAAAATAGCAGGTCCAAAAGCTGCAGTCCTACACCTACATAGCACTATAAGTGCTGCAGAGAAACAGTACTCGGGGGTAACTTTTCCTGTCTAAGACAGGTATATGACAAAGATGATATGAATTACCCTCAGTAGTGCCTCTCCATGGAGACCCAGGTGACTGGCTTGGTCAGTCAAAGTTATGCTGAAAAAAATTCACTCACATCGAACAGTCGTATAAGGCCTATAAAATTTTTGTAAGACCGAATCTTACTCTGTATCCATTATGAAAAACTGTACACAGAATTTACAGCCTTTCTATTCTACATGTTTGACTCCATGCCTTCTCTCATTACACCATACCTGACAATAAATAGTTCCAAGTAATTCAGCTGTCTAATCTGTTGTATCAAAGATTAACAATAGCTATATGTTTATCCAAGATTTTTAGTCCAAAAATATATTACTGCTTAACTGAATCTCATAGTCAAGCCACATAACATCACTTAAAGACATTTATGAGTTACTGTGCCAGTGTCATCATGGGAAGTCCCATATTTCTAGCATTACTTTTAAAAACACATATATTTATTGTATTTCGGAAACAAATAGAATCACAAAAATTAGAGTAAATTGTCAGCATACTGTTTCATTGCAGAGACTCTTAGCTTTTCCGCCTATGCTAGGCAAAAGAACAGAGCAGCTGGGGCATGTTTTAAGGTGCTGGGTACATTGTTTAACATAGTTTTTTTTTTTTTTCTCCTTGATTTAGGAAAACTAAGAACCTAAGATTGGAAGAGATAACCCTTGTCACAGCACAGAGTTATCTACTGTTTCAGGCAACCAAATTCTAACAGACCCTCTCATAACAAAGTAGTTTCATTGTAGAAATGATATTTTTAACTTCCTCTAATCCTACTGAAGGCAGTCACAGCATAACAGCACAACACTGCTCAGGAGAGTAGAAATCGCCTTCCAGTTATCAGCTTTTAATATCTGCTGAGTGGAGTCTGCACAATAGCCCTTCTACCAGTCTTGGCCTTCAGTTTAAAGCCTTTTGGTGTATTTGGTCCTGATTTATAGAAAACAAGCATACACCTCTGAGACTTTTATTTTTATTTTTAAAACAAACTTAGATGAATTTTCTTAATTCTTCTTTCTTCTGGTTCTAGCAATTGTTCTTTTCTGTTCTTTTCCAGACTAAGTTTCTCTTTCCTGGAAACAGCTGGTAAGAATTGTATTTCAGGCCTTGTTGTGAGCCTGAAGAATGGCATTAGCAGCTCCCTTTTCCCTCCGGAAAGGCAGAGCCTTTATATTACATACATTACATCTGTGTGTGCCTCTCATGCAGCTTTAGCCTACTGACAGCCCACAGCAATCCCAGGAGTTTTTCATCTGTTTTTTCCCAACTGACAGCAGTGCTTCCTACTTATTATAAAAGAAAAATAAAATTCTGTGGCTTTGTGCTATTAAACATTGCAGTAGTTGTTTTGCTTTCATCCCTGTTTTATTCTTTATCTTGTTCTTTCTTTATGACAGTCTTAAACTCCATAACATCAGCCAAATCTCCACAGAGTATGCCATTAGGAATACCGTTGACACAACCGTACACTTTACTCCAGATCTCTGAGGGAAGATAATAAATCTGACTGGCCCTACAATCAGTCCCTGAAAGTTCCAAGTTAACTTATTTCCCCTGAAAATCTTTTCTGAAAACTTGTTTCTTATTAACAACTCGAAGTACCATCCATACATTAACTATTTTTTTTCTCATCTTGTAATTCTTGAACTCCTTGGATTTTTCTTTAGCCAAATCAATATTTTTCAGCATGATAATATATAACATCTGATAACAAAGTCTCTGATCTGAGTAGATTAGTCATGCTGTAGCACTTTCATAAGATTTCTGGTCATGGCTTTACTTCCAGTGGTGAGTACAACTCCAACTGAAGACTCAGAATGCAAGTAATAAGTGCTGTAACACTTATTTACAATCTCTATTTCAGGAAATTTTATTAAATATCTTATTAAAAATCAAGTTAATCTGAAAAGCTTTATTTATAGGTAATTCCGATTGTATTTGAATCCTTTTTTTTTTCTTCTGCAAGAGACTATTTCTTCAAAATTTAAATTTAGACTAATGTGGATGATTGGGTTTATCTGGATCACATTCCACCCTCCAAACAAAACCATAGCTATTCTCCCAGCAGCTGGTCTGCCAAAGTCAGTAGATTTATATAAAGCACTTGCTAGCAGAACTGCAGTTTGGGGGGCCAATGTTTGTAGGTTGCTGGGATGAAGTTTATCATATCCTACTGGCTGACACTGAACTCTTGCAGCGTTTTCTCCACCATTTTCTTTTTAATTTAATAGCAACATATCTCAACTCCCTCTATTATTCTCTAGGGATTAAAATAATTCACACATGGAGGGTCAGCTGAAAGTCATTGAATTAATAATTTTTAAATTAGATAAGTGCACGGGCATATATTACATGCAAGGTTTGTTATAAGGTTTAGTTATTCTCTCACAGTATATTGCAGATAATATCATTTTAATTCACACTTTAAAATGTTTGTCCCTAGGTAGTAGTGTTGGATGTGGTGCTTAGGGACATGATTTAGTGGGTAATATTGGTGGTAGGGGGATGGTTGGACCAGATGATCTTGGAAGTCTTTTCCAACCTTAATGATTCTATGATTCTATGATTTCCTACTGGGAAGTAAACTTGTTAAACTTGTTAACTAGAGAAAGAATTTAGCTTCTTTCTCTCTTAGAAGTGCTGACTCTGTAATGCTAAAAATCTTGAAATGTATACATGAGAAAATATGTTCAATAAAGAAAAAAGAGACATCTCTGAAGCAGAATCATTGAGTAGAATCAAATCTGTTTGATGGAAGGTGGGAATTTGACATGGTTATTTTTCAAAATGTAGTTGCATTTCAAATATATATTCATCTACAGAGACTGAGGTTTGTGGTTGTCCTTTTAAGTGCTGGTAACTACCACATTAACTTTTTAATGCACTATTTTCAAATTCTTTTCCTATGTATAAATGTTCATGTCCATAAATTTGAATACTTGTAATTTTATTGAGCAAATATGGTTTAAATTACATTCTTTTTTTAAAGTCATTGTCTGTGTCTATTCCCTCTGTCTCTCATATTTGTATTTAAGTTAGACAAAGGCCTTTCACCAGGGGAAAATATCTTTGTTCTTTCTCAGTTTCCTTCCATTCTATTATTTTAGAGACTCTAAGACTGTTTTTTAGAAACTCATTGATTTTTTTTCTTCTCTATTCATTCATACATTTTAAAAGTCATATTGCGATCATGTCCATTTCAGACATACTGTTTCCATATTTGCTCTCTTCTGTGTTCAGACCATGAATTTAGTGCTCTCAACTGCACCAACCATCAGATTTTTGGTAGTTTCAAGGGAAATTTACTAAAGCTCAGGGGCTGACAGACACTCAGTCCTAGGCTGGCCTTTGGAAATCTTTCCTTTAAAAGCCTGTTACGTAGGGGTGAGGTCTATCTGTTGGAGTCTATCCCTTGCTGAGTGTGACATTTATTAGCTTATGCTCTCATATTTCTTTATGTTAATTTTTCATTGCAGATAATAGCCCCTTCTTCATGATTCATGCTTGTGGCTGTACAGTCTGTGATTGCATCTGCCAGTTGGAAGACAATTACCTATTATATACAAAAAATCTCCTCTTAAAATTAAGTGACTAGAAGATATTTTTTTATTGTATAAAGGATGTTTGGCTCAGATTTTATGACCCAAAAATCTTTAGCAACTTCAGCAAATTTATCTTCTCAGAATACATCAAAAATATTTTGAGGTATAAATTCTTGTCATGTGAGAATACTTGACTGGCACTAAGGCCCTTGTTTCCAGAAGCAAGATGATGCTGGAAAAAAGTATTATGTTCTAGGAAGCTGCAGTAAATGGGCAAAAGGTACATGGAGCTCTTTCATTGAAATAATCTGAGGTAGAAGTACAGTTTTCAGTCTTAAAAAAATTCTTTACAAATTGTAATGTCTGGTTAGTGCCATAACTGAAGTCTTGTCTAGCCTTTTCTGGTGCCAGTAGGAAGATTGCTGTTAACTCTAATGAAAGTCACAGAAGACATTCATTTCAGTTTCCTTGAATGTGCTTGAAGTCAATCATGCACTTAAGTGTTTTCTTATAACAGAAAAGGCTAAGCAAGCATATATTACCTCTATCTGTTCTGTCTATAGTCAATTTATTTATTTATTTATTTATTTTAAATGAGAAGCAAGTGTTGATGACTAGAGGAAAGACGAATAACATGTTATACATGTCTTTGCAGAGCAATTCACTCCATTAGTGTGGTCATTGTTTATTTTGTTAAGCAATAAATTGTTTTATCAAATGTACTCAATTCCATACCTTATTATTGTGAACACAATGAGGATATTTCCAACTAAGCCTGTTGAACAGATAATTCCAATCAGAGAGGGAAGGATGATTGTCTCTGCAGCACTGATCACCTGGTAATGATGCTTTCCATTCCAAGACCTGTTGAAGAAGTCTGGTGTAGCATTTTGTAAGGAAGGCTGAAATTCACTCATTCTTCAGCAACATTAATACTTGGTTCTGCAGTAGCAAAATAAAATAAATAATTCATGGACTAATAATTTGAATATCATTATGTAAGTATACTATCTAAGTGTATATTACGGTTTTAGCAGTTTTCTCATCTATAACATACATCTTTACATAAAGCACTAAACAAAATCAGTCTCAGTCCTTTACCTTTAAGATTCTTAATTGTCTAGATCTGCAATCCCATATTTCCTCAACTAAAAATGATATATTTTTCCATAGATAATTTTCACGCTACTTCAGCTATGGAGCTGTAGCCTGAGTGTCTGGTTTATTTGTCTACTGCAACTTTGAGCTGACAGGATCTGAATAAGTATATAAAGGCACTCTGTTTAAAATAATTTAGCAAACCCTGCTGAGTCCAGCAACTTCAGATAACTGAAGCACAATACTGCCCTGCAGTTACTCCCATGCCCAATTAAAAAACAAATCAAAACAAAACAACAACAACAAAAACAGTAGATGAGAAACAGATCATTCTTCTGTATTTTTTAATCCTAATTTAAGACAAATTTGTATCTGTAGCAAGTTTGATCTTTATTTCAGTAAATACAGTATCTGTAAACATAATGGCAGCCTGAACTAAAAAAAAGTCCTTTTTATAATGTAAAATTCCCTTATGTTTTTGAGAATAAAGTAGTCCTTTTACCAGATTTTAGTCTTTATGGTATCATGACTTGCTGCTCTTTAATAGCATCAAATTAATGGTAGCAGGTTTCTGCTGTTCAATGTGCAGGAAAGGCAATGGGTAATAGAGGCTTAATTTGTTTGCCCAAATCAGGTCTGGGAGGCTACCAGAAGTAGGAAAAATTAATGAAAGTAAAAGGCAGGGACAGATTGTTTTTGAATCTAATTTAAAAATAAGTAGTCTCCTGTTGTTTACAGAGAAGAAACTTGCAACAACATGTTCCCTTAGTACAAATAGAGAGGTAATATTTACACTTGTATAATACATTTAATTCTGAGGCCACCACCAAGAACTTTACAGACTTTATGTTTCACAGCAAATCTGTGATGCAGAAAAGTGTTTTTTAATGGGGAACTACCATTTGTAGCTTATAAAGACCAAGTGAAAGGCATAAGATCACAAAGACAGTTATTCATGTTGGTGAAGATAAAATAAAGCCAACTGCCCCAGTGACAACAGTTTATCTTCAGAAACGTTCTTGAAGTCATACATCACTAAGGAGTTTGTAAGTGTCATGGTTTTGGCTGGGATAAAGTTAATTTTCTTCACAGAGGCTCACACAATGCTGTGTTTTGGATTTTTGATGAAAATAGTGGTGATGACATACCAATGTTTTAGTTGTTGCAGAGCAGTGTTTGCACAGATCCCAGGCTTTTCCTGCTCCTGGCGCTGCCCTGCCAGTAAGGAGGCTGGGGGTGCCCCAGTAACTGGGAGGGGACATGGCCAGGACATCTGGCCGAGGATGGCCACAGGGATGTCCCACGCCATGTGGTGCCATGCTCAGCAATAACAGCTGGGGGAAAGGAGGAGGAAGGGGGGAAGGGGGGATGTTGGGGTGATGGTGTTTGTCTTCCCAAGGAACCATTCCATGGGATGAGCCCTGCTTTCCTGGACATCACTTAATAGTGAATTAATGCTTTGTTTTGCTTTGCTTGCACATGAAGCTTTTACTTTATCTAGTAAAACATCCTTGCCTCAACCTATGAGTTATTGCACTTTTAACTTTTCGATTCCCTTCCCCATCCCACCTGGGGAGAGTGAGTGAGCAGCTGTGTGACACTTACCTGCATGCTGAGGTTAAACCTCAACAGGAAGTTAAGTGAACAACGGTAAGTAAGGAAGTGATGCCATCCAAAGGGACCTGGACAGGCTTGAGAAGTGGGTCCACATGAACCTAATGAGGTTCAACCAGTATAAATGCAGGATACTGCACCTGGGCTGGGGAAATTCCAGATGTGAATACAGACTAAGAGAAGAACTCATTGAGACCAGCCCTGCAGAGAAGGACTTGTGGGTTCTGGTGGATCATAAGCTCGACATGAGTTGGCAGTGCGCGCTTGCATCCCAGAAGGTCAACTGCATCCTGGGCTGCATTATAAGAGGTGTGGCCAGTAGGTCGAGGGAGGTGACTGTCCCCCTCTACTCTGCCCTCGTGAGGCCCCACTTGGAGTACTGCATCCAGGTCTGGAGCCCCCAGCACAAGAAGGATGTGGAGCTGTTAGAGTGGCACCAGAGGAGGGCCACAAAGATGATCAAGGAGCTGGAGCACCTCTCTTACAAAGACAGGCTAAGAGAGCTGGGGCTGTTCAGCCTACGGAAGAGAAGGCACTGGGGTGACCTCATCACAGCCTTTCAGTACTGAAAGGGGTCTTATAAAAAGGATGGAGAAGGACTCTTTACTCGGGTAGATAACGATAGGACAAAGGGGAATGGTTTTAAACTAAAAGAGGGGAGATTTAGATTAGAAGTCAGGAGGAAATTTTTCACTCAGAGGGTGGTGAGGCACTGGAACAGGTTGCCCAGAGAGGCTGTGGATGCCCCATCCCTGGAGGTGTTCAAGACCAGGTTAGATAAGACCCTGAGCAACTTGATCTAGTGGGTGGTGTCCCTGCCTATGGCAGTGGGTGGAACTAGATGATCCTTGAAGTCCATTCCATTCCATTCCATTCCATTGAATATTCTATATATTATAGCAAATGGTATATATATTATAGAAAAAATACATATTTTTCAAATAAGAAGTGATAAAAAATAAATTGGTTATTAGTGAAACCTCCCATTCCTAATAAGTGATTAATCTGGTGGAAATTTATGAACAAAAAGCTACATTGGGCTGAAAAAATATGTGTTTAGCTTCTACAAAGTAAATGACTGCTATTTTGTTTATAAAAAGAGGTGAGTTTTTCAGCAAATAAAAAATCATATTTATTTGTGTTTTAAAATGTAAGATTAGCACTTCATGAAAGAATTGGAAAAAGAATAACCATTTACATTAGTAAATAGAGCTTCAGATGTGACAGAGCAACTTCCAAGCTAACAAACCCTTCTTGCTTTATAACTATCTCAATTGATTTATTAAAGAGCATTGTTTTAGTATTTGCCTCCAACAAGACATTACCCTTCAGATTTCAGCAGAAAAGTAGAAAAAAGCCTTCTAATTTAATTAACATCAACCCTGAAAGGAGAGACTATTCAAAAGAGCAACATCATTTACTTTTTTTATTTTTTTTTTTTAGTGACAGAATTTAAAAACTAAAAGTTAATCCCTGAAACTTCAAGTTTTAATATATGTGCTCTGTATCCATATTTCCTTTGACAAGCTATTGCCACCCAAAAATGAAAATATGAGTCAGTAAGGAAAACAGCACACCTAAGTTTAACCATAAAAGCAAAACCTGTATGTTTAGCATTGTGAAGATAAGAACATTGTGAAGATAAGATACATTTTATTGTCATGGAAAGAAATTTTGCACAGTACAAAAGAAAACAAAACTTAAAAGAGAACAAAGTAAATAGAAAGGAGGAAGAACGTTTTGGAAAAGTGAAAGAGCCCTTAACTGACAAGTCTGAAGACCATAATTCAAGAGCAGAAATTTGAAATTTATGCAAACTTGTTTAAAGCAGACACATATGAATTTGTGAAATCCAGAAATATGTCAGGTTTCTGAAGCAGTCCAGAAAGCTGCCCAAGGAAGCAAGTGAGGATTCTGATGATCTTTACTGCATTGTTTTCAAGATGAGATCTCTAAACTCTGACTTTACAATGGCTAAAAAATATCTTTTCCTTTTTGTTGATGTGGCAACAAAGGTGGAGAAAATTTAGCTGGTTATTTCTCCAAGTTTTTTTCCAAGGAAATGGCTGTCACTTGCACTGAAATAAGCTATTCATCCTACTCTGATCAGACAGGATTTCATTATCTACTTCTGAAATATTGAAACACCTTCATTGCTTCTTTTCATATGCTTCCTCTAACATTTGTGAAGATTTCATTGTTAAAGATTCTTAAAAAAATCTGCCTATGAATTATTTAAAGTAAGTATGCTCTGAGCACTGTCAAGTGTCTAATCTCCCACCTAAGTAAAACTGTTTTCTTGTATCATACACCAATTTTAATGGGAATGCTAGGACTCTGGTGATGCTGGGATGCTGCTATGTTTGTCTATCTTGCCCATGCTTCCCCTGAATTTTTGTAACCTCTTCGATGTGAGCAACATGCCCTACATTACATGGCAAGAGGTTATAGTTTAAGCAGTTAAAGTAATTAGCAGCTGTGAGTTAACTCAAGTTAACTTGCTGATACAGGCATGAGAGAAATGTCAGTTTACCTGTTTATCAACAGTGCCCTTCTTGCAAGTGATGTAATTTTTCTTATTTCTGTGAAGAAAAATAAGAAAAGGCATGAGATTGTTCATAATCAGGAATGGGTTAGGCGTGGGTAGTTTTGTTCAAATGAAGAACAAAGGAGAAGGAAAGTAATTACACAGAGATCTACCTACTTGGACCAAGAACTGAAGAAGAAATTCAGACCATATCTGTCAGTTTTGTAAAGCATAGTTGAGACAGGCCCTTCCTGAAGCAATGTATGTGCTGCATACGGTAAGCACATCTGTACCATGATGGCAAGACCTGGGCTGGAAATGGAAGGTAAACATTACTGCTTACATTTAACCACTTACATCCACTGAGGCTAAATGTATGAAGCAGCACATATAAAAATCTGTGTAAACTGTTTAGGTATGACTGGAAACTGCATACTACCTATTACCTGGTCATAATACAGAGTTTGAGAATGACCAATGAACTGAACACGGATAAAATCAGAAAGTAGAAACAATCTCTGGCCATCTTGGGAATATCCTGCCATTTTAACCCACTGAGATGGTCACAGAGCCAGGAGAATTGCTACTTCTATGTTCCCCTGTCCCCCAGCATCACACATACAGCTCCAATTTATCTTTGATTCACATAAGCAAACTGAAGGATGCAAATTCATATCCTAGCTAAGTGATATCACTTTTCCTTATCAAATGTAATCTTCCTTGGTCTTTGTGTGTGGTACACTACCTACCACTAGGAGAGTGAAGAAGCATTCTGGATGTCTCTCCTGTACAATGCATTTCTTTTGTCTGTGCTTGGCTGCTCATGCAGTATACTGCCCACCCACTTGGAGTAGCAAACTGCTTTGTTGTGGACAAAAATATCCTTATATTTTTTTGATGGATCCTTTTTTTTTTTTGGGGGGGGGGGATGTTGGAGAGGAATGCACTGATTAGAAAATGTTGCTTGGTATATGACATTTTCATTTAGTCACAGAATTTTACTGACATTCCAGCAAAAGATGCTTGGAGATTTCTATGTAAGACCAATATAAATTCAATAGAAGAACTGATTCCATATAATTTTTCAATAAATCCCTAACAAGTAGGTAGCTGGCATTACAAACCAGATGTTTACTTCTCTAATTCTGATAAATGAACCTGGGTTAAACTATTAAGGGAAGATGTTTTTCTTCCCACAATATTACTTGACTTCACGTGACTCTGATATCAAAATGCATACAAAATAAGGCAACATGACAGGAGAAAAAAAATATTTAAGCATAATAACCCCGTTTGATTTTTAATCCTGATTTGAATGCAGTTATGCTGCACAATGGCCTTTGCAAAAACCCTCTGTATTTCATTTTTTGACTTGTTTTCTTTTGCAAAAAATTTGCTTCTTCTTCAATAAATAAAGGTCATGCTGACTTGTTCCAATGAGTAGAAAGGAATGGAAAATTATAATTCTTTTAAAAAGCTGAACTCCTGAATATAACTGTCACATCTCACAAATCTTTTCTTCATCTTACTGTATTCTTCTTTGTAAAACCACCATCCTAAGCACTTTGACTTAAATAGTGTGAGAGCATCTTGTTCTCTAGTACGAGCTTGCGTTTAGAGAGATGCTGATTTTCCCCACTCTCCCAGACAACTAACCTCTAATGATTCGTAAAGGCACACACACCTTTCCCCCAAAGACAGAGTTGGATTGATTGGTTGTTTTTAATTAGAAAGGAAAAAGAAAGAAATCCCTCCAAGTTTAGGAAACAGTAGCAACCTCGGTCCGGAAGCCCCCGCCCCGTGGCTGTGCCACTGTGAGCCCCCCCGGGGCACCTTCCTTCGCCCCTCCGCCCCTCCATCCCTGCACCCCGCTGCTCATCCTGTGGCACCCTCCCCGCCGTGTGCCCCAGGGGCTGCAGTGGCCCC
Source organism: Cygnus atratus (assembly GCF_013377495.2). NCBI lineage: Eukaryota > Metazoa > Chordata > Aves > Anseriformes > Anatidae > Cygnus > Cygnus atratus. Next base: position 44,016,898 of record NC_066364.1, read on the forward strand.
CAGCACGCCCCGCTCCCGCTGCATCCTGCCGCACTGTGACCCCCTCCGGCTGGGAACTCACCTCTCATCGTGCTGTGCTCCTTAGTCTGCGGGCTGGCGGAGTCATCTTCGGCACGACAGGAGGAAGCAGCGCCTTGCTCCCAACACGCAGCCCGAGGCTGTGCCCATCGCTGAACGCTTGCACAGAGTGTTAAATATGTTAAATATAAATATATATATATATTTATATTATATATAATATTATAATATATTTATATATTTATTTCATATAAATATAAAAATATGTTAAATATAAAAACCAAAAACAAACGTACAAACAAAAACCCCAACACAATATTTACCTTGGAGAAACAAACATACAAACAAACAAATGAAACAACAAACACTCTCTGTGAATGTATTTTAAATATCAAAAGAAAATATGATACCTATTTCACCATTTACTCTGTTTCACAGCACTTATATCTATGCAGTTTTAAACCTCCCTGAAATATCACGGAGCCCTTCATAAGAAATCAGAAAGAAGAGCAGAGGGAAATGGCCATATCTGTCTAACATCAAAATAGTTGTCAAAGAACTGTGGCAGAGTTGCTGAATTATACTAAACCACAGATGACTGGGCAGATCTGGTTCAGGCTTTTCAAATTATGGCATCTGTTTCTGGTTATGATATGCAAAGGTAGTCACCTAAACATTTTTTAAATTCCTCCTTACAGGAGTGTGTGAATGCATATTTTGACTCAACTGATAGAGTTTTTTTTTTTTTTTTTTTTTTTTTTTGGTAGTGAATTTTCATAGTTTATATGCAATAAGTACATGAATTGAGTACTCCTGAAGCCAGGACATTGCAGCATTATAGTGCTGACAGATTATTCTCAGAACTGCTTTTCACACTTTAATGCAATTTTGGCAAAAATGTTTAATATTGGTTGGAATTTATTTTTGCTGAAACATTCCCAATTTCTCCCACTTCAAAGACACATCTCAGATGATTTGATTTGGATTACCATCTCAGCTTCTGTAGGAAAAAAACCTTACCCAAACATTTTGAATTGCCTTTAAAAACCATACGATCCCTCTATACCCACTCAGAGAAGTGCAGCTCACATAGGAGTATGGGAAACACAAACTGTTTCAGTAGAGTTGACACATGAGAAAGGCTGCTATGAAAAAAAAGTCAGTTGGGAAAATGCTTTACATCCAAAGACAAGTGGAAGCCTCAAGGGTATATTCTTTAGTGATATACCCCTTTCTAGCTCTGGAAAGGAGGGTTTCCCAGATTGCCACCAGCTGCCTTTTCATGCCCACAACAGAGCCAGCCCAGTTGCCTTTAGCTGCCCCAAGCACTTATGCTGGAGCTCACTGCTCCCTGACATGTGCCAGCACACCTTCAGGTGTCATCCCTCTCACCTGGTTCTTGTCAAAAGATTGGGGCTAGAAAAGTTTACCATTAAATGAAATTAAATGAATCTGTGTCAGTCTGGCAAAACCAGGTTAGAGAGGTAAATAATATGCATATCACTGGCACATCTGTGAGAAAAGTAACCTCTGGAAGGAGGGAAGCAATAGGCAGCTTAAGTGGTGACTGCTCCAGCAGGAAGGATCAGCGTGCTTTCTACTCTGTAGGCACAGGAGGGAAGCAAAGTGTCAGTCAGAGTACTCTGTGAAGATAAGTCCAAGTAAACCAGGAAAAAGTAGAGACAGATAGCCCAGAACAAGGACTGTAGGTCATATCTAGATGCTGGAGGCATCTGTCTCAGGAAGGAGAATCTTTGGGAAGCATGTTAGGGGTTGGGGAGAGACGAATGTGGGTCACTGTGTGTTGTGGTTTAGCCCGGCTGGCAGCCAAACACCACACAGCCGTTCGCTCACCCTCCCCCCTCCCTCTCCGGGATGGGGGAGAGAAACGGGAAAGTGAAGCCTGTGAGTTGAGATAACAACAGTTTATTAAGACAGGAAAAATAATAATAATAATAATAATAATAATAGTAATAATGTGTACAAAATAAGTGATGCACAATGCAATTGCTCACCACCCGTTGACCGATGCCCAGCCTATCCCCGAGCAGCCGGCCCCCCCACCCCGGCTAGCCACCCCTATATATTGTTCAGCCTGACGTCAGATGGTATGGAATACCCCTTTGGCCAGTTTGGGTCAGCTGTCCTGGGTCTGTCCCCTCCCAGCTCCTGCTGCACCCCCAGCCTGCTCGCTAGCAGGACAGAGCGAGAAGCTGAAAAGTCCTTGGCTTGGTGTAAGCATTGCTCTACAACAATTAAAACATCAGCATGTTATCAGCGCTCTTCTCATCCTAATCCAAAACATAACACCCTGCCAGCTACTAGGAGGAAAATTAACTCTGTCCTACCTGAAACCAGGACACTGTGGAAAATAAAACAGAGACAGGCTTTCAGAAAAGAGTGTGGAGAAGTAGCCAATGCAGTCCTTAGACATACCAACATTAATAACAAGAAGAACAGAAGGAGATGAGATACTATCTTGATTTGGTGCAAGGAGCATTATGGCCTTTTCATGTTTTTACAATATAGCCATTACCCAGAAGATTCAAAAAAGCAGAATGACAACTTTAAACCCAGAAAACAAACACATAGAGAGAGATTTGGGGTGAGGGGGAGAGATTTTCTTTAGCAAGGAAAAGATTAGAAGCTTATCATGTCATCAGTTTATGAATATCAACAAAAGGAAAAAAAATAGAAGTAAAAGCATTTTTTTTTCCCAGCAAACAGTAATGCAATTAAACTCACAGTCTGAAGACAGAATTAGAGAAAAACTACAATGGTAATAAGACATCAATTTGTAGCTAAGCCATAGGAACAACTTATTGCGTTTACAGGTATGATCTGCAACAACGAAACAACTTTTAAAGTAGTTCAGATATTTTTCCGACATATAGGTCCTTGCTCAAATGGGAATTAATTGCAAATAACATATTTTAAATTTATTTTGCAGGAAGGCAAACAACTGCTCTCTGTTTATCTACTACCTTGCTAATCCATGAGAAAGCTGATGCCACAGTTAGGAAGTGAGGTACTTATCCCTTTGGACAAAGTTTGGGTACATATTCATACATTCAGACTTTGCAGATACAATGACAGAATGGAAATCTTTGAAATTCTGGTAGGTTATGACTAACTAACAGCTTTGACTCATAATCAGTGAAATGCTGAAACCTCAACTGCTCTGAACTGCACAAAACTCACTATGACTGGTTTGGGACAAGTAATGAAAGAAAAAGAATGGCTCTCAGTTGATTTGGGAGATGTTTACCTGGAATAGAGAGATAACAGGAATAAGTATTTTGAATTAAGATTTAACTGGAGCAGAGACTGGTACTCTGGACTCTGTGTATTCATTCTTTCTCTTGTTCTCTTTTTCATACAGTGAGTTTTAATTATTTCAGGACAACTGGAAGAGCATGAAGAGATGATAGAGTTCCCCAGAGTGCCCATGGTTAGGTCATGCTTATAGTAAACTCCCTTGGGCAGCACAGATTAATTTATTCCCAGTCAACCAAATCTGTAGAGATGTTGGATAAATCAGAAGAAATGTCATGATCATCTTCTTTACTTTCTAAGAAAGGAAAAGAAGCTTTCTAAGAAAGGCAAAGCTGGAAATTTTCAGGGGTGGGAAGGGGAAGGGAGAAGAGCAGATGACAGTAAGGGTATGCTGACTGGGGAGAGGGAGCTGCCTCCCTTCCTTAGGTGCTGGGAGCCTCATTCCCTTGCAGAAGCAGGTCACAAATCCTCCTCCGTAGCATTTCTGACTCCTGCAGGTTTTGATTTTTTTTTTTTAATTTTTATTTTTTGGTACAGAGCTTTCCTTACACATCATACGGAAATCTTATAGGATAGTTTATGAGGGAGGTTTCAACTTTTTTGTAAATAATTCATTTTTATGAATATATTAGCCTGAAAAATAGTTAAGAAGAAAGTTAATGTAAAATAACAACAACAACAACAACAAACCCCACAATGTTTCACTTAGAATTTTCCCTGTGGCTGAAGTTTAACTAAAGCCTTGTACTTTATTTATGGTTATGTACCAGTATATTAACTTAACAGATGCATATTTATTTGGGTTTATTGTTATAAGCTCTTTTTTCCCCTCATAGTAGTTTCCCTTAAAACAAACTTTCTCTGAGAGAAAATGAAGTTTCTATATTTTTGGTTCTAGTCTCTTGTTCTTATGTTCTGGCATTTTAGATGCCAAAAGAAAACCTCATATATAATTCACAGGTGCTTATGTTGCTTATTGTATCCCCACCCCCCCCGCCCAGGTGCCCCCCCCCCCCCAAGACTCCAGATTGTACTTCTCTAAAAATGTCACATCTTTCTTGATCAGAATTTCTTTATCATGTTGAAAAGTCTACATTTTCTTAAGGAATAACATTTGACACCCTGTTTCTTTGCAAATGCATTTCAACTCAGAAGGAAGCTTTGTGGTTTCACAGCACATTCAGTGCAAAGCCTCAAATGTCTAGTCTGTTCTCCCATTTCCCCATGAAAAGGCACTGCTATGAACAGTGATAAAACTCTGCACTGCTTCCATCCAGTGCCCTGCTACTATTCCGTTCTTACCTGTACAACACAGCTGGGATGCTTCCAGGGGCTACACCAATAACAAGTCAATACCACCAGGTGGTGCTGCGAAACAGTTTTCCGCATCCTTTTTATTCCTGAGCGAGGTGAAGTAGTCTAAAGGAGATGTACCCAGAAGCTAATTCGAGCTTGGTCAGTTTAATAAGGAAGCCATTCTATCTGGGGAGAAGAGAATAGGAGGGTGTCATCTCTGCCTGTGGACCTGAGAATAATTCCTGACACACGAGCATTTTTATTGGGCTGAAATGTTTAAAAGATGGAAACTGTGCATGCACGTTGACAACCACTCCCTAGACAAAATTAATACATTTCACTACCACTGAAAAACCATGCGAATGTGCAGGGTCCAGCCATCACCCTCTCTTTTGCATAGTCAGGGGTAGTAATGAGTTTGAATACTGAATTTAAAAAAAGGGATAATAAAATAAAATACTTGTTAATAAGCTTCTCCTACTCAGATAGCAATGTTCCAGGTAGGTATGTTTAAAGTAAAACTGGAGGAATTAGGATAAAGGTAATAGTTTTGAACTCAAAACCACAGATTACACTTTTCTGACTCTGTGTTCTTGCATGATTTCTTTAGATACACCTGTTGTTCCAATGTACTTAAGACTACAAAAGCAATATAATCATGGTGTTACACAATAAATCTGTTTTGCTCCCTAGGTACTTTATGTCTGCAAAATATCTATTTGGAGAGAGCTATTATTAGTTCTGAAGTGTACACCAGTAGCATACAGGATGAGAAATATTTATGGAAATTAAACGTTAACAAATGTTAACAAATTCCTCTGCGCCCTTACAATTTTTAGCTAATAAAATGGTACTTCAAAACATCCTGGCTCATTTGTAGATTGCTTGAGGTAATATTCTTTACAGTAAGCAGTTGTTTATTGCTTGAATGTGAGTTTTTCATATTACCATTGGTTAGAAGCAAGAGTGCATTATGTAAAAAATAAATTGTTTTCTAGTGATTTTTTCTCAGAGCAAAGGTTTCAGACATTAAGAGAGATATTTTTATATTATGCGTAATATTGAGAGAGAAATATAAAAGGTCGTTCAGGTATTCATTTCCTTTTTTTTTTTTTTTTTCCTTCAAGTTGACTCATTTATGCCTCAGATCATTTATGATCTTACAGCCGATGGACTTGTAGGCATGTGCAAGGAAAGTCATGATTTGAGACTTGATGAAGCTATTTTCCTTGCTGACATGGAGTCAAAGAAATATCCTCAGCATTTATTTACATACTTTCCTGCACAGCAGCAGTCATATATAATATAACTTCAGAGCCAAACACTCTGGTGCTGTCTGAAAAACATCTCCCCTTTGCCAGTTCTCTCTCTCTCTTTTAATTGATTTTTTTTTTCATTATATCTCTATCTGGGAGTTTCACAGAAATTCCTTCAGAGAAGTTATTTATTTATTTCACTTATTTTATTTTAATATTGATTCTTATAGAAATAGGCAGCATGCTACCACTTCTTGCTAGGCAAATCAGAGCATACCTGGAAACTAAAAGAAGGTCATGGAGAAACAGGTCTATAGCCTCTAAGAAAAGTACCTGGAGTTGGAATCCAATTTAGCCATCTCTCCTACTACTCACACTGTTTTATGAAAATTATATTAGCTTTGGGGCACAATCTCTATCTGGCCAGTTGGCTCCAGGTTGTGTCAGCAAGCTAACATCTTCAGGTGAGGACACCGAAAATCACAGTGCACAAGCATATTTTAACCTCTTCACAAATTTAATGAATCCACATCTGCACCATGACAGTATTGTACTAGCGATGAGAAAATCCAATGAACCACAGTGCCAGTGTCAGTGCAGGTGAGCAAATTCTTTATGACCAAATCTATGATCTGGCCTCTTAATTTTAACCTTTCGTAGCATCAGAACGTTCGTGAAACAGGTTTCAGACACTCTGCTTAGTCAACCCTTTTTGATAGAAACCAGTATGACAAGTGTTTTGTGCATGTGAACAAAGTCAAATGTGTATTCATGGGTTCTGTTGCTTTGCTAAGCAAGATATACTCGTAGTTAAGTCTTTTCAGTATATATATATAATATATTTTAATATGTATACTATACTACATATTTTTATATATCTATATTATATTTCTATATTTTGTATCTATATTATATATATATATATATATTTCCAATCAAATCCCTCAGGTATGTCCTTGACCACATTATAAGGGAACAATGCTTTGTTCTTTGTGGTCACACCATAGTCCTGACTATGCTGCAGGTACGTTCTTTTTCCAGTGACTGATATAACAAGCACCAATATGACAGAAGTAGTAGAGATTACAAATTCATAAAGGGAGAGATTTCTATCTGAACCGAGAGAGACTATAAAGTTATGCCAGTTTAAGCTTTTTCAGCTTCATTTGAGTGGCTGAAGCAATAAATCCGAATGTACCTTTAAGTCCTCATTCTAGCGTGTATGCCTGATATCTAACCCTAGAGCCTGTTGAGCAAATGTGTCCTTCTAATTGACCTGCATGTTAGTTTTATGAATCTCTTTCTCCTCTGAATTAATATGTGTCTCCTTATTTATTTCTTAAAAGATGACCTTGAAAGATCCGCAGGATATGAATATTTCTTCCTGGACAAGGGGTCTACATGTTTTCACTTCTGGTAGCAGAGGGGCCTGGAGGACTAAGAGCTAATATTCTGCAGCTTTGGTTTGTGACAGCCAGCTCTTCTCAAGCAAAGGAATAAAGCAAGAATCAGAGTTCCCCATGTGTGCAAATAGGACAAGGATAAAAGGCTAACTCAAAATGAGGTAGTAATGTAGGTGTCACTCAGAAGGCAAGAGCCCATGTGCTTTGTTGTCTTATAGAATAGAATCATAGAATCATTAAGGTTGGAAAAGACCTCCAAGACCATCTGGTCCAACCATCCCCCAACCACCAACATTACCCAGTAAACCATGTCCCTAAAATACAACAGTATACCACATGGTATGGTACATTATACCACGGTAGGAAAAGGTAAAGTTATATACACAAAGATGTATAGAGTTTGAATTAGCTGGACACATTGTGGCATATTGTTTTCTTCACTGAAATTGTAGGCAGACTGTTTTCCCTATTTTTTTTTTTTTGCCTTTCTAGACCACTGTTGTTCTTCAAAACATCAAGCTAGCATTCATACTTTTAAATTAGTATCTAATGGAAGAGAAGTTAATGATAGGATGAGAACATTCATATGATCTCATTAGTTAGAAGAAATAATCAAGTGTTAGGTACTGATAGATATTTTTAAGCACTTGCAATATGATCTTCAGTCCTAAGGAAAAATGTTGAAAGCATCTTCTGAATAATGAGAACAGGAAAAGTACTTCACTAGAAAATCTCCATTCGTGTAGTTGCTGGCAACTGCCATCAAAGATAAAATGCAATCATAATCATAATTGCGTTTCAAACTCCATCTTGATGTGAGATCCGTAAGTCTTAGCAGTTAATAAGTTTTCAGTTTTTTATCTACAGGAAACTGGAAAGTATTTCTTTTGAGTTCTGTGAATTTCTTCAAGCCCATGATGAAAATTTATTTTAAGAATAGTAAAACAACTTCTAACAAGTAGTACATGCTTGTATAGCTCTGCAGTCATTTAACTTTGCTGATGGATATTAACTTCCTTGATAAGAAATTCAGATTATATATAAATCTAGTAATGATAATTCATATCACTTCTAGAAGAAGGTAATTTATTTCAGTTCAGGGGCATTTTTATTTTTATTTTTTCTTTAGACTACTTAAAATACAAACCTTTGGAAATCAACTATTTTGAAGAAATTACACTGTGAAATATTCAGAATATGTACTTCTCACAGCTTTTCAAACTCCTTCTAGAAAGTTTAAAGTTCAAAGAAATGTTAACATCCCAATTTCTTTATAGCAGGTCAGATAAAACATAACTTTTTCATACTGTAATATTAAAATATGAAGTTAAAATTATGATATCTCAAGTTCCTTTCAAATATATTGGCAGCTTAGATTGCAATAGTTACTTATATAGAATATTGAACTTAGTTTTTAATTAGTTTTAATCTTTCTATACAACTAAATATATTCTTATAACTATTACTGCATTAAAACGGAATAAAGTAGGACAAGCTAATATGGACAAATATGGTTGTTAAACTATACAGCTGTTTTAGAAGAATATGACAAATGCTGAAGGATCAGCACTATCAGCACTAAAATACTATCCTTACTAGCCTTACAGTAGCCTGTTAAGTCTTAGAAACATTTGAGCGTAGAACATTTGTACCATAGATTTAAAATCTTACTGAAAAGCAAATTCATTTTCCAGTAGTGTCACCTATTTTCTATAACGGTGATTTTTCCTTATATACTGCAATATCTGCCTACTGGGGAAAATAAGTCTATTCAGAAACCTTTCACATATCTGAAGAACTGTATGAAGTATAATTTCTTTCATTGGGCTCACTAATTTGGTTCTTTCACTTGTTGGCCATGTTTTTCAAACTTGTCTCATGCTTATTGCTGTTTGCTGAACTGCCCTCTGTGGATCCACCTCCTGCCCAATGTGTGCTGTCCTCTTAAAGGTGCAGAATGAAACAGAAAGGGGGGAGCTACTGGGAACAGGAAAAGTACACTGTACAAAATATTCTGTTTGGAACAATCCTAGAGGGATTATTTCACCTCTAAAGCAATCAATGATGTCATTATTCTACACACTTCCAAAATAATTCAAAATAAACTAGAGTTCTATATTTTAAAATTAAACTTTCCAGTGTTGTCTATTAAGTGAGATGTAAATATTCTGCTCTAATAAAAAAAAATAAAAAATTCCAAAGTGAATTATACTAAACTGAATGAGGTCCGCTTATAAAACACAAAGGCCAGTCTATACATGAAGTCTGTTAGAAACAGTTAATTATAAACAGTTTCCTCTTTGGACAAGATTTTTCTATTGTGATGCATGATGTCAAATGACTGTCTTCTGTTCGTCAGTAAAGAATGTAAGAAACCGAGGACTGCTTGGGTAGAAATAATCCTTGGACTGTCTCCTTTGGAGATCCACAAGTTTCTTTGGTAACTGGTGTTACTGGGTAGGGCACTAGAACTACAATGAGGCTTGCTTCATACTGAAGGGATTGTCCTATGACCCATGTAATTCCGTTCAGTTGAAAAGAGCCTCATCTGAGAGAATTTCATACATTTCTGTATTCTTAATGATTAAACAACTTCATTACTAATCACGAGCCACTGGCAAATTCTACAGTTCAGTTGGTTCCTTGAAAAACTTTTAAGTCTGGCAGGACATATATATTAATGCTTTTCACAAACTGTTTAGGCAGAGCAGTTTCTGTTGAGAATCATGTCTGAGTCTGGTCTCAAGCCTTGATGTCCTAGAGAGGCTGAATCCAGAACCATCAGAAAAGCCCAAGTAAGCTTTTGTGTATACTGCACTGGCAGAGGCAGGCACCTTAGGTATGTAGTTGCAGTAGCCATCACGCCAGGGTAAAGCCTACATATAACTTTTCCGAATTAATGAAGGAGAAAGAGAATGGTGGGTTATTTTAGGGGAACACCTTCTTTAGCATGCAGTCCTAGAGGTACTTTCTTGCAAAAGACACAGCCAGGGTTGATCTTTTGAAATAGAGGAGGCTTTGCTGCTGTTGTTTTTACCATAGGCATTTTCCTTTACATGTTAGGATAGTGGTAGTGACACTAAACCAATTCTCCCATCAATCCAAAAACATTATGCCCTCAGGAGGATCTAGTATGTGTTCTAGAGATTTATTTGGTTGTTTGTCTGCACATGCTATTGAAAAGGGTTGGCTGTAATACAAGTATCCCTACAAGCACTGACAACTTACAGAGTTCAACATGCTTTTGCGATCTTCTTCAAGACAAGGGAGTTTGAATTCTTATCCCACAATACAGTTCATAGTGAACTATCCTCCCTTTCTTCCTCTCTTGTCTGTCGTATGCCAGGATAATCACTAGTGAAGGGTCTGAATGCTCTCATAGGCACAGAAGACGTACATATCCCTGCAAAAGCATCTTCTGCATTTTGTGGGTGACTTCCAAAGAGTGTGGTTTTATTTCTGGTTCTGATTTAAAAGAAAAATGAGACTATTGGCACCTTTTTTTTTTTAGGGATGTTGAGCCTCTCAGTGTATTAAGCATACATCTTCAGTACATAATTACAAGATGAGGTATCTCCAAAACATTAGTCAGAGAATTAGGTAGCTTTTTGGAGCTTAAGACATTTTTGAGCTTGGCTATTAGTTCTTAGACATGCCAAAACTGAGTAGCTTCTGGGTATATTCAGTCACAAACCAAGAAATTTCAGAACTTCAATTTCAAATTTCAAAAGCAGTGATGAGGGAGGGCTTTCAGGAAACTGATTTTAGTTTCAGTAGTCTACATTCTAGTAGTACTCTGAATTTCATTCTCCGAACCTGTCCCTTAGATGTATGTATCAGTAACGTAAAAAAAAAAACATGAGAATAAAGGTATCAAAAGGTGTAAGCATTTGATAATTTAATCTAGTGTCCTGAGTTTAGTAATGGCTTAGGAAAGGATGACATTTCAAAAGCTGTAGCACTCCTCCTCTGTAAAGATAATCATTTGTTCAGTGCTGAAGGTAAACAAGGGAATCTCTCCAGTGGTCACTGAATGAGCTGAAGTAAGAGCCTGATGTCTCTTACAATCTAGAGATAGCAGAGAAAACTTTGTTTTTCCCATAACTTCAGATCAGCAAAGCTCCAAATTTTTACTCCCTTGCTTAGTTCAAAATGTATGTGGTGGCCACTGATGTGTTTTCTTCAAATAGAATATCATAGCCAAATTTGATGTTAAATAATATGTTCTTTGAGAACACAGGGAAGGCCACTGAGATTAAGAATAATGGAGAAATAAATTGTTATACAACAGACACTTTTCAAAACCACAACATTTTCTCATGGAATACTGAAATATGTTTATATGCAGACTAATACAGCCTAGACATAACTTACTGCAGTAAATTATATTCTGTGACACTGGCTAATTAAGCCAAACCTTGTAACCTTTTCATAATTAGGAATTACAATAAGCCCTGTAGTTTATGAACCACTAAACATAGTTACAAAAATCAGGGAAGATAATTTATTATAGACCTACAATTTGATACATTATAACTTGATCAAGCTTTTAATTGGCGTATCCTAATTTCAGTTTCAAAGCTGAACGTAATCATGGCAGCAGAAATGACAATAAATTAATTGCAGCCAGGGCATTAAATATGCTTCAGAAGGTGTACTTACCATTTTAGGTTAAATAAAGATAGGCAAAATAATGAGATAATTACAGTAAACAGTGTGGCAGTTTTTAAATTCTTTTAAAACAAAACAAAACAAAAACACAAAACCAAACACAAAAGACCTGACTTTGAACAACATCATGTGTACTTTTCATTTAGAAAATGTGTGACAATGTGATGTTTTGTCTCACATTAATTTGATTTATTGTATAACTTATTGTGGCTTTACATGTTCCATGAAAAATTCTCATATAAGCACAGATGTCAATAACAGAAATGACAAGAGTACAGCATGCTCACATAAGAACTTCATATGTAGAAAATAAGAAAGGTCTTTTTTGTCTAGGCTTCTACAAAACACGGGAGAAGGGGAGCATGTTCAGGGGAACAGTTTTTCTCTGTCATAGTCATAGAGACTCCTTTAAAGGTGTGCAGCCTCCCCAGTCAGCTCAGGGCCGAATCTGCTTTTAATAGACCAGATGCAGACACAGGATACTTTTCACATATTTTCCAGTGCTGCTGTACTGCATAAGCATCTCAGTTAATAGTGATGGGATATTTCACACTTTATACAATGACATTAACTGAAGCACTTGTCTGGGAAGAGGAAACCTGAGTATATCTCAAGCTTAGAAGGTATATATGTTCACATTGCCAGGAAATTGTGTTAATCATTGATGTGAGGATACATGGAGCATTTGGTGGGCTAGTGTTGCTCTTTGGGTTGAGTCCGTGTCACCAGGAATATAAGAATCATAGATCAGGGATGTGGGAAAGGGAACACCCATATTTTTTATTTTCTTCAGGGTTGTTAGATGAGGTAGGTGAAATCCTTGGTTTTCTCCTGCTCATAATAGGTTTTTCAACTTTTATTCCATGAACCTTTAGATGAATGAACTTTCCAACAAATGCTGTGTGGGTGTCCAGTTCTGCCTGATCCTGTGTGAAAGTTGGGCTCTATAACTCTTCCACACTAAATACACAGTGAGCAGTTTCAGGAGATACTACAACACATATGAGTCCAAAGGTGAACAGTACACAGCAAAGGGATTGCTCCTAGCAGAATGCCATGAATACTAGGATGTTGGAGACATTGGCTTGACATGACTACCACAAGTGGAGATCCTACATCTGTGGTCTAGTTCTCTAAGTCTAATAATTGCAAAACTATTGAGAAAGTCTTGATCATTTTGTGTTACTGAAAGAGTTAACCATGTTAACCTTAGATGTTATTTTAGAATGGATTAGTACCACTAGATAGGATAGCCTGGATCCAATGTAGATACAGTCACTATAAACATTCCAGTAGATTTCATACACTGATAAGGGAAAAAGGTGGATACTTACCTTAGGTAGTCTGGATCATCTTCCAGAGGCCCTTGAGTTTCCTAAACACATTGGCTAAGGGAGTTGAGTTGACCCAGAAAGACTGCATCTTCTCTAATGGGGGAAGGTATAACCAAGACCTGGTTCACCTATTCAATAAGGACTATGAACTCTATCCCTTCTTTTTACCCTGGGGTTCTGCATCTGAAATGTAGATTCACTCTCACCACAGAATGTATGCTGTGTGTGGTAAGCATTTTGAATAGCCTGATTTTCTACTGCTGGGTCAAGAGGAAAGAGACTGTAAAAAGAATAGAATTTATAATGTGGTTATTTGACAGCTCAGTCCAAAGACTACTAAAGCTCTTGAGGGTTTTTCCATCAACATGTTTGGAATCAGGCCACTAATGAATAGGAGGAAGGGAATTTGGAACCTAAGCTTGTTTAGTTGAATTTTATTTGAATCTAAGTAATGTTTGATGCAGATTAGTACTCACTAGTATATCTGGCTGCTGCAATAAGACTTTGTGCCAAGGGAATTTTTCTGTCAAATAGCCAGCATACGAAAAGAACAGAGTATGTAGAATTTCACTACAAGTACATAGTGGGCTCAGGAGAGGGAAATGTGGTAGATGTGCTGGGAGAGAATATGTATGCAGCAAATGGCTTTGGGTTTCTTTCTTTTGATCTCTTCCACTAATTTGACCAAACTGGAAAAAAAAAAATCAATCTCTATATCACATCTTCATTGAGAAAGTGCTCTGTGATCTTTAAAAGAAGTAATATGCTTACATTTATATCATTAAGCTTAATCAATATGCTTACATTAAATCATGAGATCATGGAGATCCCATTTGGATAAGGGGACATATGTTAAGAGATTTGCTTTATGCGTTCACATTTTACTAGCCATCTAGGGCTCTTAATTGGCTTTCTTTTTACATGCTGGCTATATTTAAGAAATCAATTTTGATTGATCATTTGTTTATTTACTTTCAAATTAACACCATTAAATTCTTCAGCAGTACAAAGGACAAAAAGAATGACAACTTTTTACAATGCCTTAGAACCTACTGAGTCCCACATGGAATTATTATAAAAGTGTAAGATAGTGGTTTTTGAAATATTTTAAAATATTTTAATGGAGTGGGCTTGAATTTTGTATCCTACCAGTAGAATCTATATAACAAGTATAACAATGGCATAAGGAAGGGTCACTGTTCTCTCTCTCTCTCTCTCTCCTTCTTCTGGTAGCAAAGGCTTCAGGACTTTGATTTCTATAATATGCAAATATTCTTAATATCACTAAGTTTCGAACCCAATACTCAGCCAAACACTGAATTACACTGATAGAATCCGGACTGAATTCATTCTGTTCTGAAGTAATGAAGTAAAGAACTAAACAAATAATTATTTTGTCACAAAACCATTAAATTATATAGATAAAATTTACTGAGTGTACATGGTAGAAAAAAAATATCAAGAGTGTGTATTGAAGCTCTAAGAAAATCTCTCTAACTTCACTGGGTTTTGGATTACTCTCCGCAGAAAAAGGGTGAAGTAGCCTAGCTCAGAGACAAGCACATACTGTTGTTGCATCAGCTATGTGCTCAAGATAAAACATGCCTGTGCCTGAGGAAGAGGAAAGGTATGCAAACAGTCTGTGACAATCTGGTCACTGGAGTACAGAGTATGACAATACATCCAGATTTACTAGAACTAGCACATAATTCATCCATTATACCCCATCAGCTGATGCGTCCCCCAACTACATTGCCATAAATTTGAATTGCTTTCTGGGAACTCCAGATGATTTTAAAATGTAATGTTCTCTCTAGTCACCTGAAAAAAATACATTCCAGATTTTCTACTTAATCATTTTACTGCTTGGCAGTAAATGCTATTTTTGCTGTGCAGGCTATTGCAGAAACACCTAATTGATTCACCACCGTCAGTGTGTTATATCATACTCGGCAATAAACAGCTTGATTCCAATCCAAACCAGCTTTTGTAGCCAGTATAACAGAAAAACTTCTGCAAAACCATCTGTGACTGTCAGCTTTAATGGGTTAGAGGCATGCACTGTTAAAGTGAGCAAGAGTCATCATAAGTGGAGGCTGGGAATCTACATAGTTAAATGCCAACATGGATAAATTCCTGCATATCTGTTAGCCTAACAGGTGACTCTATACAGCTGGTTGCTCATCCTCTGTGTCTTTGCAGGGAGCATTTCTGGCAGGGCACTATCTTAAAGTAAATTAACATTGGTTCATTTATATTGAATGAAAATGATACTTGAATCTCTCTCTTGTATTCATTATTGATCCTTGTTATTAAGTTAAAAAAATGCACTTCTAAACTAATACTTTGGGCCTTGAAATTCCTGATTTCTTTTTGATGCCCTTTGTGATATGTTGTCAAATTTTATGAAGACCTTCTGGCCATTCCAGAATGGCTCCAATTCAGAGATATAAATGGTACAGTAGTCCCCTTCTAACACCCTGACAAACCCATTACTAGCTTGCTTCTCACAACATTAATCACAGAATCACAGAATCACAGAATTGAAGGGGTTGGAAGGGACCTCGAAAGATCATCGGGTCCAACCCCCCTGCCAAAGCAGGTTCCTTAGAGCAGGCTGCCCAGGTAGGCATCCAGACGGGCCTTGAATATCTCCAGAGAAGGAGACTCCACCACCTCCCTGGGCAGCCTGTTCCAGTGCTCTGTCACCCTCACCGTGAAGAAATTCTTTCTCATGTTGGTGCAGAACTTCCTGTGCTCTATCCTGTGGGCATTACCCCTTGTCCTATCCCCACAAACCACTGAAAAGAGGTTGGCCAAATCCCTCTGTCTCCCACACCTCAGGTATTTATACACATTGATGAGATCCCCTCTCAGTCTTCTTTTCTCCAGGCTGAACAGACCCAGGTCTCTCAGCCTTTCTTCATAGGGAAGATGCTCCATGCCCCGTATCATCTTTGTGGCCCTCCGCTGGACTCTTTCCAGGAGATCCCCATCTGTTTTGTACCGGGGAGCCCAGAACTGGACACAGTACTCCAGGTGAGGCCTGACCAGGGCAGAGTAGAAGGGGAGGATCACCTCCCTTGACCTGCTGGCCACGCTCCTTTTAATGCACGCCAGGATCCCATTGGCTCTCTTGGCCACTAGGGCACACTGCAGGCTCACGGTCAACCTGTTGTCCACCAGGACCCCCAGGTCCCTCTCCTCAAAGCTCCTCTCCAGCAGGTCGTCCCCCAGCCTGTACTGATACGTCTGGTTGTTCCTTCCCAGGTGCAGGACTCAACACTTGCTCTTATTAAACCTCATTTGGTTTCCTCCTGCCCATCTTTCTAGCCTGTCCAGGTCTCGCTGAATGGCAGCACAGCCTTCTGGCGTGTCAGCCACTCCTCCCAGCTTTGTGTCATCAGCGTACTTGCTGAGGGCAGACACTATTCCCTCATCAAGGTTGTCGATGAAGATGTTGAACAAGACCGGACCCAGCACCGACCCCTGGGGAACGCCGCTAGTCACAGGTCTCCAGCCGGACTCTGTGCCGCCGATCACCACCCTCTGAGCTCGGCCAGCCAGCCAGTTCTCAACCCACCTTACTGTCCACTCCTCTATCCCACACTTTCTCAGCTTTGCTATCAGGATGTCATGGGAGACACTATCGAAAGCCTTGCTGAAGTCAAGGTAGATGACATCCATTGCTCTCCCCCCACCTACCCAGCTGGTGATGCCATTATAGAAGGCAACGAGGTTGGTCAAACATGACTTCCCCTTGGTGAATCCATGCTGACTACTCCTCATAACATTCTTCTCTTCCAATTGCTTGGAGATGGCATCCAGAACAAACTGGTCCAACACCTTTCCAGGGACAGAGGTGAGACTGACTGGCCTGTAGTTTCCCGGATCCTCCTTCTTGCACTTCTTGAAGACTGGAGTGACATTGGCTATCCTCCAGTCTTCAGGCACCTCTCCTGTTCTCCAGGACCTTTCAAAGATGATAGAGAGCGGTTTGGAGATCACCTCTGCCAACTCCCTTAGCACACGTGGATGCATCCCATCGGGACCCATGGATTTGGGTGCGTTGAGCCCACTCAGATGCTCCCGAACCACTCTCTCGTCAAGCAGGGGGGAGCCCTCCATTTCCCAGACCCCTGATCCTCCCGCCAGGGTCAAGGAGTCCCGGGGGGGGGAGTCCTTGAAGCAAAGACAGAAGCAAAGAAAGCATTCAGTATCTCCACCTTCTCGGCATCTCCCATTACCAGGACACCCCCCTCATTCAGCAAGGGACCCACATTATCCCTAGTCTTCCTTTTACTGTTTACATACTTAAAAAAAACCCTTCTTATTATCTTTTATCTCTTTTGCAAACCTCATCTCTAGGTGGGCTTTAGCCTTCCTCATCGAGTCTCTGCAGGCCCTGACAACACCTCTACACTCCTCCCAAGAGGACAGGCCCTTTTTCCACATTTCATAGACCTTCCTCTTCCTTTTGATCTTATCGATGAGCTCCTTGCTCATCCATGCAGGTTCCCTGCCTCCCTTCCCTGATTTCCTACTCTTAGGGATGCATCGATCCTGAGCTTGGATCTAAAAAATGTTAAAGTGCTTTTTAAATGTAGCCCAGCTCTCACAAGCACCCTTGCCTTCTAGCAACCTAGCCCATGAGATACTCCCAAGCAGGTCCCAGAAGAGGTGGAAGTTGGCTCTCCGAAAGTCCAGGGTAGCAGGACCAAAATTAAGGACCAAAATTTCAATATTTACTAACTTCTCCCTTGAATATACCCATTGTATATATCTTGTGTATATATCCATTCAACCAATGCATGTTTGCTTTCATTAACAAGTTATTTGTTTAACTTTCCTGTCTTATAAACAGAAGTATCTAAATCTGCAAATGTTGCTACAGGGCACAATTTGCAAAATTGCCCTTACAGAATAAAGGACTTTCAATACAGAAGTGTTGCACTAAGTCTGTGGTATTAGACTGGCCAACTTCCACTATGCTATCACTTCTGTTAGTATAAACTGCACACAGAATATATAAAATCTTTAAATGAATGAGAACACCTCCATATAAAAGTCATTTGACTGCCAGCATAATATTGCACATTTATTTTGATTTTTGTAGAAAGATCTGAAATTGTCTTTGAAAATATATTATTTTAACAAGATGTACTATTACACATTACCATATTAAACGTGTTTATTACCTTTGCATTTTCACATTTTCAAAGCTGGGAAATGGCAGAACAAGCTGTGCATATACAACATAAAGGACACGGTGCATGTTTTGAATAGGCATATATTATTGAATATACCTTATGCACTTATTTCATGATACATGCATTATAAATATGTATGTTATGTTTTTGTTTTGTTTTGTTTTTCCCAGTTGCACATTAACAATAATATTTTCAGGAGTCACTGAATTTTGTTACCAGACTCTAGGAAAAAGGTTGAGACCATGGGAGATATTCACTTTACTCCTCACAGGTGATACTGATGAAAAATGAGCTTTGGAAATAAATGCTGCAACA
This sequence comes from Cygnus atratus, assembly GCF_013377495.2. Lineage (NCBI taxonomy): Eukaryota > Metazoa > Chordata > Aves > Anseriformes > Anatidae > Cygnus > Cygnus atratus. Next base: position 44,035,677 of record NC_066364.1, read on the forward strand.
TGGTGTCACCAATAAGCTTTTGTCTTTCTTGAACGTGTGCTAGTGTATAGCCAAGGGTGTATTCTGCCCCATGAGAAAAGAGAAAAGAAACTTCGCTTGCTGTCTGATAATCTAGTGAGTAATATTTTAAGAGCAGAAAATAACAGCTGGAAGTTCACACAGCAGCATGAAGGGCAAAAGGTCTAAAACTAGGGGAGATTGAGCTACTGTCCTTTTTGCTTTTGTTTTTATTTGGTTTTGGTTTGGTTTTACTTTTGGTTTGTTGCTGTTGTTGTCATTGTTTTTGTTTCCATCTTCTTTCTCCTATTGCTCAGTTTACACACCAAACTTAAATGCCTGAATAGTAATGCAAGAAATACAAGAAATAAGCAAAAGGCACTGGGATCCTTAATACATGACCAAAACTGCAACTGAATTGGCATTGCAAAAACGTGGTGAGATAACTCTGATGAGTGGCTGTTTCATATAAAAAGTATAGCTTGTTCAGAATGACAGGTGGGAGAAAAGGAAATATCAAGGGTTCAAACACTTCATCTGAGGTACAGAATATTGACAGATTACATCTGCAGAAGATTTAAGTGAGTTAAAAGTGGCTGAGAATCAAAAGGTGAGAGCAGTTTGGACAAGAGTGATGATGAATACAGTAAGAATTCATCAGTCACAGAAACTGGCAAAAGGAAGAACTGAATTTCAAGAAATAAAAATCAAGTAAACTCAGAGAATGGTTAACAAGATCTGCTGAAACTACAGGCAATTTTAGCTTGATGTCTCCCAAGACTATTCCCAGAAAAAGCAGCAGTAGACCAGTTGGAGCTTCCGTTTTGAGAACAGACATATGGAGTAAGTTTTCTTTAAGATTGCTCATCAGTAAAGGAAGCTCTTTTGAGGTACGCTGTCTTTATTTGCCTTACTACTCATGCATTTTGCAAGCCACCCTCCTGCTTATATATTTCAATGTGATCTTTGGATTTATTTATTTATGTTTTCAGCGTCAGCAGCATAACATTGTAAGCATATGTTCAGCTTGTGAACCACTATAATCTGCATTTTCTTTTTAAAGTTGTGTCTTGGTAGCTTTTTTTTTTTTTTTTAAAGACAATTGTTGTTGCCCATATACAATACCTGATGGTGGACAGGGAAAAAAAAAATAATAAAAGCTGAAAAGGGACTAAAATAACTTTCTAGGTGGAAAGTCCATCTGGAAATAGAACTCTTCTTCAAACCATGATTCATGCTGTTACTACAAAATGGATATGGGTTCATCCATGTATACACACTGGTAGGCTGAGGCATAGGTTGGTTAGTACAGATGGCAATAAACCTCTTGGAGATGAGGATGATCAAGCAGCCATATACAAATGGAATAAACAGCTTCCAAATTTGAGTGAAAAATCTAGACAGTCTTGTGTGAGAATGGGATATCCTCTGAGATGATACGTGGCAACACTTTCATTGACCAGACGAGCATAAGCTACAACCAGAAGCTGACAAACACTTTTGGGAACTTTCTGTACTAGTTCTCCAAATACAATGACCCATTGGATCACCATGCAGTTATGCACCTACAAAGCCTGCTCAGACACAAGGTAATGTGCCTGTTATTTTAAATGCTGAGTCTTGGTCACTAAAGCAGAACAAATGCATAATCTCTCATGCTTCTTTTGGCTGTTTTCAGAAAGGTTATCCAAAGGTCTCCTCCCTACCTTAGGGATTCCATTTCAATGATACAGTGGTAGTTAGATGTAGTAGAAAAGATGGATTAATGAAGAATATAGCCAGGTTGGGCTGGACCGAGAAAATGTAGATGCATTACCTCAAAAACTTCTGGCCTGTTGTCAGCTAAGCAATCATCTGAAGATTCCCTGCAACCTAATCACCATCTGAAGACTCCCCTTATAAATGGCCACAGCAGCTGAAGATTAATGCAGATGAGATAGATTGAAACGTATTTAAAATGGATGATCCTTTGAAGAAATGCTGTGTATCATACTGGATTGTGCCTACTTTGTGCAAAGACCATGAGTCCATAGTCAGTCAGAGCTGAGGTCAGTCAGTACTAAGCTAGTACCTACTTTCTTCCTACTTCATTTTGCCCCAAAGAAATGATAACACTGTTGGGGGACAGATTTCACAATATGATTTTATGTTGTTGCTTTGGGGGGGGAAAAAGGGGGAATGCCAATTAAGGAACGCTAAACTTTCCATATTTTAAATGGAATTAGTTTTCATTTGCAATTCAACAGAGTGGTTGATGGAAAACTATTTGCATTGTTTTTTTGACTAAGAGACAAGTTTCAGTTGGGGTCACTGGACAGTCCCCAGACTATAAATCGTGATTCTGGAGTACATAGAAGCAAAAATAGAGAATTTTTTGGGGCAGGAATGGAGTACAACTGAGCATGTAGAGATGTCTAGAAATAAGTTATCTCTAAGCTTTCAGTGGTAGAAGTTGAAAAATCTAGGTATTTTGGAAACCCCATGCTTAAGGGGTAGTCAGCTCATTGGTTTTGAGGATCACAGTCTGGACACAAAAAACAGAAGTAAAATGTACAACAGAACATAAATCACTAAAAAAATGTAACTATGTACCATGTCTGGGCAGTAAAAATATGACAGAATAATTTGTATCCCCTTTAGACATTTACATATTTAAAATTCAAACATATATTCTCATAAGATTTTTTTGTTTGTTTGTTTTAAAATTTTATGTTAGGAAGGAATGAATTCTTAAAACAACTTATTTGTTTTGGCACTAGAATTCTGAAAGCAATTACTATATAATGGAGTACTTGCATGAAGAAGCAATGTTATACTGGGCCATACCTGGTTGAAGTTGACCCTATAGGTGCAGCATACATGAAATAATAGAAGACAAAGTTAGAATAATATAACTACTTGATATAATCAACAAAATGCTTATATTAAGAATTTGTAGCAAACTACATTTTACCTACATTTATAGTTATTAGAAAAAATATATAAATGAATGAATTCCTCTATTTCACAGTTACAAAACTGGGGGGGGGAGGGGGGGGTACGACTTGGAGGAGGATTTTATCATGTTGTACATACTGGCAATTATTTAAATCTCTAGAGAATATTCAGAATGCATGTTTTAAAATATGAGCATTATTAAATGAATGCTCAGCTTTACAGAGTTTACCTCATTGCCCTAACTTTACTGACAATTCTGTTGTGTCCTTATGTTCCAAAGATTTTATGAGCTAGGCTTTACTCTTGCCAAGTTCTCACACAGAGAGATCTCATTGCAGGACCAAAGCTGTAATTCTTAACTTCCACTTCCCTTGCTTAAATCAGTTTATCTGTTTAAAGAAATTTTGTTTATGTGAGAACTGCAGGAAATGAGATATATATTAGTGGCCTAAAAAATCCTTCTTTGTTTTCTATCATTCTTTAAGATTTGATTGATGACCAAAAATCTTGGAATTCCAGCTACCTGGGGAAAAAGTACTCAGTGGAGGATATATAATAAAGAGCAGCTAAAAATAAAGTGACAGCAATCACTGTAGAGCTCGATAACTGAATCTCTAGTGTCCTGCATAAATACTGTTTTTAGGTGTTTTTTATGCATTTTACAGCAAGAGCCAGATGCTTGATATGTGGTACGTGAGTTTATATAAATTAGTTCCTTACTTGGCCATCTTTATGACATCAGTTCATCTCAAATTTATTCTTTGCTTAAAAAAATCATAATTACAAAAAAAATATCAAAAACCAAACCAAACCAATAACAAAACAAACAAACAAACAAAAAAAAAAAACACCAAAAAACAAACAAACCCCCAAACCAAAAAAGAAATGTGCAAATGATATATTGAGACCAAACCTACCTGCTCCTGGGAGCTTTAAAAGTATATCCTGTAAATATTTTAAACTACTTGCTTGCAGATTTTATGAAATGTCGCAACTTTACTACTGTGTATTATGCCAAATCTGTAGAAAACACCTATGTGACAACGAGTAGCTAAATATTTCCATATGTGCAGAAAGGTGCATCTCAGTAAGTTCTTTTGCCCTCCAAATAGCTACTACTTTAACTCCTCAGAAATGTGCAGTATAGGCTCCTGGTTATTTCATCCAATGAAATCTTTATGATAATGGGCTCTCGAAGTGTACATATGATCTGAGACAAGCCAAAAACCAAATCACATACTGCAGATAGGAGCTGAGAAAGCATTACAAAAGTTTAGGCTTGTACTGTGGTGAAGAAGAAAGAAAATATAGTGCCCTTTGGCCAAAGTGCAAAGTTGACTATGATGTAATAGGCAGCAGGAACCTATGAGTCAACCAGGTGTGCCATGGCTTAGCTGTGCTCTGTGGTCCTACTGTCATTCTTTGTGTTCCCCTGCCTTTTATTTATACCTTCTAAGATGATCCACTTCCTTCTACGATCTCCATTCAATGTCCAAGTGGAGATCAGTGAGGATCTGTGTTCCTCAGAGATTGGTGTTAGGACTGGTGCCCTTTAACATCCTGGGCAGATGGATTGAGTGCATCCTCAGCAAGTTTGCCGATGACACCAAGCTGTGTGGTGCGGTCGGCATGCTGCAGGGAAGGGATGTCATCCAGAGGGACCTGGACAGGCTTGAGAGGTGGGCTTGTGCAAACCTCACGAAGTTCAACAAGGCCAAGTGCAAGGTCCAACATCTGGAATGGGGCAATCCCAGGCACAAATATAGGCTGGGCGGGAAATTGATTGAGAGCAGCCCTGAGGAGGCTGCTGGAGAGGACCTGGGTGTGCTGGCTGATGAAAAGCTCAACATGAGCCAACAATTTGTGCTTGTAGCCCAGAAAGCCAGCTGTGTCCTGGGCTGCACCAAAAGCAGTGTAGCCAGCAGGTTGAGGGAGATGATTCTCCCCCTCTACTCTGCTCTCATGACACCCTACCTTGAGTACTGCATTCAGCTCTGGGGCTTCCAGTATAAGAAGGACATTAATGTATTAGAATGAGTCCAAAGGAGGGCCACAAGGATGATAAAAGGGCTGGAGCACCTTTCCTATGAGAGACTGAGGGAGCTGAGGCTGTTCAGCCTGGAGAAGAGAAGGCTCTGAGGAAATCTTGTAGTGGCTTTCCAGTACCTAAAGGAGACCAACAGGAAAGCTGAGGAGGGACTCTGTCAGGGAGTGGAGCGATGGGACAAGGAGAAATGGTTTTAGACTAGAAGAGGGTAGATTTAGATTAGATATTAGGAAGAAATTCTTTATTATGAAGGTGGTGAGGCCCTGGAACAGGTTGCCCAGAGAAGCTGTGGATGCCTCATCCCTGGAAGTGTTCAAGGTCGGGTTGGATTGGCTTTGAGCAACCTGGTCTGGTGGAAGGTGTCCCTGTCCATGGCAGGTGGGTTGGAACTTGGTGGTGGTTAAGGTCCCTTCCAACCCAAGCCATTCTATGATTCTATGATTCTATGAGCACAGATGCTGGTACAGTAGGCTGATAGAGATAGGAAAAAAAAAAGTTAAAAAGAACAAATATGCAATGTTTTTTTTTATTCTGGGAAAGGCAGTCTAATATTCTTAAAACAGTGTGTGGTCCAGGACTGTTGAAGGACAAGGTCTTGCAGCACGTAAAGTAATAAGAGCTACCACAATGACAAAGAAATGTATTACTAAAATCCCTACGGAAGGCAGTGAGAATTCTTCCATTGACTTTAATGGAGCCAAGATGCCACCTCACAAGTTGGACTCTTTCTATCATTGAATTCTAGGATATGTCTGTATGGAGAGCAGGGTTGGAGTCATGTGAGAATTTACTGTTCTGTGCCTGTAAGATCATAATGCTGTAAGAGTCAAGGGGTAAGGATTTATATTCTCCTGGTAAAATACCAGTTTAAACTTGCCACAACCAATAATTGGACCTGCTGAATAGACACAATGATTAAAATTAATGACCTTCTACAATATATTATAAAATCCTTATAAATGAAGGCGGCTGGAAAAAGAAAGTGTTACAGAAATTTGGCACTAGTATGAAACCTTAGGAGTCAGTAATTTCCTGGGGCTATAAATTAGCTTCAGATGCTCTACTGACCCTTACATGCCCTTGATGTAATGGTATCAGTCTAAATTACAAAAAGAAACTGAATATTAAAATACTCCAATTGCATTGGGAGTCGGGAGAGAAACAACAGTCCTGTCATGAGCTCATTAGATTTCTACAAAGTTGGAGAAAAATACAGCAATCAGTAACAAAGTATTCTACCTGAAGTTTATTCACATATCCAAAACTGGCCAATGCTACAATTTAGAAAATGAGGAGAGAAAATTTGAACTGTTTTATAATTGAAAGCAATTGCTCATACAGAATATTTATTTACTATTAATGTGACAATTTAGTAATATTTATTAACATGTAATTTATTAACATTTTCTCACTGATAATGAACACGCAGCACTGTTGAGTGCATGGCAGAGACTGGCAAAGATGTTTGAAAACTCCTACAAGAAAAAAAAAACCACACATTTATTTTCACTTCCTCCACAGCTTTAAGGGCAAATTTTGAAGGCTTTTGGAAGACTTATTTCCGTTCTGCCATAAGGGGTTTTTCTAACTTGGAGTGCAGAGTCAGTTAACAACCACTTACAGCTCTGTAGGTAGAAGACATAGAAAGCTACATCTTTTGAATATCATTTTCTGGAAAACATGAAAGAGACAACAGAAACTTCACTGATTTAACGATGGTTTCTTATGGACATTTGAATATTGTGTAGAAGTCACCAACAATTTCTTTTCTGTTGTTTTTTCACTGGCTTAAGTATGCGCCTTACAAATCTAAAGGTGATTCTTAATACCTCATGGGAATAGTAAAGATTTGTTGGCCACTTTCCAGGTTTCCAGTGTACCTTCATTTACTTTCTAGTGTAAATGATCTTTAATGCTTAATTATATCTTAACTGCTCCGAAGTCCATTTTTAGTACCTCCAAAAGTCTTGGCTAACTGTTTTTTTGGGGCTTGTAGAAACAGCCATATTCTCAGTCCACTCAAATCAACACAGATCTTGTTTAGTTAGGGTAACCATTTATGAAAGAGTCTCACAATCACTAGACGCTATTCTTATTTCTCAAGAACCAGTTTCCCTTTAAATGCAATGTCAGTCCAGTCAGGTTACTGGAATGGTCTCTTTAATAAGATTGGTGAAATGTATTTCAGTGGGGTCTGTATTGGATAGAATGATGCTGCAATTACACATAACAGCAATACGTGTATGCATACCTGAACAAAATTTAACTACCCCAGATAATACTGTGTCACAGCAGTTTAGAGACTTCAACATACACCAGCTGAGGTAAATTACACTGAAAGTTTGTCCAGGCTGACTAGCTCTCACTTTGTCCAATTCTTGCCATGTGAAAATAGTGGTCTCCTTCAAGTTCTAGAAAGAAATTCTTTACTATGAGGGTGGTGAGGCACTATAATAGGTTTCCCAGAGAAACCCCATCCCTAGAAGTGTTCAAGGCCAGGCTGGATGGGGCTTTGAGCAACTTGGTCTAGTGGAAGGTGTCCCTACCCATGGCAGGGGGGTTGGAACTTGATGGTCTTTAAGGTCCCTTCCAACCCATACCATTCTGTGATTCTATGATTCTAAGTTGGTTATCCACAAAAAATTTCTCTGGAGCTGCTTATCTTAGATACTGTCTTCATGATGAGATTGATTACTTTACAAGGATACTCTCCCCTCATCTAAGTGTCTCTCCTCTAAGTGTCTCTCCCTGACTGTAGCTATAGCTGAACCTAGTTAGATAAGATATCTATCTGACTGCAATCTCTTATGTTTCAATATTCTTTTCTCTGCCATCTCATCTTCACTCCAATAGAGACAAACCATCCGGATAATGACAGGCTTGATAATGTATGGCATGCCAAAGTCACAGTGTCTAACTGCAGACTGGAATGATCACGTTAGTAGTCAGTTATCTTGTACCTACCCTCCTTTGAGCAGAAGACATTGCTTCTGCTTCTCATGTTGCAGGAGGTGAGCCAAATGGAGTTAGCATAAAATGAGTAACATTTCTGTTAGTATTGACAGGGACATATACTATGTAGTACCTTCAGCTGACAAGATTTGCAGAGTTATCATTCAGAATTTAAAAATCATGAAACTGCATTGAAAAAAATCTACTTTTTATCCTGCTTTTGATGTGCTAGGGTTTAAGTTTCTCTAGCTGCAAGTGTAGAAACCACCATTGCCAAGAGCAAAAAGAAGCAAACTGGGATTTATTTATTTATTTATTTTTGTATAACTCTATAAACTTATACTTAATGGTAAAACATATATACCACATATCTGTCATAAGAATTGGCAGGAGTGTGTATGTTACTAAACACTTTTCAGGAAAAATAATACTGTGCATATGGATTAAATTTCAGGGACTTATTACCTTGTTTTGTAACCATTTTTCTTTAAACATACCAAAATCACTTCTTTCACCCCCTCTCTTCTGCTTGGATAAGCAATTCTCTCATGTTTCCAGCCACCCTCTTGTGCTGGGTGAGCTCCTCCTCTTATTTCTACTTAATCTATCAAGATGTATTTGGCATTTTCTTGGACAGATGTTCTATGTAATTTCACTGGGGAGAGGAATATTGAAGGCAGGAGATGAAAAGCAGCTGAAAAACAGTTTGTCTTAGGATAAATGAATAGATTTTACCAACTATTTTCACAAACACACACTTCAAGTCTTCTTTGGGCTAACAATATCCATTGGAAATCGCATCCAAATGGTATTTTTCATCTGATAGTACTAAGCCTCTGAAAATGGGGTTTTACAACACTGCTGCTCAGTCATACCTCTTTCTTATAAAAGATTTGGAAATTAAAATTGTTTGATGGCTTTGCATTATATGCTGTCTGAATAAAACATACTTTATTTCTTGTGCACTCTGGATGACCAGGTAAGCTGCACATTATCTGTTTGGTTCCTTCTGAATTACTTTTCTTTTTGGAGCTCAAAGTGACTGGAAGCAACATGAAGGCTAAGTGTTCCAGAAGAACAGAGACTGCATTTATAAACTGCTGACTATTGCATCATTAGGAAAAGAAAAGCCTCCCAGTGAAGCAATAATTACCATAAAAGAAGATGGAATTTCCAAGACTTTGAAACTGAAGACAGAAAACAGGCAATATGGAAAATGTTTCAGTGGACAGAATGCTACCACACATATTTCACATAAATTCTTCAGTGTATATGTGATGCTTGTTTTAAGCAGTACCTTTCTTAGATATTTTTTCTGTGTTTTTAAAATATCTTCTTTAACGTCCTTCTGCATCAGGAAGTTCATTCAGAAAACAATGAGTAGACAAAGCACCAGCACCTGGATTCAAATATATGGCTAATTCTTGATAATATCACTTACCAAAAATTTTGTCTTGCTATTTTCTTGAAGGACTCTAGTCATTGTCTACATGCTCAAATTAAGAAACTAGTTTTGTATACTAACTTTAGAAACAGACTAATTTTTTTTTTTTTTTTTACTTGGAAAATAAACACGCTTTTAATTATTGACTTGGGTTTGGCACTCCATTATATATGATTCTTGTTTAGCAGCTCAGACAAGTGTCTTTAAGGTATTCTGTAACTGATCAAATACTTGTGTGTTTTATTAGACAGAAGGGTTTTCTGAAAAATCATATTTTGAATATAATGACAGATTTAAATAATATATTGAATTAAATTCCATTCAAACAAATCTGAATATGAACCTATAACCCAAACAAACTGAATATGAATCAATTACTTAAAAGGGACTTTGATCTGAACCAAAGATTTAGATGGAAAAATTCCACCTGAATCCATATTCATCTGATAACCAAAGTTATCAGATGCTATACTGGAACTAACATGGTTGCCACTTCCAGTGAGAGTAGATTTTTCTTGGCTATCAGAAGAGCAAATGTAACAAAACTTTTACCTCTCTTTTCTTCCTAGAAATAGTTAATGTAAGAGCATCCAAGTAGAAATAAAGAATGTGAGTTGCACTTATAGCTAACAGTCTTCTGGAAGAAGAGATCTTTCCTGTCAGAATGAAATATTGCAACTCTAAAAACCTATAGACTTTAGCTGGCTTTAGGATCAGCCTTAGAGTTTTCAGGATCATAATCTGGGCTGAGGTACTATTGTTTGCTTAGATTTCACTTTACTTTCCTAGAGGATTTTTGGAAATGATCTTTTGTTTGAGTACCTTTACATGATGCATTGTAGATGTGAGAAATAAGCACCTGGCATCAATTTGTGCAACTGGAATTCTAAAGAAAATACATTTTCTTCTCTTGAATTGCCATCTTTTCTCTGCCTGACTGAATGGGAAATTGCAGAATAATCCTAAATCAATACATCTCAATCTTTCAAGAAGAGGCAGACAAGTCATGATCAATATTCCTATTCCTCTTTCTCTTGTAAGCTCATGTTACGACAGTAAAAGATTTGTTGTCTTTTGTCATGACCTAAGAGAAAATTCTCACATGCATATATCTTCTTTTTATTAGTTAGCTTACTTATTTATTAGTTTTATTAGCTAGTTTATTTTTACTTTTACATTACAGTAGTATCTAGCAGGCCAAAATCAGATTATGGTTCTGACATAAGAAATACAATATATAGGTTATGTGAGATGGTTAAACCACCCAAGATGTATTCTTTTAAGTGTGAAATTCAAGAAGTTGAGGAAGAAAGTGCAGGCACTGAGATGTAAATTAAGCTGCTCAAATTCCGCCTGAAATTGTAAAAAAGATTAGAATAGGTCCAATGCCTGCAAGGTTCAGTGTCACTGGGACACAGCTTCTCATAACTGGCTGATTTTTTGGATGCATTTCTGTCAATTCAATTCAAGTTGTCTAATTATAAGGTGAAAATACTTACTATATTTAACTCCTGGTGCTACCTCTGAAATAATGAAGTAACAGAAACAACAACAGTAAAACTTTTTGTCACTACAGTCATGCAGGCAAAACAGTGTTGACTCAGAATTCCACTTAATTTTATTTATTGCCATTTAAGAGCAATGTTTAATTACTGCTCTGGGCACTTAGAAACAAAGAAGACAGGCAATTAAACAAAAAGGGAAAATACTTTTCCATTTTCCCCAGGCTCAACTTCAGTCTTCCCCCCTTCCCAATCTCCACTCCCCTTGTTTGTGCCACCAGTTACACTCAGGCCCTATTCTGAGGTAACCGGCAGTGTAGGAGGCTGGGTGCCTGGTGGTTTCCTGCTGCCTTCTTCGTCATCTTCTCTGACATGAATTCGTCAATGGGCTGTAGTCCCTTGGGAGAGTCCCTGACCCAGTGTGGGTCACCCCACACAATGAAACAAGGATAATCGTTGTGAATTACCACAGTCATAGTGGGTTCTAAATAATCACAGATCCTTGTGTTGCTGCATTAGATGCCGCATTGATCAATACTTATCACTGTTTTCCAGATTTGCAGATTAAAATTTATGCTTCATGTATTTTCAAGGCATGAAATGTTGGGCAATGGGGCTGGGGTTTCTGAAGCTTCCCAAACTGTGGCAGGGGGTTTCAGAGCTGTATGATAACGACATTCACATGACACTCACCAACCTCCTTTGTTCTGCTTCTCTACCACCATGCACTGACCCTTGAGTTGCTTGCATTCTCTGTCCTGCTCCCAATGCACAAGTCTGGCAGATGTCCTGACATGCAATTTTGTCATTTTCCGTCAACAGTTAGGGGCTGATAATCTCTTGTCTTTCTGTCTTTCTGTCTGTCTTTCTTTCTTAGTGAGTCTGAGATACTGGAAGACTTCTTTTCAGAAGATTTTGCATAGCATGAGGACCTCATTGTATGATTTTCAAGAGAAAGTCTTTGTTTAGAAGACTTTTTTTTTTTTTTTTAAGAAGAAGAACATATTTCTTATATTTCTGTCTTGGAACAAAGTACATTATGGTCAGACAGATAGTTACTTGGAAAAAATAATTGATTTTATTTCTATGCTGTATTGATTATTCCCACGTATACCAACATTAGTCATACCCAGGAATTTCCTTGCTGTGAAATGGCAGGACAGGCTGGTTTAGAACTGTTCAGCAGCTGTTCTAAATTACACTGGGATAAGACTGAATCCTTCCAATTTTTAGCTGTTTGAAGGTTTAGCTTTTAGCATAATACCATACCTAAACCCAGCCTCAATTCCCTCTTAAAATGGTTCACTGTTTTGTTGAGGTTGGAATTAGTAACTTATTTGGAAAAAGACTATAAAAAACAAATCCTTGAAACCAGAAAGAGGAAACAATGGTGTAAATAGAAGTAGACTGGCAGGAAACTTTAAAATGTACACAATATGAAATGGTATCAAAACAAAACATTGACAGATGGCTTCGGTATGAAGACTAGAACTGTTTTCTAGCTTTTATTTATTTTAGGCACTTGGTATCAAGAGGTGCAAGTTTCCATCTGGCAATAGAATTCTAGAATTCTACAAGTAATTTAAGAGAAAAGGCATAATATGTGTTTAATGATACTTCCACTATTTTTTTTTCTGTATTTTAAGCATTTTTCAGTACTTTTTCTGACCATTTTTTTCTTCATGTCATCATTTTACTTTCCTTACCCACATTCTCCAGTCATTCTACCCATCCCCAGCTCCCATGTTGTATAATTTTGCTTTCTAACACTTTTCCTGCACCATTACAAGACTCCACGTAGTTAATGACGACAGGAGTCTGAGCATTTCTCAGCCATTTGTCCCTCATTTTTTCCCATTCTTCTTGTCTTCTTCTGCAGCACACCACAGATTTTTGAACTAGGTAGCAGTTGGATTGCATTTGATTTGTGTATATTCTCCGTGTTTGTTCTTCTTAACCTAATTTCATTAATTGTGGATATTGTGTGTATGCTTGTATTTGCATTCAAAACATATTGGGCATATGTTCCTTCCCTATAAACCATAAGTATATGTCACTTCTCAACCTGACAACATGGCATAGAGAACTGCTGTGGCACAATGCTATCTGGGGACATTTTTTCTGTCTGTAAAGAACCACAAAATGCAAGAAGAAATATATTAGACAAAGGAAGAATTACAAGGGTTAGGAGACTTTGGTAAGACATTTTATACCTCCATGTCTCCATTTCTCCTCTCAACCATTGCTTTGTCTATCTAAATTGTAAGTAAAGTAAAGAAAGGAAAGCTGTGCTCAGAGGAGGCTATGGCAACAGGTTGTGTGGTAGCTGCACAGCTGCATTGTGTGGTGCAGGAACATATGCAGCACCAACCAGTGCTAGGCAGGAATACCAAGATGGAGAAAGTTAAAAGCTTTGTCCTTTGCATTTCCTGCTAAAAATCCATGCTGGCACTGTGTTCCAAGCATAGTGATCTCTTAGGGCTTTTAAGCTCTGCTGTCATGCTAATATGTCACCTTGGTTCATCCATTAGAAGAACCTAGACATTTAATAGGAAATCTCATGGAATTTGGGGAAGTGTCTGTTTTGTCATGGGCACTTACTGGCATCATGTTTGCTCCATCCTGAGAAGAGCTGAAAGATACTAAAGAATGATCCCATGTCCATTGCAAATAGTTAGAAAACTTTCACTGAGCTTGGCTTGACTTGTATTAGGCACATTAATCTGAGATGAGGCAGTGTGTGCCCACCACAATGCTTCCTGACTTCATATTCCAGTGCTGCCTTGTCAGTAAACACAGCAGGAAGAGAGAAGTGGCTCTCAGCCCTGCTATGTGCTCGCACAGTTCCTGTGTTTTTCTCCTTTATTAACCTCTAATTCATGACTGAATTTAGAATGGTTTAGCAATGTTATTTGCAAAAGTCTTTTGGCAAATGCCTCAGCTCCAGTAGCTTTTATATTTGGTGTTGAAAATGTCAGTCTTTTAACATTTGTGACAGCAAAATGTGGTCCCTGGCACTAGCTAATATCCTGTGGTTGCACAGCTCACTGCTCTGATATTTTGATTGTTTCCCATATTTTTATTCTTTCCTGTGATTCAATGTGAAAGAGGTCAAATGCCATTCTCCTGTACGCTATCAGGAGACATTATGTCCTTTCTCTTGCACGCATGGGATTTACGTGAATTATTTCTGCTGGCAATTACTCTGTACAGACAGATGCAGCAAAAGTAACTGAATCAGCTGGAGTAGTCTGATCTGCCATATACCTTGAAGGACCCACAGTACTGTTACAGGATAATGGTCTCCTATTGCTGGATAATGGTGTCCTGTTGCTATGCAAATGTAAAATCAAAACAAATGTGAATGATGATATTTTATATGATAAACACAGAATTGAGCCAGTCTCCAATATTTTGGCAAAAAACATGTTTCTTAAGCAAGTGAAAAGAACACTTTATAAGGTAATATCATGTTGTAGATGAGAAATGAAAAACAGTTTAAACTTTTAACATATCTAGTGAAATGTCAAGAGTTGTCTGTCATCTGTTGTCCTTTTTATAGCTAATCTGCCAAATAAGTCATGTCACCTTTTGATTTCAAGACCAGGCACACTCTAGTAACTAGAGCATCCTTAGAGCTGGCCTGTTACCTCTCTCTGAACCTTCCTTTTGACTTTGCACATTCCTGTGCAATTATTTCTCAATGTGCATCACTTTTCTAGTTAGCATTTGCTGTTTAGCATGTTTGCTATCTTATCTATTATGTTTTTTTTTGTTTTGTTTTTGTTTTTAAATCCACTTATATTTTAGAACCAGAACATTACTATAGCTTTCCTATTCTGGAACCAGAAAGGGGAAAAAAATAAAAAAGGAAGAAAAAAAGAAGAGAAGAGAAGAGAAGAGAAGAGAAGAGAAGAGAAGAGAAGAGAAGAGAAGAGAAGAGAAGAGAAGAGAAGAGAAGAGAAGAGAAGAGAAGAGAAGAGAAGAGAAGAGAAGAGAAGAGAAGAGAAGAGAAGAGAAGAGAAGAGAAGAGAAGAGAAGGAAAGGAAAGACTCCGGAAACCAGTTGCAGATTCCTGATCTTGTCTTGTCCCAGCTGAATCACTGACTAGAGCAGGCAACTTTCTTGTTCACCTTGGCCTTACTGACTGATTCTCCAGAAGAGAGACGGACATCATCAGTCTGAACATTAGCAGCCTCACCACAGCAGTTGACTCTATACTTTCTGTATAGCAGCTGGAGGATATTTTTGCCTTATCTCAAGCCTCCTCATGCCAATTTCAGCTGTTGAAGAGGTACTCCAGCTTTAGGCTGTATCATGCTCCTTCAAGACACATTTCTTAAACCAGTACCTGATGTAGACAGGGAAATGGGAGGTGGACAAGGAATCACGGGTAAGCATTATTATTATTATTATTATAAGTAAACATTATTATTATTATTATAAAGCATATAATACCCATGGATTTTAGGCAACATGGATGGAAGAAGCCCAAATATAGACTAAGAGAGCTGCACATTTACATCATGTCTTTCTCTCTGCTTAAGAATAGATGCACCATTTAATCTTTAGCAATTCCATCTGGTCCACAATTACAAAACCATCAAAGAAAAGATTAAGACAGACTCCCCTTTCTAATCATTAATCATTTATTTTTTTTTCCTCTGCTTAATACTACAATCTTTTGAAGATTAAGACCCAAACAGTAAAGATTTCAGGACACTAAACAAGTTAGGGCCAAATAGGCAACCACACTTGCAGTTTGAAGGAGCTATCACACCCCATGCTTTGCCAAGATACTCTTTGGTAGATGAAAAGGAATCCAGCATGCCTGTTGCCTGCAGCTGGCTCAGGAATAACATAAGAGGAGGCTAGTCTCTTGGGTACACAGTCATGTAGGGCTTAAAAGGTCAAAACACCCAAATATCTACTGGTAGGCAATGAAGATCATATGTCAAAATTGCAGTAAACTTCATAAAGGCACAACACTTTCTTAGAAGAGCAGCCAGGTTTGAGGCAGCCAGATTTTACACTATCTTTAGTTTCCAGATGGATTTAAATCATGCAGAGGTTGTTAGAGTAATCTAACCTTGAATAAGCAAAGTCTACAGATGATGGGTACAGTCACAAAGATGCATGAATTTTTAGAGAATATGGGTGATATAAAAGTAATTAGAAAAAAATCACTATATAGCTGCAACTCAGGTATCAAACCAAATCTCCCCATTTAAACTACAACAGAAAAGAACAAAACCACATCTGTTCCTTGAATTGAGAATAATTTCCTTACCATATACATTGGTTAATTTCCCTTCCAGCCATCTTTTCATCTTTCTCATGCAGACTAAGGCTCAGCCAACAAGTTTTTATGTATGCACTGGCCTCTCTCGATGACTAGATTTTTATTTTTTGAATGCTGAAGAAGAGGAAAGGAAGAAGGAAAAGTAGGCTAGATACTTTTCACAAAGGCAGGCAATGAAAAACTCAGAAAAGCCTACAACTTTTTTGTTCCCAAATACTACAGTCTCTGCATAATCCACTGCTATGTAGGACAATTTTAGTTTGTTTTCGTTGTGACTTCAGTAAAAATACACATTACTAAAGACATATTCAAAAGGTGTCACCTATGGCTTTACAAGGCATATAGCGAGGCTTAAAGTAAAACATAGATATACAGTTGCCAAAAGAAAGCTTGGGGTAGATGGAGAGATATGACATTGTTTGAACAGTCTTAATAGTGTTTGCCTGAACATATTAACGGATGTTCCTGATTCCTTCAAGTTTCTGTCTCTGTAACAATATTACACTTTTTCTTCGGCTACCACTGCTCTGGACATATTTTTTTATTTCACTAAAATCATGAGCTTAGGGCTCATTTGGTGAGCACAAGAATTACTGGAACCCATAACTATCTTAGGTAAATATAATTGCCTGGAGAAGTTCAGCTATTGAATTCAAGCACTACTCTGTTTCTCATGGTCTCATCAGTTTCCACCAGAAATAAGCACACACTTTTAGAGTTCTTTATATCCTTTAAAGTTTTTTTTTTTTAATTTATTTTTTCACAAAAGTTAGATGAATGATAACTTCTAAGTTCATAGGAAATTGTTCTGTACCCAAACACATGCTTAAGGGTTATCACGTTCTGTCAGCAGGATGACATCATATTCACTATTATAGTCACTATCCTGTGTGGTCTGAGTGGCACGACCTAAAAGGAAAAAAAAAGCAGAGGATTTACTTAAAATAAAAGGAAGGAATTGATACAGAAAGTTGTAACTTAACTGTGTTTGCTTTCTTGAAAGACTCAATGTGGATATCAAATAACAAAAAACAAAACAGCTGCAAACAAAATGAGCTTTACAAAGGCCATTAACTCTAAGTTATCATCGTTATTTTAAATGAACAATATAACCACATGGATGTTAAAATGCAAGCACTTTTCTTTCTTTCTTTCTTTCTTTCTTTCTTTCTTTCTTTCTTTCTTTCTTTCTGCTGCTCTTTAAAGAGTTTACCTAGGCTATTTCATAAATGTTAATTTTGGAATATAATCTCATTAAAACAGGATTTTATATTACATCAATCTGTAAATCTGCCAATATTTAATAAACTTTAACTTGTTTTTCTTATTTTTAATTGGAAGATTAATGAAGAGCATATTTTTGTAGCAAATAAGTCACAGAGAAAGTGTTGGAAAGTTCTTGATATCACTATCTAATCCTTTCCTGACCTGTGACAAGAACATCTGCACTTGTTCTTGATTCGCATGTTCAGCTTGTTCTTCAAGATTTCCAAAGTCAGGAACAAAAACATGGACTATGAATAGTCCAGGAGTTTACTTACTGTTCTTCCATTAGAAAGGGTTTCAAATATGTATCCTCAAATATGTGGAGTTCCTTAGCAAACAGCAGTAACAGGGCTGTCTGGTTGCTCATATACCGAGTACTCTTCTTAGGAAACCCACTTGGAAACTGGGTTAGCTCATCAGAAGCCAAAAGACCTCTTCTGAGAAAAAAAACCTCCTTCCGGCTGTTGGGTCTGAAAAAAAATATCTCCATGAATAACATGCTAGAGTCAAAAAACAAAGTGGCAGGAAGACTATGGTTAAAAAGAAGTTGCAGATTTTAAGGCCAAATTTCTCGTAAACAGTAATTAGTGCTTATTCAATACTGTTGTTCAACTATATTAGAACTATTAATTATACAGCTGTAGCCATCTCAGGGAAACATAGTAGAGACATGATTTCAATAACCTCTTTTGATAAAATGACTTTTGGGAAACCGTAAATATCTGATTTACAAAGGAATTTATGAATGAACAGAGTCTTTAAAAGATTTAAATAAAGAAGTACAATCCAGCGGTGAATTTGTAGCTAAAGTGCTGAGCAGGTCAGAATCAGCAAGTAAATTGTTACTCTACAGCTCCAAT
Organism: Cygnus atratus; assembly: GCF_013377495.2. NCBI lineage: Eukaryota > Metazoa > Chordata > Aves > Anseriformes > Anatidae > Cygnus > Cygnus atratus. The sequence goes on from NC_066364.1 coordinate 44,053,984, forward strand.
TTTCTGCCATTAATTCTTCTTCTGGGTACCAGTTTACAAAGTGATTTAATGGCTTGTCAGTCAACTATAAATGTAGATCATTTTGTCATTAGCCATTGTTTTAGAAACAGGTTTAAAGAAACTGAGGTACACAGAGTCACTGACAAATATAAGAAGGATATTCACATAAACAACATGAGGTTTGTTTTTCAGAAATGCACTGTTCCAAAACAATCCTGATTGTTTAATCAAAGAGATTGTCAAATATTAAATTACAGTGACTGAAAAAATCCTTAAAGCTTTCAGACTTCCAGCAAATAATAAAGCTCTCAATTGATCAATGAACATGTAGATACAAATATATGGAGAAACCTACATTTGGATGCCATGATCTCAAGTTAAACAAATTTTTTTCTTTAATGGTTTGGGTACTGTTGCTCACGATTACTTCTACCTTCCCTCATCCATGGGAAACCACTGTGCCACTGCCTTGCATGAGGACAAACTAGCAAATAAGGTTCTCCATACGCTTTGGTAAGAGCTCCTCCTGCCATTTTATGCAGCCCCCAGCAGTCTCATTTAATCACTGAATCACTTTAATCACTGAATCACAGAATCACAGAATCATCTAGGTTGGAAGAGACCTCCAAGATCACTTAGTCCAACCTCTGACCTAATACTTGTTAGTATTAGTATATAGTAGTGAGTATTAGTATATAGTCCTATATATATAGTGTTAGTATTAGTATATAGTCCTCCACTAAACCATATCACTAAGCTCTACATCTAAACATCTTTTAAAGACCTCCAGGGATAGTGACTCAACCACTTCCGTGGGCAGCCCATTCCAATGCCTAACAACCCTTTCAGTAAAGAAGTTCTTCCTAATATCTAACCTAAACCTCCCCTGGCACAACTTTAGCCCATTCCCCCTTGTCCTATCACCAGGCACGTGGGAGAATCCCTAGAACAATTCTTGGTGCAGACGTGTATTAGGCAACGCTAGCTCATGAGCTCTGTATAAGGCATCCAGAGCCAGGACCTCATCAATTCTTCCCACACATCAGTGCCATGTTTTACTTCTCTTATGAATCTCCCTTTTTCTGTTACTCTTCTCATGTTTCTCTCATGTCATTAACATGGCAGTCCGGTGTGTGCTTTCTGGACTGCCACAGCCTGCCCAAGCCCAGGCTTCAGATCTGCCCTCTGCATGGAGCTGCTCAAGCAGAGGCTGTTACTTCCCATCACACAAATCAGACCTGGAGGGGATTATGGCACCTATCAAACAGCAGCCATTCCTACTCTGCCCAGGAGTCTCCACCCAGGCTGTTCTCCTCCAGAACCACTTCTCACTGCTGGGAGATGAAACATTCCCCCAGAGACCTTGTGGGGTGTAGCAGGCTACATTAACTGAATTAGAGAGTATTAGAGAGTACATTAACTTTAAATATCACCTCTGCAATAGCATTAAATATTCATCTTTGAAGATGTCCCGTCTCTTATTGTCACCTCTTCCTTTTACATTTTCTCTACCTTACTAAGTATTTTGCTTCACATTTCCTCTTCCTGCTTTTATCCTGCAGTAATTTTTTTTTATTTCTGAAGTTAAGACTGATGATTTCTCCTTTGCCTAGTTTGTTATTTCACATACATTTAAATTAATTTAAACTTATTTAAATTTAAATTATTTAAAAATATCTATTTTAGAGTGCCTCTTCTCTGAATACATACTGCTTCTGTCTTCTCTCACTTTTTCTGCTGTTATTTCTATTCTGTTACTTTCACACTTGCTCTTATTTGGAGGGGGTGTGGTAAAAGAAAAAATAGGGAATGTGCAAGGAAAGCTGCACACTAATTGTGGAAAGACCACTGAATATTTAAAAGACAGGATGCCCACCAGCAGGACGTGGAAAATACCTTAAGCTATGGATAAAACAAAATTAAGAAAATTTATAATTACTTTCCATAAAGAGATTTAAATAGTAGGTCTTTGATATAGAGCACTTAATTTTCTTGTATGTACTTGGTGGGAAGAAAAATAGTTTGATAGAACATACATGAAATATCTATAGGGAATAGCTTTTCAGTAGAATCAACCATGAAGCTTAGAAACAAGTCTTGATGTCTTCAGTAACTCTGCTTGTGTGCTTAAATCTATGCACATACTTCAGTCAATTCAGCAAACTGACTTGCAAAGCATTTCTTTTCCTCATCAAGAAATGCCTAAGGAACACATAACAGGTTAACAAAGAAAAGCCCCTTTGCTTTTCTTTGGAAAGCAAAGTGGAAGTGGGCTGTCTGATCTGCATTACCCTACCATACAGAAAAGAAGCTTAAAAGCTGGAAATGTGTAAATCATTAGACTAAATAGTGCAGGCTGTTCTGGAACTCAAATGCTCCTACATAAGCACAGTGGGATCCCAGAAACCAAAATAATCTTTAACTTTTAGTAACAAAGACTGCCTATTAAAATATGGTATTTATGACCACAATATCTATTTGAATGGCACTGAGATAAACTCTGCAGCTCAGTAGAGCCTGTAGGATATAAGGCTTGCAGGCTAATTAGTAGCTAATATTGTAGCTGCTGGACCCAGGGTTTGGAAGCACTGAAATATTTTTGTTGTTGTTGTTTGTGTTTTTTTTTTGTTTTATGAATTTGTTGACATTGTATATACAGGTCCCATTTAATGCAACTGTAAACAGTATCCTAGGTTTAGACTGACAGGGTATTTTCTATTTCTTTCTTTTTGCATATTCAATAAAACTGCAGTACAACATTACAAAGCACAAAATAGTAACTTGCACTTTTACTAATATTCATGTTTTCTTGTTTCCCATCAGTTTGTGAACAAGGATATCACACAACAACTAAAATTAAAAGAAACAGTTATTCCTCTGCAATTATTTCAAATATTATGGTGTCAGGTAAGCAGAAAGCAGCATTGACATTTTTCACAGCAAGATTAAAGAAGCATTCTTATAGACAACATTAAAAACAACTTTTAACCCACACCTCCTTGGTCTGGTAGAATAAAGTGGTGAGCAATTACCAAAGGTGCTCCAAAGAAATCTTTCTCTTAAATCCTCTATTTCTGCCTCCCTTCTGGGGACATGAGTGCATACTTGCATGTTCGTACTATTAGAATCATGTATTCAAAATGCATTTGGTGCCTCTTATTCTATTAATTTAAATCAACATGCACATACATTGTATTTTTTTGGTCAGCATCATTAAGTTCACAGCTATTGTGTAAATATGATATCTACATCTCTGATGCCAGCACAGCTTAAATCTAGCAAGTATCTTATCAAAATACAAGTCTTATAATTCAACTCTAGTTTAGACCAACAAGCTAACACATTAAAAAGATTACTTGTTTTATTATTTAGAGAACCAAAATTCTTCTTTGTCTAAACTAAGCTCTACAACTTTATACTTGGAAATTTTCTCGGATCCTTTCTACTCCTATTGCAAACCACAAGTATCTCAGACAGATTTATTAATTAATTTCTAACATTATTTTCACTGTTGCTTAAAATACAGTGTTATGTCTTAATATGGCCAACACAAGAAAATATCTTTAAACCTGATAGCAATCTCATTGAAATCAATAGAAATGCATACAGGTTATTGTTGACCTGTTATAGAGATGCTTTGCTGTACTGGTTCCTAATCCTTAAACATCACAGAACATAGGAAAAAAGAGATAGGAAGTGAGTTAAGGCTTAAGTCTGAAAATTTAACTATGAATTCTTACTCAACTAAACATCAATGCCCTATTTATAACACTACTGGTCCTGAGAACCTGTAGTGAAATATATTGGAGAAATGTATCTTAGGGGAACATAGAGAAACAAATTCATATTCTCATTCAAGATTTCTCGTGCACGTTTTTAATTTTGTGTGTGTTTTTACAAATTCTTTTCATGCATGTCTGTTCAACTTTATTGTCATTGGTACTGCAGAGGCAAGTAGAGATAGCCAAAAAGCTTGGCAAAATATGATCCATCTACAGCACATAAAGCAATGCAAAATATTAGATTGGGTTGTGGCAGCCATATTGCCATTAGTTAATTATGATAGGATGTCATGTTGATGTGACTGGGCTGCTTCCAATTTCAGATGTAGTTCAGAGACCTCTACATCTGTGTCTGCATCTGCAATCTGCAAGGCCATAGAGCTTGTTGTTGATATAGCTTTGATTTGCTGGAAAAAAACTAGGGAAACTTCTGGTCATTCATCTTCAAAATTAATTTTCAAGGCCCTTCATTTTGTCCTTGTGTTTGGAGTCCGTGAAGAAAGTAAGATGGCGTAAGATGAAGGAAAATACTCATTACATATTGTAACTCCTTTGAGACGCAAGATTCACGCAAAATTTCTTCTTGGTTTCGTAATCTACAAAATTTTACTCTCAGCCAGAAAAAAAATAAGATGATATGAGAGGAGGAAATAAAGCAGGCTATCCAGATGGGTTCACCACACTTTTTGCAACCCTGAGAAAATACCCAGCAAACAGACAAGTTCAAAGATCTCTCTCTCTCTCTCTTTTATCTAGCAATGCAGATAAATTCAGAAATAAAAAGACTTCTTTTTATTTACCACAGGCAATAAATGAGCTCACTTCCTAGACCACTATAGGCTTTGTAAAGCTGCAGAGAAGTTCTCACAACTAGATACAAAATTTCTCAGACCTGTCTTAATGAAAACAATTCCTACCTGGAAATTAAACTCATTGACTACGCATATTTTTATCTTTCTTTTTTTCTTTTCTTTTCAGAAATGCGGACTGATTCTCATGTTTTTATTTTTGAAGGATGTTGGCCTTACAGTCCCATCACTAATGAATGTGCTTTAAGGTTGCAGTCTTACCTTCTTTCAAACAGTGGTGTTTGAAAGAAGTTAGAAAATTAAAAAAAAAAAAAAAAAACAGAAAAAAAACGCCAACCCAAAATTCTTTAACCACATATGAACACAAAACCTACAAAAATTGAAAAAAACAAACACCTCCTCTATAAATACTTGAGAAACCTATGATGTCAGAATGTCTATAAAAACAAATAAACAAACAATGAAATGAAATATTTAAAAGTCTTTCATCATGATAATCTGTAGTCATAATTATTAATTATTAATTATAAATTAAAATAACATACTGTCAGTAAGGCTCCAGTTATTAAATGGCTAGGTGAATACTTTGCAAAGGAGATTAAAAAAGCTAAAGTAATCTTTTTCAAATATTTGTGCTTATTCCTTATTATTCATTGAAACCTTCAAGCTAGACAGCTTTTGTCCAAATAACACAAGTGTATAAGGATTTTTATTATTCTTTTCTTAAGTTCTCAAAATTATACAGGCAAACCTCGTTGGCCTGTCATTATCTGGAGCAAGCAACACAGTAGGCATAATGTTTTCAAAATGATATATATATTCTTCCTTTAAGGAAAGGCAATGAGATATACTTCTTGCATTCCTTATTTTCTTATGCTCCCTGACATCTAATGGATATTGCATTGTAGTAAATGCATGGTCTTTCCTGGGAAGAAGCTTATGCTGATTTCATTTCTGGCAAGAAAACTTGAAGACCTCCTCTGCCCACCTGGCACAAGAAGTGTAGTTCAGAGTCAGGCATATAGTTGCATGCTGCCTTATGTATTCATTGTGAATGCTCTCTCTGTCTCTCCCATCTATACATATATTTGAGAGACGCTATGGAGTGTAAGAGCAGTTGCCAAAGAAATTTAAACAGTTCTTCAGCAGAAGTTGTTTGTGTGGATCTCTCTTTCTCTCTCTCTTTTTTCTCTATAAGTTTAGCTGTGGATTAAGCTGTAAATGATTCCATTCTATGAAGCTGCACTGGAAACTTGTGGGACTTGCTGATGTATGGCCTCATTTGACCAGCCTGGTCCTGCCTCCAGAGAGCAGAAAGTATGAGAGCAAAAACCAAGGAGCTGTGGACTTCCCCTCTTACAGAAAGGACATTTTTCAGGTAAGATAAATTTTCCTATATTGCCCTATAAATCATAAGAAACAAAACTCAGTGGTTTTATTCCTGGAAATATTTGTAAATCAGTTATTTTAACTATTCAACCAGCTCTGCTGACTACTCAGTTTCCTGATACAGTCATACCCTTAGGAAATTACAGGATACTGATCCAGTTTACACAGATGAAGTTAATTAATTCAAATACAATTCAAACAGGATAGTTGTACGTTTGCCAAATAAATCTTAACCAACTACCTTTCCAGCCCCTCCTTCACTAACCCTTACTCCCCACCCCACTGCACTTCAGCCTGTAAAACAAGCTTTCCTGTCCATTATTTATTTTGTGTGGCTCACCAAGCCTATGTTTGGTATCCCACCCCAACTAGAAATCCATTCAAACATTAACAATAGATCATACTAGCTCTCAGTCTGCAGCAAGGGTAAGACAAAGTAGAGAGGCTGGGGGTTACAATGCCCCCAGGGCTTTGAAAAAATAAATAAAGAAAAGAAAAAAAAATCAATATTCCTCTTCGATTAAAATGAATTGTAGCTGCCTGGGACCAGGCTTTAAAAAAGACTGCCTTGGCTTTCCCACTCTGCTAGGGACCACAGGACCTCCTGGCTGTGCATGTTAACCCACTGCAGCTCCCAGTTCCAATGGAGATTTTTGTGCTGAGGCAGAACAATGGCTGTAGGACCTGCAACTGGCCTCTTTTCCTTGGTAATCCTCCTTTCCAAGTCTTTCTCATTTCACCTTATCTTCTCTCACCTGGGTGGCTCAAGATCCATTCAGAAAATCATGGCTTTAATATTGATTTACAGAGCATACACCTAAGTTTTTGTTTAAAGCCAGATTCAGATGTATTCTTCAGTTCATTGCAAATGAAGTATGCTCAAAGGATCATAGAATATCTTGGCTGAAAACAACAATATTTCGTGGCTGCTTTTTTACTGAAAATTTTAAGTAGTTGTCCTGATGTAAAATTCAAGTGCAGATGCTCAATATTTATATCTACATGGCTAACTGAGGTAAACTTCAGAGAGGAGGAATTATGCTGGTCTTAAATACTTCTGCAGGGTGATGACTGCCTGTTCACTGTCCACAGTTGGGTTTTAAATTGAAAGAAACAAGACCAGTCAGCTGCCTTGAAATAAAAACACATTTCTTTTTTGTCACCAGGGAGATCACAATTTTAGGTTTGGGATTTGCAGAATTAAAAAATAAATAAATTGATAAATTTTAGAGCAGCCCATACAGAAGTCAAAATAATAATAATAATGTATTTTACCTAGTAGGAGGCTGTTAACATATTCACCTTAAGGTCTCTGTTCTAGGAATTTGCCTAAGAAGGTGAGACTAACCAGGCTGATTGCTGTTAACTGAAAATAATTTTCTACTTGTCTGAGAATAAGTGAACACCAAAAATAACCTACATGGATTTCACAGGAAATGTTGATGACTATGAAACTTGTTTTGAAGAGATTTGTTTATATTCATAAATATTTTTATTCACAAATGAACTTTTTTATTAACAAGCTTGCTAAACTGTGGCAGCTTAAATGACACTTGCGTGTGTGGTGGTATTCCCTCATAAGGATGTTATTTATCCTTTGAAGATTTGTAGTTTAGCTCCTAACAGATTATAAAATAGAAAGCTGTGTACAGCCTGCAAGCAAGTTATTGGACTTCCAATTAATATTTAACTTCAGTTGCTATTTTTTTGGAGTCACTGTGTGACTTCATAAAAACATGCAGATTTACATTTCTAAATGAGATTTAAATTATAATCTTACTTTTAGTGCAACACCAGTGACTGCTGTTATTTAAAAATTCCTGGCAGAAAAAGCTTTGCTTGTTATTACAGAAGATTGGATTTATTGACCCATTCTTCTACTCCCAAAGTTGACATCCATGGAAAATATTAAAATTTTGTGATATCTGTCAATGCTTTGTAATGCATTCCATACCTGGAATGGTTTTCTTTAAGATATTTTCTTTTAAATGGTAGCTGTGCATCTGTAGTAAATATTGTGTTAACATTCATCTGCATGTGCACCAACTTGAAATAAAATCTGATAATAGGAAATAAAGTGTGTTTCACAGTCTGTTGGTACCTTATTATTTATTTTGCTAAAGGTGAAGAAATAAAAATATATGGCATTTTTTGCAATAGAAAAAGAACAGAATCGGAATATTTTCCACCTCTTTCTTCTAGACTCACACCAGCCCACCTGGAAATGGCCAGGTGATACACTTGTTGTGTATGGGACTCTCCAGTGGAGAAAAGCTCTTCAGTCTTCATCTTAGGATCAAGGTCCAACACTTGCTACATGAATGGAGTGTTACAGATCCCATACTGCTGAAATATCTCTGATATGTTCTTGGCAGCTGCTGTATAACACAGAGAAGACATTTAGTTCTTCACTACCTCAGCTTGCACCTATTCCACCTACAATGTCTTCTCCATTATTTACTGGGTACAGAGGAACTTCGTTCAATTGACACAATGAATCTGCTATGGAGGAAGAAAACCGTTCCGTCCATCAGTGGCTCCAGTTCTCCAGCCAATATATGGGGAAACACACAGGTATTTTAAAAAGCAATTACACACAGGTGGCCTCACTTTTAACTAGGGCACTAGAGGGGATAAGGAGTGTAAGAGAAAGGGTATGTGCTGAGCTGGAAGTGGACAATGTCACGTAGTTTGGGCATTCAGAGACACAAATACAGATTATGGAGCTGCTGCCATCCTGGGTCTCTGGCTGGGCAATATCCCAGCTGCCAGCAACAGAACTGCTCTGTGAAGGATAAGCTGGTCAACCCTCATTCACGTGCTGTGGCTGCAGCTTCTGAGTTGAGAAAGCTCCCTGCAGCCAAGGGTCTCACTAAGAGACAGTGACTTTGCTGTTATCTGGGAAAATCCAGCTGCCAGCCACAAAGCTCCTGTTTGCCAACACGTTGAACCAGAAAGTCAGAGTGTTGTTATATAACTGAACAGTATTAAGAGTGAGAACAGAACTGCTTACAGAGAACAGATTGGCCAAAAGTAAATCTTACTAGTGTATTTCAGGAAGCAAGACTTCTGTATCCATTATCAGAGAATTTAGGGCGAGTTAAATGTGTTTGTGTTTATCCCTTTGGTGACTTCAGAGCCCTTTCTCTTAGGCTATATTACTCTTGCTAAGGGTAAGCAGGTCTCTGATTTAAGAAGGCAGGCCAATCACCCATATTAGCAACTACGCTCAAAATCACAAGAGGAAGATCACATTCTGCTACACCAGCTGAGATTTCATGTTTGTGAGTAAAGGTACAGTAGTCTAGAAATCCTATATAAGAATACGAAAAGGGGGTTAAGGTGAGACTCAAGTCTGAAGGAAGTGCAATAAAAGACAGGACAGAGAAGATGGAGCCATCTGAGATATTTCAATGTACCAGTCTGGACAAGTCTGAAATAGCAACAGGGGTGTATATTCAGTACATGACATTAATAATAATAAAATACAATCATAAAATATCAAGGAACAGAGAGAAATGTGTTCCATTTTGTCCTGTACAAAAAAGGACAGAAAAGAGACAGGCTGTATGCATTATGAACTGTACCTTCGTAAAATCAAGTCAGGATAATTGGACTGAGAAAATAAACTAGACTTTGTACCTTAAGATTCTGCTGCTATTTGGACATCCAAGGAAAAATGGAATTCAGAATTACATAGGAACTTTGCAAGAATAGCCCATAAGCAGATAAACCAGAGTCTTTAATAAAAAAATGGACTACAGAGACCATGGCAGTCATGGGCTCTGAAACGACTTTGCCCTGTCAGGCTGGAAAAGTCTGTTTTACAAGTGTAGCTACTGTACTCTTTACACTTTCAAACTTTATGATTTTGGCCTACCTAAAATATGCTTGTTGGGAGCTGTTACTGTTACACTGTGTACGGTCTGAGCTGCTACTAAAATGACTTTACCAGTTTTCCTTGGTTTATGACACAGCAACTACAAAACTTCTTAAGTTTGAAAATACAACCCCCTGAGCAACTTTATTATGTTACAAAGACATTCCTGCCTCCTTTGGTTGATTTTGATATTCAAGATAAAGGTAATAGCTTTCAGAAGGTTTTAGTTTTATATTTGATTATTTTTAACAGTTTGGGTCCTAGGTAAAATATAACATATCTTTTATAATAAAATAACTTGTTTTTGAAAATGAAAATACTATAAAGAATATAGACTGATGAAAGCTTATATATCCATTTACCCTCCATGCCATAAAAACAACGAAATTGGGAATTGACAGAGAAAACTGCTTAAGTTTGGCAAGTTAATTAAAAAAAAAAAAATCATAGTGGGAGCCAAAAGCAATACATATTCTTATACAGGAAGTGAGCTTAGGACTTCATAACTTCACTTAATGCTGCATGTATTTCACGTGACTTTAAAATCTAAGATAAAGGGATTGACATGCACATTTATGTATATGTATTTTTACCCTTAAATTATCAAGTATTTTTATTCCAAGCAGCTGCAAGTTCCAGCTGTCAATGCTACCTCCCTCTTCCTCAAATACCATGAAAACCCGGCCATTAGTCCAACCCAAGGTCAGTGATATCAGGCAGGAAGCTGCTCTGAGATCACTCCTGTCTCACAGTGCGCACGTACTCTGCCATCTGTCTGGGTCCATCTGCTGCCTCTAAATTGTGATCTTGTTGGGATTGGGGAGTGGCTTGTATTCTGTGGTTGCACGTTTCTGTTCCTCCATCTTGACTGAGACTATCAAAAGCAGCGTTGTTGCTTACCTAAGCACAAAGGTATTTAAGGTATTAACGACAATAATAAAAAGTGAAATGCTGCTGCTGTGTGTCTGCAATTGTCCATGGATCCTTCTTTTCTTTCTGGGAGACAGCATATATTTCAGCAAGTGAAGTCAACTAATATTTTTTTTTTTTCACAAAATAGTTATTCTTTTGCTGTGCCTGGAAAGTAACCTGCAATTCCCACTTCTGTGGGGAAAAAACTTAATTTCATGGCCAGGTGGGGTGGTGGAGTGCCTTGTTCTGCATTGAAAACACTGAATTATTGATTTCCATCATGTGTCATGTAACAAATCTGTGCTCTCTGTGGGCACAGAGGGGGTGCAGGAGCGGTGGTACCAACTTGTGCTCTAGTGGGCAGAAACACCAGGCTGAAGGCCTTGGGGACCAGTCAGAGAGCAGAGGGGTGGGGAAGAAAGGAGGTGACCTCTAGATTGGGCTGGGTGGTGGAGATGGTAAGAAGGCACAGATGCCCTAAAGATGACATAGGCAGGTTCTTCACAACAGTAAACTGATTTCACCCAAATAAAGTCAACAAAATGATGCCATTAGTCATCCATGGGGATTTCTCTTGTCAGCTGCCACAAATAAGGGATAATGCTGAACAATAAAAGTATTGTGCTGCATTTGTCTAGGGAAGATTTTTATTCCCCTTCAAGATCTACGCAGTGTCAGAGATGTTGCACTGTCTTTCAATTACAGCATGAATTCCTCTACACTTCAGTATAAATATATTCATATTATATATTTTGTACTACACTTGCACAAACTTAATGTCTTTGTAAGTACAAAATGAAGGTTTCCTTATAACATATATTGATAATTAGAACACCTTTATGCCATGTTTGCTTTTGCTTTTCACTATTGATCAAGAAGTGAACGGTCACTAGAAAAAGGAAGCAGACTGCATTGCTCATTGACAAGCCCTTTTTCTTTCTCACCCTATGTTTTTCCTCAGTAATGACACTTTCAAATGCATGAAGACATATATGATTCTTGGCAGGACTGTGCCTGTTTCCTATGTAGACTTGTAGCCCAAATGTGGTTGGAAGGAAACTTTACTAACCATGTATACCATGTTAGGAAGAAATCAAAGGCCAACTTTCTCTCCTCTCAGTTACAAGTATATTTTGCCAAGAGATGCACCAAGGGGAACATCAATTCATCTCCAATCTGTGCAGTGGGTGGGGAAATAGCAAATGCATTTCTTTGCTTCACAGAATATCATGAAAATCCTTTCAGGGAAAAAAATATGTCTCTTACAGTCTTATATAACCTATGTTTCTTAGAATTAACTGTAGTGGATTGAAGTTTTGACTGTGGATATTTTCAATGCATTCAGAGCTTCACAGAGCAAAATACATTATCAAAGTTAGTAAATGCTTCCAAGTAATGCTGGGTTGAAAAAATCTTTCAGGTACCACTAGCAAGGAGAACAAACTGAGAGTATCTTCCTTCATTCTCTAGTGCAGATGATATGTCAGTCTAGGTACAGTTTTCAAACTGTATAGCATGTCTGTACTTCTGCCAAATACAGATAGATGAATGGAAGTAAAGTATACTGTAGTTACAGCAGCTCTCAGATTTTCACACCACAAAATATTACACCACAAAATGCAGACTTACTCCCAGGAGAACAAAAACACAGCACTGTTCTTTCAAAAGTTTTTTTTTTTTTTTTTCTGCTTTAAAGAACAGGTCAGTTTTCTCACACCAGTTTTAGTGTTTTCAAATACATTGGCATGTACCACCTCAAGCTAAAGGAAAAGGAAAAAGCTATGTAAAAAACAAACAAACAAACAAACAAACAAAAAACAGTAGCCCACCTATGAACTTATCCTTGCTGGACTGAGAAAGAAATCTCCACAGCAAGAGCTATGTCATTAAATGCAAATGGCCACAGGAGAGAAATATTAATCCCTTTTCCTCCACATAAATCTATCTTCATTTAAAATGTTGATGGTTAACTGAAATCTATGTGTTTCCTGCTACAGCTCCAGGTTTGTCTGGCTCCTTAGGAAGTCCCTAGATTGTGTCCAGCTCCTGAAGCCAAGTGGTTTACCTGCTGTAGGATGGAAGGATGGGAGCCCTGAAACTGTCTGAGCCCAGGAGAGGGATTTCAGGTGGTATAAGATGTGTGAGCCAGAGACTAGACAGGGAATGTCATTGGTAGCTAGCCTTGCACAAGGCTCCCTCAGCCCTGAGATAATAGGTATGTCTGGGTTACCCCAGCTGGAGATATTAGAAACCTCCCACTGAGATGGGTTCCGCAAGGTAGACAATCCTGGTATTCAGAGAAGCGAGACGAAAAGGTGTCTGTAGAAAGGATGGAGTGATACATCTCCTAGAGTCCTCTGCTAGTTTACCTGCTAATAATAATGAAAAAAAAGGGGGGGTGGGGAGTGGGGGGAATTTGTTCAAACGAATTCCTGAATAATTTTAATTAATAAATTTTTAACCTTTACCAGTAGGGAAAATCAAATCGCATTAGTGGATTGTACTTCAGGCTGGGGAATTCCCCCTCATTTCAATCCTGGTTCAAAGGACCTTGGAAAATAATGCAGACTTTACCACTTGCTTGCTTGCTTGCTGTTTCTTTCTTGCTTTCTTTGCTTTCTTTCATTTATGGGAATCTTTATTATACTTTTCTTTAGGGAAGGGTGAAGGAATGATGAGACACTATTCATTCTTACCATGCCCATCTCAAGGTGTGGTATAGTACATATCACTATGGAAAATGTTGTTTGTATAAGGCAGTTTGGGATGTTTGTAACTTGAATATATCTTGCTGGGGAAGTAGATCTTGATTGCATGAGATCCATGTGGATTCAGAAGACTCACCAAGGCTTTTCTGTCTCTTGGGGGAAATGAAAAAAGGTCCTTCATCATATTACTTGCAAGCTGAGAGGGAGCTTCTTGCTCAGAAAGCAGAGCTTAGAAAAGCTAGCAGGTCCTCCTGCTTTCTAAATTTATCAAATGGGCAGAGAAGGTAGTGAAAGAAATGTTTCATACTAGTGAGTATTTAAGAACATGAAACTGTTTAAAAAACAGGTGTTAATTTTATTTTGACTTGAACTGGATTCAGAGTTTAGGGAAAATTCCTCATACTTCACTGTTACCAAAAAATGTCAAAAAGCATGCATGTATTCTAAAAAAGGTCTGTGAAATGTCTCAAGGTCTAGCTTCATGCTAAGGCTTTTCACTTCTGTTCAGCATTTATAAAAAATAAAATATTTACAATTTGCATCTCAGTTTACAATTTTAATGAGAATAAATCTATTCTTTACACTAGATGTAGTGTCAAATATGGAAGAAAGAAATGTTAGAGAATTTTACAGCCACTGGATGTCATTGTTGTTCTTTTAAAGTAAAAAAAAAAAATGTAGAAATTAGTTCAAAGGCTGGGACTGGAGAATAAATATTTTCTGTTTGTTTCCATATTTATTTTCACTTTAAGCAGCATTAAAATAAATTTACATAAAATTGTAGGCTGTGTTAATACTACTGCATTCCATAAAGCCAAATGGGCTTCACGGATATTCCTTAACTGCAGCCTAGTTACTTGTCTCTTTGGTAGTTCATCTGTCACTGCAAATTTCAGTGTAGCTAGTTAACTGAGAGGGACAACCTGGATCATACAGTGAATGTGTATAAACAGCTACTTTTATTAGGTGCGGTCTTCATCAGTTTTTACATGACATTAAATCTCACTTGTAAAAGTTTATATATTGAATGCTAGCAACAGCATGAAGATTTCACATAGCTCTTTTCACTCAGTTGTCTCAAAATGCAGTGCTAAAAAAAAGGAGACAAACACAGTCCTTTGCTCACTTCTGAGAGCTGTCCTGCAAGTAGGTGTCAGTGCCTGACTTGGAGAAAGATGTGCAGGTGTAGAGGTTAGTCCTGTGTCACTGCTGCATGCATGGAAGGGGCAATGGCATTGCTACTGCATGGAGAGGGGCATGACAAGGCCAAATCTGCCAAGAAAACTCTCTCATCCTTTTCTGTTGTGGGTGCCAAAGTAAGCCATTGAACTGGACGAGCCTTCCTTGAGGGGTTCTGCAGCTGCCCTGTGGCCTACAAGAGAAGATTTCTTCTCAATGCTTCCCCACAGTCCCTCCACCCCCTCACCATACATCTGCCCGGCACCTGGCCCGGAACTTGGAAGATTTCTTAATTTCATTCTATGTGCACACTTATTGCCCTCATAAGAAAGTAAGGCTGTACTACTCTCTGTGTGTAGTGGGTGGGTTGCGCACAGCTGTGCAACAGACCACTTGTTCTCTTTCTACTGTGTGAGAACGATGTTGTTTAAAGTATCCAGTCATCTTTTGCCATCAAGTGATTTGGGAGTGAAATTATATCAATGAGCAACAGAGAGGGCAAACAGGTTTCACTTTACTTCTCCAGAAATCACCCCAATTACCTGTAACATTAGCATTGTGCTGAACTATCACTTGAGGCAAGCACTCTTTGCTGGAGCAATATTTTGAGTATTTTATGTCAGGAGAAATCTAGAGAAATGAAACAATGATGTCACCAGAAAACCAGCATCAGATATCTAGCTTATCAACTAGAGGCAGACTTGCTATTAATATATGGGCTGCCCTTCTCACCTTTGCAACAGAAGTGGATGTTGAGGGCTCTGATGTGGAGGGGTTGAAGGAAATGCAGCTAAAACAGTTCCAGAGTAACATTTGATTTTGAATACACCTGTACTGTAACAAGGAATATCATACTGGAAGCTAAAGTCTGCACTTTCAGCTCTGGTGCCAGAGAGTCTCCCCTGTTCTGCCTATTCTCCTGTCAAACCTGCAGAGTCAGCAAAGGAGCTGTGTGTGTGCTTCTCTGCTCCAAGTATGCTTAGGTTGCAGTTAAAGGTCTGAATTGGCTTTGAGTAGAAATAAATACATATCAGCTTCAGTGTCTCAAGATATTAATAGTAGTGCAGATGTGGCAGCAGGAGCTGGTTTGGGCCAGCTACTGTAGTCCGTCACTGTTGTACAGCATAGACACCCCTCCTAAAATTGCAAAAAGTTCTGAAATGCTTCTTCAGGACAGGATGGTTCTCCAACATCCCCAGCACGACTGCTCTCTGGGGGCACAGCATATCGCTGAAACTCAATTGCTAAAGTTGGTCCAGCGTCTTAATGTGTACCTATGCTTCAGGGACTAAGGCAAAAATCATCCATCTGGATTCTATTGCAGGCCCCAGATGTCTGCAAGCTCACAGTGGTGATACCCAAATCTCTTTCTCTCTCTCTTTGGTCTGGTCTTTGTGTCTCCATGGTTAGGTGTCTAAATGCCTTGAAGGATTTGGGACCAAGATTTTATCTCTGGTTCATAGACAGATGTTAGAACACTGACAGGAAATTTTGCATCCCCTGGGTTGGACATTGTGAGTAAAAATTATTTCTGTGAGAACTAATGAAGGGCAGAGGTTTTCCAGCAATGGAAATTGTTTTGTTGGAAACAGTAGTTTATCAACACCAAAATTTTAAGAAAGATGGACAAACAAGATATCTGCATCAAAATAATTGACAGTCTAGTAACCAATTCTGCAAGTCTAATGTCTATGTTTAACACAGAGCTGAACGCTCTTGGGACCTAGGATGGGATCAGTACAGGAGCCTCCACCATAGTTCTCCTTGTCCCAGGAAAATGCCCTACCAGCTACATAAACGTGGAAGCTCTCACTTGTTTTGGCAGATCTTAGGTTTATTATCGTTCTCGTAGTCTCATCTTTAGTGGACCATGTATTCATTCTGGTGCATAATGGGAAAAACGAGATCTCGAAAACTTTCGCGGGACAGGAAAACCACTTCCTACCCAGTTCTATTTCTGCATCTAAAATGCTGTTTGGTGGTAGTTTCAGTGAACTCATTCTTCCTTTGTGTGCCATATGATCCACAGTTGTTTTCTAAATCACCAAAAGCCATTGACAGGCTGTGTGGTTTTGATTTAGGACAAAGATGTTCTTTTAAAAAAATCATTAACTCAAAATATAGAAGAAAAAAAAATCTGTGTTTACCTTGTCCTTTGCCTTCCAAAAATTTATGAGTGCAAAGAGCACTTATATGCACACTATTTATAGACATATAAGATTAAACACAATTGTGTTAATCTCAAAGTAGATAACCAGCACTGAACTGAAATGAGAAACAATATACATATATATTCATGTATACATAATATGCACATCTTAAACCGTGTAGAAACATTATAGTAACTTTCAATAATAAAGAGAGTTGCAGGTATATGGGGAGAACATATGCATATATATATATGTACATAGAATTTATAAATTAAAATTATTTACTAGTTTAAATGTTCTATAAAAAGACTGGACAGCTACATGTTTTTATTCTATATTAATTTTGAACCTTCCAAGTTTTGCCCATTCTTTGAATATTTATATAAGTAATTATTTCCCCCCAGATGTTAGATTACATTTTTGGAAGGAATGAGGATAGTATATTACTAAAATACCAACAACTTTACAGGGCAAAATAAGAAGGAAAATGAAATGCTACAAGCACTTATTGAAAGAATAGTATTTTTCCTCAGGCCAAATTACATCATCCAACAGTATGTAGCAGGCAAAAATACATTGCAGACAGTCAGATCTTTAAACTGAACTCTTTTTTATTCTGCTGCAACAAAACAATTTTGCAGTTGGCTCAAATGATGACCAGAATTTAGGAAACCTCAGAATGCTATGTGTTTGATGATTTGAAATCTTGTTCAAAAACACCGCAAAGAGAACACCTGAATACTGAAACTCCACTAGTACCCAAGGGGGAGTTGACCATCCATCACTGCCTCTTTAAACAATAACCTAGAAACATTATAGAGGTGGAAAAGACCTTTCTTTCTATTTTTTTTCACCACGAAAATAGGAGGAAATAGGAAATTTGACAGGAGATGGCTCTAAGAGATCTAGATATACTTTGCTTGTCTGTTGGCAATGGCTCCTGTGGCATTAGTGACCTTTTCCAGTCATGTCCATTCAGAGGAGCATTTGATTACTAGTACAGTGATCATTGTACCTTACTACAGTTTTGATTCTCTGAGCCTGGAAAATATTGATGCTGCTTTTTCAATTAATGTAATAGGAAAATAGATTAAGAAAATATCTCAGAGGTTAGTCTACTCCACCCTCATGACTTAAAAGCAAAGTCAACTACATATCCAGATAGACATTTGTTCTAATTGTTCTTAAAAACACAATTGAAGTGTGGTGTTGCAACTCCCTCAGGGCTTTAGTGCTCATATGGTTCTCATGGGCAGAGGCAACAGTTAAGATCTTTCATGTTTGCACCTAGATATTATGTTCCATGCATCTAGTTTATGTATCTGAAGGTTTTCTGGAACTTCCTCTTTGTCTTCTCTATTTTCTGAAATGAACTACTCCTGGTCCGCTACCATCAGCTCCTCACAGAGTGCTTTTCAGATCTTTGATATTTCCTGTTCCTCTTGACATTTCCTTCAACTGGTCCACATATTTCTTAAAATGCAAACCCGTAGGGTGGATGAGATATTCCAGTCCAGGTAGCCAAAGAAGCAGTAGTAGCAGAAAGTGTATGGCTTGTACATGACACCCTCTACAGATTAGCATGATGTTTGTCTTTTTCACAACACATAGCATTGGTGATTTCCATTTGAGTGGTTATCTGCTGTAACCCCAAGGCGCTTTTTTGGCAGAACTGCTGCATAGGCTTACATTCCTTGGTCTAGTTCACGCAGTTGACTATCCCTGCATAAGTGACAAAGTTCGTGTTCAAGTGTTTTTTTCTTTTTTTTTTTTCTTTTCCCAAACTGCTTCTCTAGCTTGTTCATTTTGATTTTTAATCCTACTTTCTTGTCTTTCTATGTAATTCACACTGTATGCAACTATAATAAACATGTTTTTATACTCTCATCCACAACATTGATCAATATACCACTACGATAACCCTCCAGTCTGGTAGGAAAACATTGAAATAAACCTAATACCCTTTTTATGTCCTCTCAATGAAGTTGTAGTGCAGTACATGTTTTCAAAGCCGGCTCACATGGAATCACTGAGGAGAAACAAATTGTTGAGAGAGTGAAAGTCCGGTGAGAATGTAGGTGGTGGTGGTGGGTGGATCTATGTATTCCTATCTGAACTAAAACAAACTGGTATGATGATGATCTTCTGGTATTGAACCAGAAGATTTTATTAACCTCTCTCATATTTCTGTAAATCTAATGTGTTTTTCTAAGCTATGTTTGGACTGAAACTCCAGATTTTATTGGATGCTTTTCTTCCTTCACTCACATCCTCTGGCAGAAGAAAGATATGCAGGAAGTACAAGTCTGCTCTTCAGATAGTTCTCAGTTGAAGCTCTACTTTCTGTTATCTGGTAGTCCCTTCAAAACACTTAAAGCATCACATGAAAGCGTTACTACCTGAACATTTAAAGCATTGAGTTCAAAGTTTTTGTCTATACCTTCAAGAATGAAAATCAGAAACTATACACCAATTTTTCATGTAGAGCTACTAAAATGGAACTCTACAAAGTTCTGTGAGACATCATGAGAGGTCTTATTATCACCCATTCAACCCAGCAGTTCTGCTCATCCTTCAACTTTTCTTTTTGATAACTCCAATGGTCAGATCATACACAGGCAAGGGAAACAGTCTAAAGCAGAGTTAGCTTAAAATATGTGTGTAATGCAACTGTACACACACACACACACATACACCAGTCATTTTCCCCATAGATGCTCACATACAAAATGCTGTCCTATAATTCTGCATTCCTCTCCACATGATAGCCAGTTATTTTGAAGTGAGAAATGGATAGAAACATAGACAATTTCCCTCCATACATGTGGAAAAGAATCCAGACTGTCCAGGAAGACATTATTTCCTGGTAAAATATTCTATGTGGTTTGGTAATGTATTGAAAAAAACTTCAAAAAGCCAGATGGTTCTCCCTGTTATTTTAACATTATTGTTTAATGAGTAGACCAAGAAATGCATTTAAGTAAGTGAATAAAATCCAGTTGTTTCATCATTGTGTTATCTTAAGCAAAACAAATAAATAAAAGCATACCAGTAATGAAATGTTTTCCCTGCAAGAACTTGGTAGAGTAGTGGTGCCAAATTCTGCAGTGATGTAAACTGGATGGATGCAAAGCAGATGTAACTTCATCTGCTGATTGCAACTGAAAGCTTTTTAAATTTGCTTGGAACATATTTATGCCTTCAGATGCATGGAGAAATGAAGTTCAACTGGAGTTTAAGGAGCATTATCATTTTCCTTCACCAAATCTTTTTCTGTGTCACTGATCTTCTCAGACAAAGGTAGATTTCTGGTATTAGGTTTCTTTAAAGCTCTATTCTCTCCTTTAGGCATACAGTCCTCTATATGCAGTGCAAGCAAGTATGTCATACCTTTATTTATCAGCAAACCACTCAGAATGCCTCACAGTACTCATCACCTGGCAGACAAGTGTTTATCTGCTCAGTTACCTATTAACATGATAAATATCCTGTAGAGCCGTTGTTGTTGTCTAACAATAAAAAATTACAATTTTTGAGCCAAAATAAAAATGAATTTACGCTAATTATAATGCTTATTAATGAAATGTCACTCTTGCGTGATGAAATTCACTATCCTTGATAACACTAAATACTAAGTAATTCAGTATATATAGTTAATCTATTAAGAGGTTTAGGCACTGAAGTGGGAGTTAGACAAAATTTGAACACTGAAGTTGAAAGTTGTGATGCTCCAGATCCACTAAGCCTCTTCAAGTCCAGAAGCCTGTGGTAACAAAGTTTCAATGAAATTTCCACTTTTTCAGAAATGTCTTTATATGCGTATTCTAAACTGCTGCCACTGGGGGACAGAGCAGCTCCCTTCCTAAAGATACGTGAGACAGCTAACCCCAGACATAAACTAAAGCATTCCCTAACCTTTTTCACTAAGTCTGGCTTAATCAATGTTGTTCAACCATACAAACACAAAACACAGAAATTAGTGCAAAACATGGCATCTTCTTTTTCACACATTACTGAAATAGGTGGCATTGATGCTATGTTCTTACAAAATAGCACTCCTCCCTCCCCCCCCCCAAAAAAAAAAAGAAAAAAAAAAAACCTCAGTTCTATTCTCTATTCTAGTTCAAATCTTTGTCTTCCATTAACACAATGGACCTTAATCATATGGTAGGAAGGACCACTGTTCATCCCTGCTGCTTAAACTGACAGCTAAGGTCTCTCATTTCATAAAGCCATAAAAAAAGAGAGGTACAAGAGGAATTATTCTCTAGCACTCAGTCAGGCAAAAGTCCTTGTAGCGAAATACAAGACAGCTGAATATTAGGAGATATTGCTTTGCACCAGCTCAGGATGAGGAAGAACTAAAATTCTTTTTATTTCTTAAGTGACTGCTGTATCCACTGGCCAATAGTATGGAGAGATTAGTGCCAAAACCATCTCCCTCTGTATCCAAAAAGACCAAGTCAGCCTTCTGTTCTCTAAATGTCAGGTACAGATGCTTAACAAACGGAGAGGTTCCAGACTGTGAATTTAAGTCTCCCTCAGGAGACTCAGCTTTTGAGGACAGCATTCCTCTTGTCCATAACAGCATGTGTATTTATCTCACCCATCATACATTGTGTTCTGGAATTCATCCAAAGTTTTCTCTTACCTTAGGCACTTAGCATCAGCCCATAGATGTTTCCTGATGAACAGAGTGATAAACATTAGATTTGGTGAGAATCAGCATGGTAGTACCAAAGTCCTGTGGAAAACAAAAACCAAACAAATGAACAAAAAAAAAACCCAACAAATGAATTCCTTCAAGACAGATGCACCCCCATTAATCCACTGAAATGTGTATCTGCAGCAGTGACTGACATTGGTTTCTGATGCAGGGCTGTAGCCTGAAGGATCCTTTTGCAGGACTTAACTCCCATCTCAGCTAGGTACAAACAAAAGCTATCTGAATAAATGTCCTAAATCACAGATAATCCATAATTAAAGTCAATTTCTTTAAATCCCGGGTCATGTAAATAATCTCAATCTTGTACCCATGCCAAGTTGCCTTGTAACTCACGTCTGCCTGGATTTCACATACAAATCTGGCACCTATATGAATGACCCATAGTACCTAGTATTGTTGAGAAAATTATCCAGTCTTGATCTTTGTATAATAAAAAGTCAAGTTATTTTAAAATCTGCTTATGAAACAACTCCTTTATAATTTTTCTTAGGTTATGTTTGCAGAAACTTGTCACAGCATTAATATATTTTCCAGTGCATTGTCTATAGAATATATATGATTATAAATATGGTAATATGTAGGGTATATTTAATATGCATATACAAGCAAGTACACAAACTGTATAAAATTAGTGTGTACACCTAATTTTCCCTTCTGCTAAGGGACATGCTTCAAAAAAATCCTCAAGGTGGCAGCACAATCTCAGTTTTTAAGCTCACACCCCACTGAGGTACCTGAACCAAACCAAAAAAGTACCTGAAAACAGTGCGTTGCTAAAGTGAACCTTCTTTTAAACTAATTTGTACCCACTGGTAGTACGTACACCTTATTAATCAACCCCCTTGTCTTCCTTTTGTCCTGAAAATTGTCAGCTTTGAAAGCAACAGTGTCTTCGGATATCCTTAAACAAATGCTTAAAAATAGGATGATGTAATCAAAGTAACACTGGTGCTTGTTCTACCCATGCACAAGAAAAATGGGTTTTACAGACGTTGTACAATAGCTAGGCATATATACCTAAGCTTATCTTTTAGACCCTCCTAAATATGGATCTCGTTACTCAATTGTGCACTTGTGTGGTTGTGTTCATAGTTCCTGCTACTCCTCGTACCTCAGACAAATGGTCTGGTTAGCAGGGCACGACAGAAATACCATTGTGTCAGACATAAAACCTCACAACACTCCATGTTGTTTTATAAACCCATCTTATACACTAGCTCTTCACTTATCTAAACTGTCTGTTACACTTAATATTGTTTAAATATAATCCTAGCTAATTCACATTTAGCCATTATGAATACAGGGACTGAAAGTGTGCAATAACCTGCACTCTGTTGTATAGAACTAATGCAACAAATTGCTTTGAGTGTTGCAAGAGAGCATTTTCTCATGAATGTTTTTTATTATCACTAATATGACATCATTTGTAAATAAGAAAAATTACCTGCAGTATGTGCAGGCACCAACAATGAGGAAAGCAGCTGGAAGCTTCCATTGTTTAATTATATATCCTTTGATATTCAAATAATCCACTGTTCTACCTAAATAATTTTGAACAATCTAAAAAATTACAAATTTAGAAGTGATGCATATTCTAAAAATAATGTTATGATTTATATCCTCTTGGATGCTTTACTTTTACTAACAAGAATAAAGTTGCATTTTGGTTACCTTAACACTAATGTCAGAGATCATTATTGAGCAAATTGGTTTATTGGTTTGTTTAAAACGCTGAAGAACAGGCATAAAATTTAGAAGATTTTATTTTATTTATTTATTTTTCAATACTACCTGTTAATAATCTAGTCTGAGAACCTGTTTGGTCCAGTTGTTTTCAGGAAAGCATCATCTATGTTTCTTCTCTCCATATGCTTTTAAATAATTGAAGATTAAAATTCATTCATTAAATTTTAAATTAATCATTTTTAAAGAGGATTCAATTTCAGAAAGGCTTGAAAGTAGCAGATTGATTTTGCCAGTAAATATTCAGTTGGAAAACCTTAAATTTGACACAGAAGTAGTAGCATTTTTATATTTTCCACTATTGACTTTGGTGAGGATTATTATTAGCAAAGTAGATACAAATGAAAATTCAAAGCCAGTCTCCCTCACTACCTTAGAAGCTGTGAGTATTTTAACAGAACTCATCTCTAGAAACTGTCTTAAAGATGGACAACAGCTGGGAAGACACAGCTTGATTAAAGATGGGAAGCATAAAATCAGGCAAGAGATCTCATGTTTGAAGACATTACTAACATGGTAGATAAGGAGAAATCAGTAGATGTTAATATACAGTTTGGTTTCTGAGACACATTTGGCAATCTCTCACATGGCTAAAATAAAGACCAGTTTTAAAAAAAATAGGAAAAAAAAAGTGTTAAAAAAATTAAAAAGGAAATAATATGAAAAACTCTGCTGAAAAACTTGCTTCCCTTGATTATGTATTTATGATTTCTTTCTCACTAAATTTCTTAACATATTACAATATATAGAAGATTAAATGTTAAACATGATGTGCAACCTGTTTTGCAATCATACAAAACTAAAAACAAACAAACAAACAAACAAATAAATAAATAGTGGATGTAACCTGTAAAAATCCCCTGCTACAAACCCATCTCTGCAAATATCACTCCCCATTTTTCTGGTTTACAAGTTTCTTCATTATATTTTTCCCTTTATAGAAAGACCAAGTGATGTGGTTAGGCACCAGGCTCTCCAAGTTCCAAGCTTTTACCTGTGTTTCATAAGTTGCGGGGTCCTCAAATGCTGAAGAGGTAACGACCACAGGTATGTGTTTACATACCTGGACACGAATATACCAGGTTATTTACTTCTCCTTGGAGAAGACATAGGAACATTATGAGGTGTTGGTATTACTGTGTGTTTATACTTCATTCCTTCTTTTTCTACTGAAGAATGAGAACAGCTTTGAGGTGGTGAGGAGGTGATCTGAGAAGGTGCAATGACCCTAGCAGGCCATTCGATGGGGTATTGTTTTGTGGAGGTCTATGGGACTTAGATACCTAAACCTCCTACAGATTGGGCCAACGACCAAAACTGCTTTTGAAAAGGAACCTGTAAACTGCAGGCATTTTTAAAAACAAACCCATGATCTGCTTTGCACTAACGAGCAGATATTATGTGTTTCTCTTCCGCTTATTACTCTCAGAATAACATGATATTCTACTGCAGAAGTGCCAGGTTTCTACAGTTTTATTGTCCCATGTTATGTTATGCAAACATGAGTAAAATGTTGGTACTGCATGCTGTTTGATTTATGCATTTCTAAAGTTGTTTATGCTAGAGAGAATTATTCTGCTACTCATTCATTATGGGTGTGATTTTCAAATTTCTCTTTCTTGTTCCTAACTCACTAAGAGGTGCTCTGAAAACCACACTAAATGTCTTTTGTATTTCCTATTATATGAGGTCATATCTTTGCATATAAGAAAAGGATGAATAATTTTCCTGCACTAATGAAGGGTATAGGCAGTGCTAATGTAATTAGAGATATTCTTAACATTAGCTATTAAGCTGTGGAGCACAGCCTATTAGTTTTAGCATCACACAGTATTATTCCATCTTTTGGGGATATGAGAGGGGCTTGTACATGGTGGATAGATGCTGTGAAAAACTAGTTCAAGAGTAAATCTACCAGACAGCTACTGAAGATTTAACCCAAATAAAAACAGATGAAGTTAACATAAACCAGAACATCACATCTATTTTAATTTTGCACTCCTTGCGGACTCTACACAGTGTGCTAATGTCTGCAACCAGTCCAAAGCTTCAATTTGTTACAGGAGGTAGAGTACAGCATCTCACACCATACAAGTCAAAAATATTAATATGTGCAGAGCATCAGACTTAGGTGAGGCAAGAGCCAAAGTGGAAGCAGATGTAGCAGAAGTAGCTTTGTGCCACCCTGGTTCAGAGCACTCAGAGAAGCCCAAAGTGTTGCCTCAGAGCTATTCTAACTTTTTATTCAGTGTTGACTATTTCAGCTGTCAAGGATGACTACAACATAAACATCTGAAAAACACCTCTTTGCCTGGAAATTCCCTTCGCACAATTTAGTCAGTCCACTTGTCTTAGCATAGTCATGAATGAACAGAAAATGTTGGGGAAAGTACTTGCCTGACTGGAAACACTACTTCATTCAAACTATGAACCTAATGGGCTCATATCTGAGAAACGAAATCACCCTAAAAGAGGCACTTGAATATAGGTTTCCCACATTTCAGATAACCGACCTGTCACTGAACTAGTAGATTTTCTTTTATTAAATTGTTACATTAGAACACCTTATTTTCATTCTGATGTGCAACAAAACCAAGTTCCAATACCTAGATATTTTAATGAAATCCTTTTTCTCCCCCCCCCTTTTTTTTTCTTCTTTTTTTCCACATGGAAAATTGGAAAATGACAACACTTTTTAAAACTCAGACCATTTGGCTGAAAATTCCTAAATCCTACTGTGATGTGCATTAGAAGTGTAGTGCAAGTCTCACTCTTCCCACAAGTGAGTGCATCTCCTTGTTCTGTTGTGCCCACTGTTCCTCTCTCCTGCTGAGATATTTTATAAATCTCTCCTGGGCATGGCTTCCTTGCCTCTCTACATACATACCACACCGTACCTCAACGGACAAAACAATCCATGTGGGGCATAAACAGGGGGCTTTCAGAATCATGTAGATAATGTTTCATACATTAAAATGCAACATTTTTTAAAAGGAAATTATCATTTTGTCAAAAAATAAGGACATTTTTTATTCATTTTTTATAGATAAGGAGCATTCCCCCAGCTTCTGCTGAAATTGCATCCTGCTTATTCCCTCTGCAGGATTTTCCTGTAACACTTCTTAAAGAAGAAATAATTATAGATTTCTCCTACTTGTTCTGTAGTGACATTTTTATTTTTTATTTCTCATTTTTGCCTCCTGTGCAGCAGGCGCTTCACCTTCAGCTCCGAAGGGTTGCCTACAGGCTTTTTCATTTAACTGCTGCTACATGCTGGTGCACAAATTGTCTGACAGGGATGATGCGGAGTGATAAGGCCTATATCCTACAGCAGGAGATTTACCAGCTACCCAGCTTCTTTGAGCACATACAGCCTGGCTCCATGTTGGATATGTGTCCAGTTTTTGCAACCTGATGCACTGCTCCAGAGCAGTGGAATTTGCTCAAAATATTAATAAGTAGAAGCTAGTAATAGTTCAACTAGAAATTTTGAGAATCACTGGAGTTTGGGAAAACTAAAGTTTAAATACCTGTTTCAATGAAAATTGTTTTGAGGATTTCCTTTTTTGGAGTTAGCATATACAATCTATTTCTCTTACTAGGAGTCAAAAAGAACTTATATCAGTATGCTATAAAAGTGTAAAATAATAGACATAGTAAAGGAATGGTACTGTCTGCCATTTCTGCTCCCAAGATCTTGACTCTCACATCTCCACAATTACATATCCCCAAAAACCTGTTCAGATGTAGCTTAGTTTTCACAGAAGGTTTTGAAATATCACTTCAGCATCTAAAACACAACACAGGGAGAACACTAATGTATCAAGGCAGAGAAAGCAGTGCTACAAATCCTACCTGGGGTCTCAATGTAATTTCCCCCAAAGCTTTCTGTGGCTACCAAACCTGTGTTATTGTGAATGCATGTAAAAGGTTTCAGTGTTTTCTTTTTAAACTGTAACTCACAGACAAAATATCTTTACTGCCTAATACCTACCCTGAAAGCTATTCGTTCAGCTCTGAACGTAGCCAGCTACGTAGTGTGCATGCCTCTTCTTGATATAGTTTTGGCTATAGCATGTGTCCAGAAAGTGTCCAAGAAGGTTAAGAGAGACCTCGCAGCTTCATAGTTAGCCCCCATAATTAAGAATGTAGTTGCTAAAACACTGCCTGGCTACAGCTTCACTCACTGCTATTTTTTTTTTTTTACACTGTTTTTCCCTGGCTTAAAGGATATTTTAGCATTCCATATCCCCCCCTCAAAAAAAAAAAATAAAAAATAAGTATTTCTGCATTGTCATCAAGTCACTATTCAACTTTGTTTTTAATATTACTAGTAGGCTGCTTTACAGCCAGTAGAAACTATGGATTTTCCTTCTCCATTGGGTATATTGCCATCACTCTTCTATGTAAATTTCCAATACCCCTTAAAATATGAACACCGGAAGTCTATACCAGACATCTATAGCATGCTAAACATGTCATTTGCATGCGACCATTTTATTCAAATTCATCTCCGCCTGTCCCTTTTTAAGAAATGGCCAGACAGGGAAGACTGTTTGTTCTAGTCCTACCTCCAGATAGTGGCCTTAAATATTTCCTTCAATGTTTAGCTCCTCAGAATGGGGAGTAGGCCTGGGTTCTGGTCCACATTCCCCAGACTCACATTCCTATAACTGCTTATTCAAAATTAAACAAACAAGCAAACAAACTGAAACAGAGGATGATCTACATATAGATAAATGTTTGACCTGTTGTTTCACCTTTTCCAACAGAGATCTAATCAAAATACTACAGATGAAAGGCATGAAGTACCTACTTTTCTCTGGCTCTGTTTTTTATTTTTACATGTGATGCATTTTTTTTTAGTGATGCATTTTTTAGTGATGCATTCCCTTTGGTGTCAGGCTGTATTATCATCTGTACTGACTGACGGACAATGTCATAACCCCTTCAACTCTTGCAGTTTCTGCTCATATTTACATTCCATTAGATAAGATGTTGTTACTTTAATTTGCACTGTTGATTTCTTGGCCCACTCTTGGCCCACTATGCTGATAACTAGAGCTAAAGAATACGCATTTTTGCAAAAAGTCACTATGTTAAAAATATTTTAGAACATTACAAACTTGTCCATAAATTTAAGTCAATTTAATTGGGTAATTGAGTGAAAAGGAAGAATATATTTTTAATCAAAACATGAGTGCCAAAAGTTGAGGAAAGGAGAGATCTAATTCGTCCCATTGATCTCTGCCCCAGTTGCAAGCACTGTAAGCATTTCCATTTTTTCCTGAAGGGATTAGAATTCACATTGTAATGCTAAGCATTCCAATCATTGTGTTGTTTAGCATTTTGAATAAAGGGTCCAACAAAAGGGCAACCTTAGAATATCATATAGCCTATAGTGGTTAAGTCACTCAGCTGGGTGGAGAAAACAGCAGTTCATATCCCCTCTTTCTGAGTAGGGACAGGCATTTGAATGGCAGTGTCTGACCTCCCAGCTGTGTGCTCTAACTGGATAGAATTGCAAGGCAGATTCCTGTCACTCAGGCTTGTGGGAGCTGTTCATTTCTCTTTATAAAGCATCTTTAAACATGTGGTGGAGCTCTGAACTGCTTCAGTTAGATTACTTGGAGGTGCTTCCATACTATTTTTTTTTTTCCCCAATACACATAGTTTGTATGCTTGAAAAAAGATGGCATCTTATCCCTTAGTTTCAAAACTTCTACACAGAGGGAACAGACATATGCTGGTTGTACTTCATTAATGGACAGATGGACAGATGATCAACTTCAGTAATGCTGCTGTACACTGCCTTGCCACCAGCAGTGAAGCTGTTTAACTTTTTCTCTCCTTGGTCTGTAACTATGTAACTATTAGACTCTTAATTGTTCCCTGTAAATGTCTGAAATATTTTTCCAGAACTTAGGGACCGCCTCCCAAAGTCTTTGGACTGCTATCCAAAGACTGAGCAATTGATTGGTACCTCAGGCTTAGTCAGGACAATGTAGTGTTCCCACTGAAAGAATAAAAATTTTGACAACCCCATGCTTGTTTTTAGCAATACAGATAGAGAAGGATGTCAGTAGCTTACTGACATAATATAACCCATTACTAGATGTTGATTTACATATTTTCATTCCTTCCCCTTTCTATTCTACAGAACTTGGTTGGCATCATTCCAACAGAGGAAAGCGCAAGAAGGGAAAGATTGCTTTACCCTGGCAAACAAGCACTACCAACAGGTACACAGCAGCTGTTCAATCTTAGCATCAAGATTACAGACACACACACAAATCTCAAGCAGGCATACTTATTTCAATGCTGGTCACAATGTTCTGACAACAATTTGTTATAAATCCTTTCACAGTCAGCCCAGTTAAGATGAAGGTGTTTTTGTTGTTAGTTTCAACAGATAATTCATTTTTTCTTCTGAACATGGAGGTGGAAAAGTAAGCTATCTAACTTAACGAATTCCTTAAGGTTAAGTAATTATATATATATATATATATATATAAGTCTAATTTTATTTGTCATTAGAATATCCAATAATAATTATTATAACAACATATATAACCTTCATATATAACTTTTACATTTCAAGGCACTATGCAAACATAATGTAATTCAAAAATATCACTGTTTGAAAAATAGCTTGATCATCAGAATTAGTGAAGCTCGCTTTCCTGCAGCCTTCAATCTTGTCATTAACTTTAGTATCTAAACCTTTCAGACCTCTAGTTAAGCATTTTCCTGTCTGGGTTAGTTACAAGAGGTTCCTCCCATCTGAGAGTCTTCAATAACCGTGGAAATTATCCACCAGTTTGTTCCTCCATCTTCAGTCTCACCCTAGTCCCCCTGTCTGAATGCTGTGTTTCAATCAGATACAAAGCCATATTTTCCAATTATTTACCTATGACTATTAAAAAAGAAAATAAAATTACATTTGCTATTACCTTGTTGGCAATTAACATTATGACAGATGTGTCATTAACGTGGGATCAAAACAGAATTAAACAGGTCAGGATAGGTGGGAGCTACAGCCAAATAATGTTGCAGATCCTGTCAACATACTTTCTAGAAAAGACCAAAGGTCTACATTCACAGCAAGTTCTGTGAATTTGTCAATGCTTTCCTTTCCAGAGTTGTAATTTAGGGTCTTAAGCCCCTTTCACCACTGTGATTGAAGAAAATCTGCTGCCCAAGAGAAACAGGGGCCAGAAAACTAGGAAGGGAGATGCCTAAAATTATACCCAGCTAGAAATAATGATATAAACGTACACAAACGCAAGGTGTTCTTTCAAACACCTTCAGGTACTTTCCTCCAGACATAATAGAGGCTTTGACTGAGATTTGTAGGGAAAATTGAGGTTCTCTGTACTGAACATTCATTTGGAGTTTGGCATCAGGTCACCCTTTCACAAAAAAATCCTTCCCAAAACCCAAGAAGCAAAACAAAACAAAACAAAACAAAAAGACCTATAAGACCTATGACATTGAGTACCCTTAGGGAATGCCCAGTAGTTTGGAGATTAGCTAAACTCAAGGACTGTTGATCTGTCTTCAATCACACGCATGCCAGATTTGAACCAAGGTGTCTCATTTGTCCAGAGAGATTTCCTGCCACCAGATTATTAGTTACATAAGGGCACACCAAAAAGATACACCTGAATGATGTAGGTTATTATTTATAAGGAAAGATACATTGCTCAGAGCTTTGAGCCTGTTTAGCTTAGATCAGCACACTAACTACCAACTTAGAGTGTTATATGTTTTTTTTGTTTGTTTGTTTGTTTTTTGATGAACAACATTCAATAAATGAATGGTCAGCATTTATAACAGGGAATTTGCCACTGAGTTCTCCCAAAGATCTTCTCTTCAACAAGTAGTACTTAGCAAGATCATACATGGGCTGAAAAAGAGGAGAAGCACTGCTGTGAGAATATCAGTATGTTGCCGTGTCTGATGGAAACTATTGAGTGAATAGGTGATGAAATATCATTATTAAATTCAATGTCATTGCATGCAAAATAATGCACTAATGGAAAAACAAAACAAAACAAACAAAACAACAACAACAACAACAAAAACTGTAAGCATTCAGCTCTAGACCAGACAATGGACTATAAATGAGGTATTTTCAATCACAAAGAGGATCCTGGAGTCTCCATATCTCTGTTTTCTGAAGTTATCAGCTTGTTAGTCCTCAGTGGTCAAAAAGCAAGCAGGTTGCTAAAGCTTATTATTAAAAGAAAGAATAGACAACTAAGCAAAAGAAATCTTTAACACTTCTTGGAGTTATGGTTACAACATATCAAACAGGATACAGTAAAACCGGTACAGAGAAGGATGAAAAGGATGACAAGAAGATAAGAAGAATTTAAACAGACTAGAACAGTTCAGTCTGGAAATGAGTCAGCTGAACAGGCATATATATAAAAGAAGAATATAATATCCTGAATGCCAGAGAGAAGATGAACGGGAAAAAATTATTTGATGTTTCACATAGCTCAGGATGTGGAAGACACCAAATGAAATGATCATATATATATATGATCACGTATAAAGGAAACTAAGAGAAGTTCTTTTGCTTAAGTAAAAATTAAATGCAAAAAGTTATAAATGACATCAAAAAGATATTAGACAAATTCAGAAAGTAAAAATCTGTCAAGGGTTATTAAATTGCATGATTCTGATGCACTTCTGGCTCCAGATATCTCCAAACTGCAGGAAGAGGAACTAGGAGAGTAAGTGAGAGAAAGATCATGTATGCTCACTGTTCCCTGCTGGTTACAGTCACAGAGCTAGACAGGCTTCTGCCCTTACCCGTCATGTTCATTCTTATGTTCTTAGATATTCTAATCAATGCTTGTTTTCAAACAATAGATCAATTTCTGCAGTTAATACATAGCCTGTAAAACATTTATGAGTCCAATGCCTGACTCAGTCTCTTGTGTACTGGAAAACTGTTCCAGATTTGGATCCACACCAGGTAGAGTATGGATTCAGACATGAAAGCGTCTCAGCCAAGGCAGGTATATCTTGGGTATTTTAGTGTCTTCTGTAAACACTAAAATACAACTTTCTTCTTTAAGCATAAAGAGATTATGGTCATATCAACTACAAAGGTAAGGAAATTTTTAACAAGTTCTGCTACAGAGTGTTTGCTGGAAGCAAAGAAAATGTTTGACATAAAATGCAATATTTTGCATTTTTAACTTTGAAATATTAATAAGTTATTTTATTGGCCTTTTTAAAGCAAAACCAAATTAGGAAAAATATAAAAACAGCTAATATATTTATGTATTTAATTGAAAAGCACGGTAATTTTTTTTCTTCAAACTCAACAGGAATCACTGTTTCCAAGTTAAAAGATGAAAATCATAGAAACAAGAATGTCAGATTCACCCGATAAACTTCTTTGAAAAGTGTAATTGTGATTATAAACTTATTATTGGTATTATGCTTTTGACATAAATTGCATTACTGCTATTTCCTTCCAGATGAATTAATGCTACATGGACATCTAGGATGAAATGGTCCAAATCATAAAGCTCATTTTCCCACAAATATTTAATTTGACCAAAAACTCATACCAGAAATACTTGAGAATACTGATATTTTGAAAAAGCCTGAAGTGATCAGTTACATATGACTCGTAAGGAATTTAGTGCTATGGAAATAAATTGCAAAAAAAATCTGAAAATATTGAAAGAAATTATTTGTGCAATTACTTAAGAAAAAGAATAATTTCCAGAGAGTGTGGCTGGTATGGAATTTATTTGCTAGCCAAATGTTGCTAAGCAAACAATTCAACCAGCCTCAGTTCTCCAATTAATAATATCCTTTGGAAATTTTGATGTTCAAATAGTGTTTTTAAAGTGCATAACAAATTAAAAGTGAGAAAAATATTTTTCCATACGAATAAATTTTAGTAATAAATTTGTTATTCATCTAATCATTTTTATTTTTACTATAGTCTTATTAACCATATTTCTTACAATTTCCCTTTTTATAGCTGGGAAAAAATCCAACCACGCTAAAATATGATGGCAATGTGTCATGCTACTTCTAAATGTGGGTGAAAACCTATTTCTAAAACATAGTGAAAAATCTGTGGATTTTGTTGTTAATCTTGTTAGTGCTAATAATACTTTTCAGCGATGGACAAAAATCCATAAAAAAAAAAAAAAAGAAAGAGTCTAACTTAATTATACTTAAATAACTGGGGTGCCTCAGAAAGGTAAACAAATAATCTTCTGTGGCATTGCCTTTACCACAGTATTTCCTAAATTTAGACTGTATGTATACCACAAAACTGTATTTATACCATGTCATTGTAAATGTTTACTTTTTAATATGGAATGTTCACTATGTATTTATAAAAATGAAAAGAGGAATTGAGAAGGGATACAAAAAATATGGTCAGAAATTGAAATATGAAAAGAAAATCAAGCTACACTTAGAGAACAAAAAATAAGATGTGAGTTCAGCTGTGAAAATAGCATAGCGCCACATGAATAGCACTGCGCACAAAATACTCCAGAGTGGAAGGTGGAGAGGCTTGTTTAGCTAAGCAAGGTAGGGTTCTGTAGAAATCTATTCAAATTATAAATGGGCTTAGTTGCTGTATTTTCTCTTCATGGCATCTTCTGCCTCACCTATTTTAAGCATGTACATTTTGTGAGTGTCAAAATATCTCAACTGAGTTCTGCAGACCTGAACATTAGAATCAAGCTCTCAGCTGCTGGAAAATCTAGCATGAAGACAGTCATCTGTAGCATAAAGATTACTTCAAACCTTAATCACTTTCAATAGAACAGTTTGGCATCCACAAAATCCACCTCCTAGAGTGTATCAACCCTTTCAACGGCTTGGAATTCTCCTTTTCCATGATATGCTTTGGAACCAGCAGCTCCTAAAAGTCTTGGTCAAAAGACAAAGATTGTATTTGGTTGAAGATTCTAGGGGGAAAAAACAAAAACCAAAAAAACCCTTTCACCTAAGTTTGGAAATAAATTCTACTTAGAAATTTACCATGGAGAAGAAAATCAAAACAAGATTGGTATTTGCACAACCAAAATACTTTGTTTTGAAATTTTCTTCTCAGTTAGAGTTTCCAGCCCTACTACAATAAAGAAGACTTGGCTTCACAGTGTGGGAACCAGGATGCTCAGGTACCCACATGCTTGGCTTTGTGACAGGGAGCCAGAAATACCAGACCCCTCTGTTAGTATACCAGGTAAGATGGCAGGAGTTCAAGCTCATCTCAGCAGGAATCCATATTCAGTTTGTCAGTTTTTTCTTCTTTAAAAAAAAATAAAAATAAAAGGTGGACAAATAGTCTGTGACAAGGCAATTGGTTTAGTAAGTTTATATTTCAAGTGCTTTCAAGTTCTTTTTTAGTTCTTTAAAAGTTTTGATAGACAAACTTCATGGAAGTCAAGATCTTGCTTATTCTTAGATTTTATTCTTCTGAAGTCCTGAATCATTTTGCCATATTCAAAATACTAATAATACTAATCACTATGTTTTACAGTGCACAAGATTCAACAATAAAAATGTTATTATCATCTTACCAGTTTTCCTTTAAATGAATTCCCTCTGTAGGTCCTCCAGAGACCTAAAGCCATGTTATGTTTGAGGAAAAGTGGGTGAATCAATCTGAAGATTTTAAGTGGGAAGTTTAAATTCTGAACTTTCTTTTGGAGACTGTCATGCCTTTTGGAAAATCGGGAAGAGTTAGATATTATTTTATTTGATGTAAAATTATTTTTGTGCTATTTCCACATACCAGTAAGAACAGAAGGAATGTAATTGTCTTCATTATATAGGATTTTGATAATTCCTAGGACTAAATTTAGACTCAGGACAGAGTTAGTCGTTCTCCAGAGAGTTGCACTGAGCGTCCTCTGATGCTGAGAAATCAATAATATTTCAGAATCTAGGACAAATTGTCTGCAGTCATACTCCCTTGTTTCCATAAGAAATAATAAGGAGAGACATTAAACTGGCTAAGGAACAATAAGCTGAACAGTTGTAAATGTGATGTCCTTACAGACCTGAAAAGCCTGTCAGAGGCTTATTACATGACCGCATGGTATGACCTGAAAACAAGGAGCCCAGACAGTGTAATTTGACAGAGTCCTGCTAAAGTCCTGGGAGTTGCTCTCTGTCACATGGGTAAGCAACCCTGTTTGCTCTTTCTTTCTCCTTTCCGGTAGGAAGATACCAGACTGATTGCCTGAGAGCTGCAACTGAGTGAGGGAACCTGGTTGGCAGGCATGTGCTTGTGCTCAGATAGGACAGTGGCTGAGCTCACAAGGGAATGTATTTGGGTTTATGCGGCCCCATTGCCACTGGCTTGAATGATAGCCTACCATTGCCATGTCTGGTCACAGTAGCAGGTGCCACAGCATCGTTTTTGTTGCCTGTTGTAGCAGCAGTTATTTGTGTTGGCTGTGGGAATGGCAGCTGCTCAGTTTGCTGGAGCAGAGGTAGGGGCATAGCTTTGTAGCTGGTCTAGGGTAGCTGATATGGCACACAAATCACTACTATTACGGTGCAGTGCTGTTTTCTGCCTTCATACCATCTTTACTAGATAAAAGGACCCAAAGAGAAAAGGCAAGAAGGATTTTTTGCATAGTATTGATTACATCGAATACAAAACTAAGCTGAATGCTCAAATGCCCCTGGCTATCATTTTCATTCATTTGTTCTTCTATTTACATGGACTAATGGACTAACTCTCTCTCTTAGTTAGCAAACGGTGTAAATTATATAATATTTGATCATGATTTATTTTCTCAATCTGGAGTCTTTCTTTTATACACAGATCATCCCAAGAGGCCATTTATAGCCATGATTCTATGGGCTATAATCACAGCTCTAGGAATGCTAACACGGACTTCTCTATTTTACACTGAATATTCACCAACATCTGCTATGGGATTAATATAAAAAGATTTTGCCACACATGGCAGCCAATTAACAAACAATATGTTGATATAGTTTGAGGCTATCCCTTCATCTTCCATGCAGAATCTGTTGTGAAGACATCTCCAGGGCTTTAGATTACAGTCCTCAGCTTCTCAATTTACATTTGGCCTTTCATTGACTCTTTCTGCCTTAATAGTATACTTTTTCATTTGTATACAAATACTGTATGGATGTTACCAGGATTTCCTCCTGTGTTCCTTGACTGTTTAACTCTACAAAGATAAGCTTTCATTTTTTCAAACTGGATGTCTCTAAATTTAAATTGTTCTGTTGATAAGGTAAGGTACAGAACGATGAGCACTCTTTTCTTATTATTATGTGTATTTTTCTTTTCTTCTGCATTTATAGTATAAATACTTTTTTAAACGTTGATGTTTTGAGGCTCACTAATGCTTCTTATTTAGATTTCACTTCATTCAAATGGAACACCACTATCCTCTACTTCTGAATTGGTTTGCTTGAACTGTATTTTTTACTGTGTCAGTTTTAAGTTTTGTTTACAAATTCCTTTTTCTATGCTGCCTTGTAAAAGTAGATTGTTGCATTGATGTATTTTTTCTGTTGTGTTTGAGTACAACATTGACCATATCATTTATTCTGATTTTCCAGATTTTTGATTCTACAATGTCTTGCCCCCACTCTCCCCACTACAGAAGCACTCTTTTGACTTGTGCAGAACTATAAATATGTTAAAAGGTAGCCATATATTTGTTCACACCCAAGACTATATTCTCTCATTTGCTTTACTGGGAATCGAAAGTGCTAAGATCATCAGGTTCCTATTTAAAAAAAAAAAAAAGCCAACTATACTTGAATCATTTAAATGTATTCTGTAATAATTGTAACAGTGGGAACTTGTTTTCTTTTAAAAAAAACTGTGAGATCGGATTTTTTTTCCTTTACCTTTAGCCATTTAAAATTTAGGCACTGAATGTGATGTAGTCATCTAGGTTCTTCCTACAGTTAGTAAGGAAAAAATGGCATATGGAAATACAAGTTCACTGCATCTTGATATAGGTGTCTGTAATAGGAGAGATTAATTGTTTTTCATGTTGTTGTAATTCACCCTATGGTCTGTATTTCATAATGGTTCACTTTTTCGTCTCTAGGTTTGTCATGCCTGCTGATTTTCTCTAAGATACTTCTTTGTTTAATATTTCTTTATTTATTTTTATTTGTTTCTTAGGGATTATACTCTTCCTGCTGTGATTAAAATAAAATTCTAAAGAGAGTATTACATAGGCATATTGTGACACACTATTGATTTTATATACATTTTTGTAAACTAATTAACAGCAAAATTAATTTTGGGTGAAAGTTTTCCACCATAACTGAGTACATGAATTTAATAATTAATGTGGTCTCAATTTAGACATTTTAAACATTGACATCCAGAAAGAAATCAGATTTGAAACTGTAATATATATCCAAAGGAAAAAAAAAATTGGAGGGCTTTTTTGGAAAGAATTTGAAAAAGCTAATATGAAAGGCTTTGCTGATGTGTGCTCTTTTCCCATTGCAAATGGTTGGCAGGAGTGAAAGGAGGTGAAGAAAAGGTAAGACACATGTAAAGAGAGAAAAAACATAAGCTAATATAAGTAAAAAAAAATAAAAAATAAAAATGAAAGAGGTCACCAAAGGGAAAGACTTACAGAGCCTATGATCTGGATCCAGTTATCAACCTCTAAAGAAAATAATGAGATGTTATTATTTTTATTATATTGGAATGAGTAGAATCAGAGCATCTTTAACACTGTTTATTTATCTCAAATCTAAGTCTGAGGGGAAATTCTCTCTGAAAACAGAGAACTGGAGTCATATAACTGGAAAATTTAAGAGCTTCCATTGTTAGATGCATCTCTGTTTATGTTTATATGGATATATGCTTGGCTGTGTAAGTTTCTAAACTAGTCAGGATTAGGAAGACACATGAAGTAGAAATCTACTCACTAAAAATTTACCTTGAAAAGTTCAGGGAAATCTCTATTTTTAAATAAGAGAAAAGCAAAATAAAAGATATGTTGCCCCTGGAGAGTCTAATTTTTCCATTAGTTATTCAGTTTTCCTCATTATTTTTTTTCCTTGTAACTTTAGAAAATAAGAAATAATCTGAAAATATCGTTCCAGTATGGCTTGAGCATTTCACTTAAGGGTTACCTGCAACCTGTGAAATCATAGCACTTGGAGAGAGTTCATTGAATTTAGAGCAGCTATGCTCAGGTTCATCCCTGATGCCACTCAGACTGAAGCTCCCTCACTCTTATTCTGGGAGGCAAACACCCAACATTAAGCAGTTGCACTGAGTTGAGGCCAAAGTTAAGTGAAATCATGCACACACTTCATTTCTTATTAAATGCAAAAGATTATGCAAAATCTCTCTCTCTGTGTCTCCTCTCTTTTTTTTTAATCTTGTGAATCATCACAGAAAATTCTTAGTTCAAATGTAACTTCTAATGAAATATGACAGCAGATAGCAAGTGAAATTGTACTTCAAATCCCAGGGGAAAAGTCTGTTAGGAAGGGGAAGAAAAGCCCTTATGCAATTTGTTCAAGACTCATAAGAAGAAACTACACAAGGAGTTATCAGCATAACAGTGAAGAATAAGTAAAATAGTCTAGCTGAGAGAGAAGAGGTTAAGTAGGAGCCGAGATATGATTTTACAGTTAACCTCTTTGGGTTTAAGAACTGAGAAACATTAGGGAAGTTTATATGTACCTGTTGCCTATCATTTTTATTCTGCTCGGTAATACTGAGATGTTAATCCCTGCAATGGGATTTCCATTTTACCATGTGCAGAGAATTTAACTGTAACTTAAGTTATAATTCAGCATGTCAGATCAATGATGTCAATGAATGCTGATTTGTCCCAGTAGCATTTGTTGCTATTACTACAATAATGAAAACAGGTGGAATCATTTGATGATGTCTGTTGGGAGAGCCTTTATAAAAGGCTGAGCTGAGTTAGACTTGGATGGTGTGCTCAATTACTTTTCTGAGAGTGACATAAGCTTTTACAATGCTTTACAATTATATATATATATATATTTAGTGCATTAAAATTACGAGGCAAAAATGGTGCTTGTTAATAATATATCTTTACTTTAGGTACACCATTATTACATTGTGTTACTTGTGCTGCAAAAACTTAAAGCTATAAAAAAAGGAAAATTTTAAATACATATTATCTTTCCTAAGATAACTTCTTACTTAGTGCCAATTCTTCTGTTATCTACATTTTGTTTAATTAAAGTATTTGATTCAAGATTCCTTTCAAGGGGCATCACATTCTTCTCTGGTTTTTCAGTTATGAGTCAGCCTATTATTTATTAGTTTCTTCTGATGTCCCTTGTTCAAAGGTTTGGCACATCTGCATGAAACTGAAAAACAGAATAACGTAGAAATATAACATACTGATTTAATATATCAAATATATACTGATTTAATATATCAAATAATTGCATACTGATTAATGCTTTCTAATTTAAACTAGTATCCCTCATTAAAAAAAAAATATCTTTCTCTCCAGATTCTTGAAAACCTTTGAAAAATAGCATCCAAATAATCAAAACCTGTTTAATAACCTACAGGTTGTTAAATTTTACTTTTTGAAACTGTACACTTCTGTATGTTTAAAGATAAATCACACCTTTTATATCATATCATACTGAAATAGATAAAACACCTACATTACATGATTTAAAAATTCTACTCTGTTAATAGTTGATGGAGTTTTTTCAATCCGGTTTGTTTTCACTTTTTTTTTCTTGATTCTCTTCCTTAATTTGATGTCTTCCATGATACCTTGTCACAGAGCTCAATCATTTCAAAGATTTTCTGAACCTTAAGAATCTAGGAGCATGTTAAAACGTGAATATTTATAAGAACTGCCTTGAGGAGTTTAAGAAATGACAAAGACAGAAAATAACCAAAATTATAGCATCACTAAATATAAAGTGAAGGATGTGGTTGTATAGTCCTAGACCTCTGGTGTTAAAGAGGAAGCAAATGAATATTTGGAGTTAACCACTACAGCAAGCTGATGACTTGAAGTAAGGAGAGGCTTTTTCACATCTATTTTATGCCTGTGCTCGTCTCCTCTGTATGTAAGTTGCTTTGGACATTGGTTTTTTTCTTCACACCTAACCTTTCTAGTGTCAATTTGGTGCTGTAAGAATCCATGCCTTTAAAGAAATTATGAATGTGTTTTTTTTCAGCTGCAGAATAAACATTAAAGTCCAGTTGTAT
Organism: Cygnus atratus; assembly: GCF_013377495.2. NCBI lineage: Eukaryota > Metazoa > Chordata > Aves > Anseriformes > Anatidae > Cygnus > Cygnus atratus. Next base: position 44,094,504 of record NC_066364.1, read on the forward strand.
TTTACATTAAAATAGCATGTTTACATAGGTAAATTTCCACTCACACATTCTGTCTGTGTCAATACATGTGCATGCAAGTGTTCAAAACTTAAGTACTCTTGGTTACTTGGAATAGAACATTTTTTTTTTCACTGATTGAATGAGCCCCCTAGAGTTTCCAGCACAAACTATTGCTGTATGTGAATGTAAAAGTTTGTTTCTGTCTGTAATTATACATGTCTTTTTGAAATTGGTTTTATATTTATGTCGTTCAAATTGAATTTCTGCAATGTTTGCAGAAAATCAGCACACACAATAAAAATGCACAAAGCTGGATAAAATCATGTAAACTTTAACCAAATACCAGTGGAAAAGTTTTATCTCATTCATAAAGCTCTCTTTAATTTTGTTCTTGTAAAAATGCCTTTTCATTTTATTCAGAAAACTGCAAGGTTTCTGTGCGCTGGAAATTAAAATCTTGATTATGTATTAGATAAGTGGTCCTTTTCAAAGTCAACCTTACCTTTCACCTGTTCACCCTTTGAGGTAAAGCATATTTGAATGGAAAGGCTGAACTAATTGCAAATTAAGGATCCTTCTATAGAAAGAGCATGGGAAAGAGGGAAAGGAAAGAATGGAAAGGTTAAAATTACTATTAATCAGATAACCATAGATTTTAATGTACTTGTTTACTCCAAAATAAAGACTGTGAGATAAGACCCTATTGTTAGTAATTCTGGAGATTTACTGCTCTATAAATTAAGATTTATGACGTATCTTCTTCATTTGTTAGATTTTAGGTAGATACACTGACTGCAATAGTCAAACAACTCTACAAGATGCATTGTTGAAAGTACTGAAGAAAATGTACAGATAGCAAGGCATGTTATAGACACTGAAGATGAAGGTATGCATCTCCAAATCAAATGGACACAATTTTATTAAGACTCTTAGATTAGGACAGCTCCTGTTCTAGCAGCAGTTCATTCTACACAGTTGGCATTAAGCAATTCTCTGATCTCAGACTTAATGCTATTCATTTATATCAATAGCCCTGTTAGACATGATATTTTCTAGGTCCTAAAGCTTCTTCTGGCCCCAAGGGCTAGCTACAACTGAGGGCATACTGGTGCATAAAACCACTCCAGTAAGATCCCATATGATGTGTTGGTTCTAACAGACTTGCTTGGATCTGATGTGTTGGTTCTAGTAGACTTGCTTAGATCAAGCTGAGGTGGGAATGTGGATTTATAACACAAGTTCTCATATTAGTTGGGGGCAGCTGTAATTTGCTCCATTCTAAACAGTCTATATGTGGTCTTCCTGCTTGCAGCAAAGAACCAGCATAGCCCCCATCTGGAAAAAATATGTGATTACCTCTACACAAGGCAATTAGAAAGTGTTACCTCTTAGGAGAAGTTGCAGAAGTAGTTAAATGCATTAAGGAAAGCAGGGCATGCAGCTGAAGGACATCTCACATACTCCCTACAGCTATACATGTATATGACTACGTACTTCAGTGTAATTTTATCTGGGTGAAATGGTCTGTATTGGGGCAGCACGATAGGTTGCCAGTGTGTAAACAGTCTCTTAATGTTTTGCAGCCCATTATATTTTGCTGCCTGAGGCAACCTCCTGCTCTGTGTGGTTATACAGCCCTGCTTTTATTTTCAGTTGTTGTCGGATATGAGCCTATATATCATTCCCTTCAGGAGAGGCTGGATTCAGCATTGCAGTATGTAGCTTAATATCAGAAGCTGTGATGGCAAACAGCTACTTAAGGATCCTATTGGCCAGTAGAAAGTTACTGTGTGAAAAGCAAAAGTAAAATAACAATAAATAGACAAAACGTGAATAATAGGCTTTACTAACTACTTTCATTTCTATAAATAGGGCATGTGGATAATAAAAGTCTATTTCCCATGCCCCATGCCTGAAGTGCCATGTGCAAAGGACCAGCCCATAGCTGGCAATGATTCCAAATATATTGTTTTCATGTCAGCAAGTCTATTTGGGGGATTAAACTGTCCTTCCCAGATGGGCAAGCATTTGGTACTTCCCAAACCTGCAGTCAAAAGGATTCTGAATGCAAACATGAAATTCAAAGAATGGGCAAGCATTGGTTGGGACGATAAAATAAGCAGATTAGCCAAATGACACAGTCCTTGTGCTCAGAAATATTGAAGCCTTTACAGGGAAGCTGCTGTTAAAATGAATCATCTGGTAATTGTTAACACATGCTGGTACACCACTGCTATTTACTGTTATAAATGCAACAAAAATCATGGTATCTTAAGATGTATGAACTGATATTTAATCCTTTTTCATCTTGAACCATGAAGTAGAAGCATCATAACATCTTATTTGGGACATTCTTACATGTAAGAAAAAGCAACAGAAAGACTTAAAAATAAATATTATTATGGTGAGATGTTTCATCGAGCTTTGAGGGAGAAGTCTCATATAAACAGGAATGGGACACTATGGGAATCTATGATTAACATCATAGAACGTTAATACTAGTTAATTTAAATAGTTCTACCTAGTCTTTATCCAAAACTCAGGATCCTGTGGGTTGTGCTTGTTGGAAGGAAAAACTGAGTCAGCAGTCAAACAGGATGTCATCCTGTTTGTTTCCAAAGGAACACAGTGCTATTTCCCTCAAGATAGCAAGAACCATTTTCTGTGTTTGCAGTTCTGGGCTCCTTTCAAGCCAGCACTTAGCCAATAAGCTTTTTCTTAGTGCCACACAGGCTGTGCTTTGGTAACTGCATGTCTCCACTCCTCTTCCTGCTTCCACAGCATTTCCCGTGCTTCTTTCTTGTATGCACAGAGACATCTATTTCAATGTGATCAGTTCCCACCCTGTGAGTGAAATGACTCAGGTCTGCATCACTGGAGGAGCTTCTTTTGGTACTTGTCCCTCTTTATAAGCTCTCTATTCAATAAAGGAACTCAAGAGCTTCTTCCTGTTAGTTTAAAATGTTAAGAGCTACAGTTGCTGACAATTATGTTAACTTTGACTTAAAACCCTTTTTTACCATTTTTTTTTTTAACAAACTTGTGATTTTTTACTACCTGTTTTCATGCGCCCACATAGACATATTTGGAGGTCTGTTTAGTGCATATTGTTCTGTAAAATTATGTGTTCATCAGACATTAGTAAGTTTCATGTTGGATATGCAGGAACTTCAGCACCAAAAATCAGTTCTTGGTTTTGAAAATATTTGTTGTTGTTTTCAAAACTCCTGGATTTTTACCAAGAGCAAAGAGAAATATTTCTTCCAAAGCTGGAAATGTTTTTGAGTTAACAGTCTCTACAAAACCATTTCATTTGAGACCTTTAATTTTTGTCTGATGTTTCTGGTTTAAGAACTACATGTTAGTTGCCTCAAGCTTTCCAGATGGTCAAATGCACTTGATATTTTTTTATTTGAGGAAAGGATTTCTAAATTATTTGTTATTAATTACATTCCTACGGATAGTTCCAAAATGACTTCTTTCTGATTTTGCTGGCATCAGAACACTTTTTTTTTTTTTGCCTCTGAATTCAGTGTGAACAGGATTTTATTGTTTCCTGTAAATTATTTGTAGCTCTGGGGGAAAAAACTGACAGTCAGAGTGAAGGAAGGAAGGAAGGAAGGAAGGACAGACGGACGGACAAACAAGGAACTCACATATACACATCTAGTCTCTCACTGAACCCATAAAAATGATGGGTGTCAGAACACATAATTTTGAATTATTTTGTCAGGAACTCTTCCCACTACCACCTCTCAGTTCAACAGCAGTACAAAGCCACAGAACAGATAGCAGCACTCCATCCACATTCTCAGAATTATTCAGACAGCTAACTTCCTTGGAAATATATATTTTTTAAATGTCTAATAACTTTTAAGGTCTCTTTTAAGAGACCTTAACTTTTTTTAACTTTTAAGGTCTCTTTTAAACTTCACGCCTGGTAAGTTCACATGTTAGTGGTGTACAATTCTGGACATAAATGTGCACCCCTTAATGTATCCTTATTTAAGGATGTATCCTTAAACTGGTTACCTTGAACCAAACCTTCATACCTCCAATAGAGTGTGTGCATGTGCATCTGAGTGTGCATGTCTGTTTTTTCTGCTACTCTTAGCATGAAAAGGCAAGGGAACTTGTGTAAATACAGGTCCTACTTGCAGTAGTGACTCAGGAAAAAAAAATGCCCTGAAGTCTTCTGACTGGAGCACTAGTTTTGGCTTTAATTACTATAGCAACAAGAGTCTACCTATTCAGAAAATAGCTGGCAGTGCCTCAGAAAGGACACTGAAAATCTTTTAAACAAATAAAATATATAAAGAACAGTTTTCTCTAAGCAATAGCAGCAACCTTCCTAACAGACTGCTACAGCTGGCTGAAAAGTTTTCAGTCAAAATTTGCTTTTAAGGGAAAATAGATTTTTGATGGATTTTTTTTATTTTTCATTTTTTGAAAAGCATGTTCTTTTTGAAAAAAAAAAAAAGGAAAAAAAAAGGAAAAAAAAAGGAAAAAAAAGACTCCTTTTTACTGAACTCTTGTCCTGTTCCTCATGGGATTTCAATGCTGGGTGCCAAATGCTGCTCTTCTCTTTTGTAGACAGATTTTATTCTCTGTTCTCTCTCACCACGACAGATATTTTTAAGGCATACATAGTGACTTATGGATATCATAGTGTCTGACTCTCAACAGGTGATGTAGGAAAACTTATGCATAAGGCAACTGTAGTGCAAGTTCCATGGAATGCTACAATATTTCTGAGTCCAAATGTGCTGTTTTCAAAATTAAACTAAAGGACTATAACAAAAATTTTCAGTTTCAGGACAAAGGAAATCTACTTTGATGCTTTCTAGATTTCCTCTGGGAAATGCTGGCCAAGAGGGAGTGCCCTGATGACCTATAAGGATTCCCATTTTTGTATGTTAATTTTTGAAGGTTAACTGCAGCTTTCTAATCATTGCTCTCAAAACCTTGGAGAGGCCTTTCGTATGGGTCCCCATCTCCTTAAGAAACAGATGTGAGAAATACAACAAAATTCAGTTTAAGACTGAACTCTTCATGAATAAGCCTTCTGTAGTTGTAACTAGGGCTAGAGCTACATTTCCCTCACTTCTGCCAGAAGAGCAGCTCTATCAGAGTTAGCAGAAGACTTGCTCCCCTCCCCCCCCCGACATAACTGTTCATTCCCATTCCTCTGCTGTCATTTCCTAATGCTCATCTGTTCCTCTGTAGTTATCCTAGTGGCTGTGCAGAAACAGGGTTAAAAAGCAAGTCTGCATAGCTGAGTGGGTGGCAAGCTGCAACACAGACATGGAAACAAGCAGCCAGACTGGGGAAGTTACTCTTCAGTTTTGCTGCCAAGTTATTATAAAACTACACCCTAATGTGGGAAGATCCTTGGCCTTGGACTGAGACTCTATTCCATGGGGAAAACTGGGTTGTAGGTACTATTATTTGCAGCAAGACCTTTATGAAACTGCTATATTTTCAGTTTGCTAGTTCCAGTGATGATTTAATTAATACATTCCAAGTGGTCTGTCCCTTTTATCTCTCTCTCTCTCTTTTTTTTTTTTTTTAATTATCCATGATAATTCTCTTGCTATTCCCATACATTTTTCAGTACTCCTTTGATCTCTAGCATTCCTCTCATTACTGGGTTTTGTTGTAAAGTTTTCTTGGAGAAGTAAAGCAGGGACAGGAGGGGTGGTCAAGGCATGGTTGAGACCTGAGGCTCAGCCTCCTTCCGTCATTGACATGTGGGAGAGGTGCTGCAGAACTCCCTGAGGCTGAGGGACTGCTCCTTCCACACCAGGGACTCTTCCACATACACCTCCACTTACATACATACAAGCTCTTCAAAAAGGACATTCAAAAAACAGTTTATCCACATTCATTTTTCTTGTCAATTAGTATCAAGCTTCGATACGGTACATCACAGATGACATATGTAGATTTTGGGGAAAAATGGCTTTATTTTCTGCTGAGTAGTAACATTTGCCACTCAGTGATTTTCAGTAGTGTTGAGACTGAAGTCAAAACATAATGCTTCATAGCTACTACATGACGACAGGCTTTTTAGAAAACGAAGAAATCATGGCACAGTTATCTGATATAAAGCCTTTGATGAAGCTAAGAACGATATCCACAAGTCTTGAAATTACTGTTGCTGCAGACATGAAGAATGAATCCCTTCCTCAACTGTTCACAGTATTTTGTGATAATGCAGGCATTTGTAAAATGAACAGGGGAGAAAAAAATGTCCCTCAGAACAATACTAAAGTTTTTGCTCCATGCATATGTTGCTCTTCATCAGAGCTTCCTATATCTTAAATTAGCCAGGGGCCACTGGTACCTTTGTACTTTGCTACTGGAGGTGAATACACTCTGGGAAATTTAAAACATGTGTGAGGAAAGTGCTTTTTCTTATTCTTTGGTCAGTTCCCTTTTTAGAGCTGTGTCTAGCATGAATTTTATTACCCTCGTATCTCTCATTTTTATTATGCTTAGAAATGGCCAGGCCACAGAGCAAGAGAATGGTTCTCTGATGTTCTTTTCCATCACTTCCTTGCTCTCCTTTATTTGTATAACATTCTTTTCCTATGCCAGTGTTCCATACCTCTATCATTTCCACACTCCAGATTCCATATCTCTGCTACACTACACCTTTTTAATTTCTGTAATAAAACATTTGCCTTATACCAGTAAGTCATGTTGGAGTCTTTATTGCTTATTAACTCTATAGGCGATCATTCATTTCTACATTTATAGCATTTATAGCCTTCAACAGGATACTTAGGAAATGAAATGAAAAATGTTTGAAAGGGAAAAATGGTTACAAATAATAATAATAATAATAATAATTACTCAATGCACAGAATACTTATGTAGAGATAACATGAAAACTGTTGGATGTGCAGTGCTATCCTCTTCATCAAACTCTGTTTAAAGAATAACACTTAGCTTTTCCATACGTGAAATACCCCACAGCTTATTTCCATCTCTACTAACTGTACTGCATGACTGCTTCTAGGGCCACCTCACTACTGCACCCAGCCTGAAGAGACAATGTGTAAGAACTCCAAATGATAATCTCTGATACATTTAGAACTAGAGTCCATCCTTCCCTTTGAAGGAAAATACAGCCAAAAGTTTTATTTCATCTACCAGAATAATGATCAAGCCAGACTGGTGCTCACCAGTTTAATTCAGCTTGAAGGAAATTAGGAGAACAATACTCTACGGGTATTCTTTTCCATTGAACAGAATTTTTCTTTCTTGTTCAGAAAAATTCTGATCAAATTAAGGATTCTATTCTTAGAACTTTCCACCACTGGACAGAAGAAAAGGAACCTTCAGAGAGTGATTTATCCTGCCTAACATCTGACCTCTCCTTGATGATCTTCATTGGTGCCCATAGACCAAAATCCTAATGAGGCAAATGTGCAGAGATGGGACAAAGTTGTTTTTTGGCTTTGGAAAAATCCAAAAAAAGGTAAGAGAGAATGGAATTATTTATGGTTTCCCATGGTTTTGGCTATTGTTACATTATTTCATGATTTTATTTTTTTTTATTTTTTTATTTTTTTTTTATGGGGACTTAAAATTTTAGGTGCAATTTTGTCTTTCACCATGTCATCTTTCTTTTGTCATAGATTTGCCAGGTGAGGACTGTTTTGATTAAATGACTGTACAATTCCTAGTTTTTGTTGTTTCATTTAACAATATAAAAATACATTATACCTTGGTCCTATTACTGACCAATACTAGAATAGGTATCTGACTTTTAAGGAATGTATGTCATACAAGTACTTGAATTCTGCTGATGTGTGTGTAAATGTCGTTATTAACAGTTTGCATTGTATAACATACATTTTCAGTGGCACAAAAGGCACTTCATCTTGATGTCTAAATTAATGTATTAGAAGAAAGGAGAGGAATGTCTATAACAATTGTTGGAGTCTTATCTCTTTCGAAAAGAGAGGAATGTCTATAACAATTGTTGGAGTCTTATCTCTTTCACTAAGTGAGAGTCTTGAGGACAGCTCTCCTATGAAGAGATTTCACATCTTTTCTTTATTCAAGTGTCAATAAAAGAGATGGCTAAATGACTCATAATAGATTGTGCAAATATATTTTCAAATATTTACATGGCTACTCCCATAGATTCTTAGAATTCTTAGAAAATTCTTAGAAAGCTTATATCTAATGTGAAAACTGATTTACCTGAAACGACTGTTGTTAACATTCAGGTATATTCTGTGTTAGCTCACACAATTTGGAGTCAAACATTTCTGCATTGTCTTGCATACATTAGGAGGAGGTTTTCTAACTAACAGAACTTTTTTTTTTTCATTCATTTCTCCCATATTTTACGTTATTAGTATGACAAATTAACTGTAGTGGTGGGAATGTTCTCTAGGAAAGGGATTTTTAGTAAGCTATTTGTTTCATTGCTGTAACACTGAGAAAGGTACTGGAACCCTATTACAGGATACAAGCTGTAGGCCTTAGAAACAAATAGCAAAAGATTTCAAAGAATCAGGGAAAATGTGAAGCATTAAGTTATTTTAATGAGAATAGATTAGGACCCTACCCTAACAGGATTGCCCATCACTTTAACTTTTCATCATTAACTATTTTCAGATTTCAGATATCAAAAGTATACTGAGATATTTCTACTAGTTGTTTGGCAGAGTATGGCTTATCTCCAGACACAACGTCAGCCTTGTCAAAGAATATATGAAAGTCAAGACCTTGTTCAAATAATGGGGGAAAAAAAGCTACAATTATTTAATTATTGGTTGTTTCACTAATCATCTTTGATCTCTCCTTTTTTTTTTAAAGTTTTGCCAGACTGCCTCTTTATTAACACTCTTCTCAGAAAGAGAAACTACTACTAGATGTCATGTCACAGCACAGATGTAGATACTCTGACTGTAGATGTGTATTCAGCACTGTCTCTATCAATGTCAGTAGGAGCTTTGCCACTACTGTTTAGGATAGTATCATTCTGCACAGTGTTGAGAGAAAGAGTGGAGAGCTTTGGTGCACAGAGCAGTGTGCGTCATGGCATGCAAGGTCTGATGGCTGATGCAGGCTTTCCATAGCAAAGCATCTGTCAATCTGTCTGAATATGGATAAAGACAGAAGAAGTATATCTTTCTTGGTATACCGTTTCATCATTTAAAATCATATTTGTAATTACTTTGTTGAATACACCTATACTTGATATATTCCAGTGGAGAAACATCAAGAATTTTCCACACTCAATGCAAATGCATGCCTATCTAGGAATCTAGAAATAGAGCTGAACTACTTCAGGAAACTTAAGCTACAGCCATGCAGGTCAATCATTTTCTGTTTTAAAGTGAAGGCCTAAAATCTGTTAAAAGCAACATGGCCCCCACAGGAATAACTCAATACAAATCCTGAAGAAAATAAATAGATCTTTATGACAGCAGTGAAATTCAACAAGTAATCACTATTCTGAAAGCTTTTTATTTTTCTTTATTAAAAACATAAACTGGATTACATTGGAAAATATGTCAATAATTGTATTTTGGTGGCATGTGGTTAAATAGAAATGGAGATTGTGTCTTTTATTATAAAAAAGCTGACAAGATAAGGAAGAAAAACTTCAATAAAAATTAGCTCCCAAGCAAACTCTCTGCAGTAACTCTGTACTGGAGGAACTTTTAAGCAATGTAATACTGATCAGGAAAAAATAAATCAATTGTTAGGTTATATGCTATAAACAGTCATCACAATAGCTCACACTCACCAAAATAGCTTGAAAGGATAGCTGAGTGACAAATCATGAGCTGTTTCAGAAATAAAGAATGAATGGTTTTCTGTAATCCTCCTGAATTTCTAGCACACTAAAATGCTGAAGAATACAGGCCTTTGTGAACTTTAGCTAGCCATTATTCATTAAAACACAAATTGTCTTTTATGGTTAGTGCTTAATGACATAAATATATAAATATATAAATATATAAAGTGAGATAAAAAATAATCAAAGTACACCTGGTTATTATTTGTAAAGACTTAACTGTAAGTTTTTAATGATTAATTTATCTGGCATCTAATACCTTAATAGATCATGAGAAACATCAAGGGAGGAATGTGGTACTGCATTTTTAAAGTCTCTTTCACTCTCACTGAATGATAATAAGCATGGAAGCTATCATTAGTCTTGTTAGATGATGGTTCCTTTAGGAATCTCTTATGTGTTACCTTTTAGAGGGAAGGTCAGAGAATATCCCCCTGGGAGTCCCCTTGCAGGATACAGCTAACACAAGCGTAAACTGTATGGAAATGGCTAAATTATCTTTAGAGAGACCTTGGTCTTTCACATCAATCAGACCTTTCTGAACTAGTAAAACAGATAAGCATCCTGCTGGTAAGACTGTTACTATCCATATGTTTGTCATGACTGTCACAACAAATTTTGAATGAAAAGACCATTGTCATACTTTTCTAGAGGAAAATATGTCTCTCGGTAAATGCTAAAGGTAGGTGCAATTTATTTTAGTAAGAGCTACATGAACTATCAGTATAAAAATGTAATGTTTAAGGTTGTAGTGAAAATCCACAGAGTCAGGAAACATAAAAGTTAATGCTGCAAGAGCAACCTCAACATTACCACTGCGCATATCTTGTATATTTTATGGTATAGATTTTACAGCATAATCAATAATCTATTAAGCTTCACATTTAACAAGAAAACAGGATTACAAATGGAGTATTTATAGAATACAATCAGTAGTTGTTGAAAACTTTGTGGATTTCTTGACTTTTCTTGACTTTGGCTATATAGACTTGATGTTCTGTATTTAAATTTGTTATAGTTTTGAAGATTTTGGGGAAGATGGGAAGAGAAAACTGCCTGCTCCAAGTGGTTTATTGCTTTTTCTTGTCAAATGCAATTTTTAGCTTCCCATACCATTAAGGAAGGGCAGAAGGAAAGACAAAAAAAAAAAAAAAAAAAACAAACCCCTACTTCACACTTTCACGCTGGTCTGTTCTTCTCCTACTAAAACAGGTTATGTGAAGTAGAAAATAAAACAATAAAAGAATGTTTGCATTTTGACCACAGTGACTGTAAATCTTCTTACTAAAGAAATTTGTTAGTAAAGAAATGTTAAATGATACAATTTTTGTTGTCATACAATCAAGCTGAAAATTTGGATGCACTCTACAAAACAATTGGAAATGCAATTGAAGATCCTTGGTAACTGTAATGAGAGAGCTCTTTCCAAAGCCACACAGCAGAACTGGTAGGAAGGATACTTTTGCAATAAAAGTCACAGTTTTGGTAAAGTGCACATTTTCCCTAGGGACATTCTGATTTTCCTTTAAGCTTTAATTTTTAATCTAAGTTTTAAATTTCTTCATAATAGAAGTTTTGAACAGTAATTTCAACTTTAACTTAGCTTTACAATTAACATACATGAGATATTACCGTTCCTCAGAATTTTATATTTGGATATAGTAATATTTTGATAGATTATTATATTGTTGTGATAGTTATAGGAGCATTCAGGCATTGCAGAAGAAATAATTAATTCCTTTATTAAATACCTTAGGGTCATACTCAGATGCTATTATGGCACCCAAGGGGAACCTTGTCACGTGCAATCAAGGTGATGAATAATTTGAGCCAACAAATATCTAGGGCTCCCAATTGCCCTGGGGGAAATAATGAGGAATGCTGGACAGGCTTGTGTGAGGAACTTCACATATATGATGCATAAACAGCCGTTCTTACGAAACCTTGGCTATTAGCCCATCTCTTTTGTAAGAGTAACATTCATTTACAGTATAAATGAACTTCAGAAAGCATAGCTTAGCTTTCTGAAGTTAACTGTAAGTTCATTTTACCCCTAAGCTCATTTTTACCCCTACCTTCTCTATGTCAACTCCTGTCCTTTCCAACTCGTATTTATTGGGTGTTAAGGTTATGTTGGCAAAATTGTACAGGGTACGGCTGACACTATTCCAAGGTATGATGTGGTAAGGTAATTGCTAATTATTATACCAGGCCATGCTGAGATACATCAGAGAACTCTGTTTGAGAATCCCACCAGTGTTTAAGCACGAAATATCCCTAACAGTCCTCACTGTTATAGCTCTGGAGGTCTTTGACTGTCTTCAACTACCTTTGCTGGTACACTTTTGTCCATGTTTTTTGGCAGGAATGGAAGCATTCCAGTAAAAAATATTGATGTCTCTTAGGACAGGTGAAGTTTTGAAGATCTGATTTATTTCTTAACTGAAGTAGCAGTAAAATTCTAAACAACTCTTTTTTGAGATCCTGATTTTAAAATAATATACTCTGCATGAGAGGTAGTAATAAACTTCTTTAAATCCACTGAACACAACCCATTTTGAACAGCGCTTCATGTCTGAGATACATTTTAGATTCCCTAATTCAATTCCCACCATAGTCAGGAGTATTCCCTTTCCCCTTATCCCATTCAATATTTTTAAAGTGTATATTTTCTCTTCCAGTCTAAGAGGTGATGGCCATTACGTTTTGTTTTGTTTTGTTTCAATGGACTAGTAATGTTCACAACAATGACTAAAAAACATATCTTGCTGGATCCTGTGAGAGATGCTATAAGTAAACAAAAAAAACTATTGAAGTACCAAAGTAAATATAAGTGTTATGCTTAAACTAAAATTAACTTACTCATCAGTATCATCTTCTCAACAGTTCTCTGGAATGGAAATATATCCAGGTATGGATAAGGAAATGAGGATGATAACCTCTCCCTAAAATATCAAGTCTGTTTGATAAATCTTTCTTCTTCAGGAAATCTGTGACCAAGATTACCTCCTTCTAACAGAGGAGAAAAGAATATATCCACAGAAATTTCCCCCGAAAAGATCTCACAGTACTCTGGCTTTGCTGACTTCTATCCTGTTTGTATGACTATTCACATATGTTGCTGCCAGCAAATCTCCTCAGTGAAGTCTTTCCAGTGATTTTCCATACTTACACTCACAGAATGGATACACATGTGCCTGTGAGTTCAAAACACGTACCCTTCTGTTTCTGTGGAACCAGGAGGACACCACTTGTCTCCCATTTTTTGGTCCCTTTACCTCATTTCTGTTTCTCCATTTACACTTCTCTGACTACTTCTGTATGTTAAAAGGCTTTTCTTCTATCTTATTTCTCCTGAGATCTAGCTTTACTTTTTGTGTGTGTGTGTGTGTATTCTGTAATTCATTGTTGTTGTATTTTTACAGTTCTCTCTCTCTCTCTTTTTTTTTTTTTGGTCAAAATATTCATCAAAAAATATTTGTTGTGGCTTTAAAATTTCACTTTTTAATTTTCCAGTTTTTTGAAATCTGCATTTTGTTTTCTATTTCTTTTCCTTTGATTAGCAGCTTCCTTCCTCCCACCTCCAAACTGCATGTAAGCTGTGAGGGAATTATCATTAATTCTTACGATCCTGGCTACTGCTTATTTTGCCTGTTTCTCTACCCACCTATATTTGCTATGACTTAGAATCAGGAACAGGAATGACCACCAGAAGAAACATTTTTCGTCACTTCATTGATACTGCCCTATTTACCTTAGCCAACCATGAATCTGGCTGGTCTCTTCTAGTGAAAATTAAAATAAATCTCTTTTGAATTAGGTGTTCATCTTTTGGTCACAAAAGTGAAATTAGTCACTACTACGTCTTGCACTTTAAAGATTAATCTGAGCCTAGCATAAATATGGATGAACTCCTGGAACCAGCAACTTTGCACAGTCTTAGTTTCACCAGTGAGATCCAAGGAACCAAGTCCAATTCTCCTTCAGTTTATGGCTCTGGAGAAAACTCTGTGTTTTTTGTTTGTTTGTTTGTTTTTAGTTTGCTTGTTTGTTTGGATGAACCTATTGCTTCTCTAGTATCTGTACCTCTTTTACTTATTAGACTTTTACCTTGGATGTTAACTCTGCCCATAAAGAACAGTTCTCCACTTCTCACAGGAAGATCTGTTTCCCCTTTTCAGGTCTCAGTGTAGGAATATTTATGTCAAGAAGACTGTTCTGCCAGAGGAGGTTTCCCATGATCTCTCTCTCTTTACCTCTCTCCCTCCCTGTCTCTCTCATTTGCCATTAAGAATTTATAAAATGTTTCTCCTAAAAGGAGTCAAATACAAAAATCTTCACTTCCCTTTAATACTTCTAACTAGTCAGTGAACTCAGAGATAAGTACTGCTCTGTGTCATCCACCTCAGCATGAGAGAACATGAATCCAAAATTATCACGAGATAATGGACACATTCACAGTAATCAAAGCAGCAGCGCTTTTCTGTATAACCACCAACCACCATATGAGACCCAAAATTATCCTGATAAAATAATCAGAAATAGAATAGGATGGAATATCTTGACCTGGAATATCCCAATTCAGGGGATATCCCCAAGATTCAACTTCTTTTTCTTGAACACCAACAAAAAGTGTCAGTTATTCATCAAGCTCCAGGGTCAGTTTGTTCCTGAAAGAGGTGCCTTTCCCTTGATACTAATTTTTCTTGATGTTCCCTATGAAACTGAAATAAAAATTATCCAGTAGGACTGGATGAGATTATTTTTGTTTCAGCACAGATGCCCAGATTTGCTTCAAGTAAAAAAATTTATATCACTGTATCTTAAATTATTCAAATAGGGTCCAATATTAAGAATATTTGAAGATGATTATTTAAGAAGGTATACTCATATCTCTTAACGTGGAAAGAGAGTAATCAATGACTGAAAAAAATAGCTTAAGTAGATATGATTATGTAGGAAGAGAAAAAGTTCAGTTTTCCTGGGAATGTCATATTGTTGCACAACTGTAGCTGTTTTATCTATAACAGAAATTTTCTCTCCAAAATTATCAATAAAAAACATTATTTAAGATGTCTCTAGCATTTGCTTTGCCTGTTTAGAATGAGTCTGTGTCTTACTAGAAAAACACACACACAAGGAACACATTATGTTTTAGTGATGGTAGTCCTTACATTACATCTACGTTTTGTCTTCACTAAGATTTTGTGTTAAAAGTATTCTTGTTTTGTCAATGGCAAAATTTAATATTAGGCAACAGCTTCTTCACCCATTACGCAGAAAGCTATTTTACTTTCATATTGTTACACAATACATTGAATTAGAATTATATCGACAGAAAACTTAATGTGGAATATTGTTAAATAGTGAAATAATGTTTTCTCCATCAAAACCACAGTTTAGGTAATCAAAGTTATAGAGCACAAAAAGTTGTGTATATTTGCAAGTAAAACATAAAAACTCTTCCTCCAATATTTATAACACTTCTTATATGTACTACTATTGTTTCTCTAAAACTACATTTAAATGAATGCCTGAAATGCAACCTGAACCTGCAATTTAGCTTCAAGTAAATCAGAATATTCGGTGTAAAGATTTAAGGTGCAGCTGTTTCTGCCATTCATTTGGGTAATCACTGTACATAAATTTATACACCATGAAAAGCTTTTATTCGTGTTCATATGGTGTGAAAATTGAAAGAAAAACTCTAAATTAATTACCTTTTTAAACAAAGCAATTTAAATTTATCACATGCAGCAAGGGAATTTGTTCACATATCATAAAGCTTCTGTGAAATACAGAAATGAAATATGAGCTAGGAAAAAGGGTTTACGCTCTGCAGAGACTTTAAGATGTGAAAAGCAAATTAACTGTGCCTGACTTCAATCAACATGCTCTTATGAGTTTGGATAAAGTCTACCTGCAGCAGCAGCCTGGTGCCCTATGGACACTTCAGAGGGATGCAGAGCAACGCAAGCCTCAGTCTGGAACCACCTGAGACATTTCCATCCCTAGCTGCAACTTTTAGGATACAGACTTCAGCTGTTGAGGTAGCACATTATTATTTTCCCTTCACACCTTACTAATAAATGTCAGTTTAAAGCCATTAGAGTGCAATATGTCTTCCTGAATACAATAGAAAGAACTTACTCTCTTCTGCTAGGAAATGTCATTTTCTTAAACATGAAATAAGTTGGTGGTTATGTAGAAAAGCATCGCTGCTTTGATTTCTGTGAATGCTTCCATTATTTCTCATTATGAACCTCAAATTCCTTACTGCATATGCTTGATTATATCCAAGTATACTACCAGTGATTTATTCAGGTAGTGTTTGCCAGCATGCATCCACCTTTAATTTACACTAAGAAAAAGAAACAAAGTCTGGTGAAATAATTTGCAGCCTGAAATTGATCTCATGAAAAGAAAATATAGTCAATGTATTTTGCCATAAGAAAGCAATGCTATAGTTGCCCAAATACAGGGGTGCAAAGATATTTTTGTTTGCTTTTATCTTTCAAACTTAATAATGCAAAAATGTTTGCTTCTCAGAGAATATAAAATGACTAGAGGATATCATTCAGGAAAGGAATATATTTTAAGATCTAATTCTTCATCACTGTTGTTTCAGCATGCTAACAAAATCAATGCTAACAAAAATCACTTCCTTTTAATCTGTTATTCTTTTGTTCTGTTAAAGTAACTCAAGATCAATACGTATTGATTCACTCCCTAATTATATTAATTTTACTTTAGAAATTAGGGAGGCCATAATGAGAATGTGAAGTTACTTGAAGACAGTACATTATACGTAGTCTAATTTAGCAGGAGTCTGTGCATGAGATTAATTCATTAAAGGCAGCCAATTACCATACAAACAGGGAAGATAAATAAGATTTCCTCCTTTAATTTGCATTTTATATATTCCTTTGTAATTTTTAAAAGCATAAATGAATTTACAGCCTAACTATACTTTTAATGTATATCCATTTTATTCCTGGGGCACATAATTGTATTTAATTTTAACCTCTAACTTTTTCTTCTAGGCATAGCATTTCAGAAAAGGAGATCATTGGATCTTGATATGAGACATTTTACGTGACATTTTAATTATGAAAAATAATGAAATGTTAATAGTTTTAACATTCCAGCTATTCTTTGCACTAAACTTTTCTCCACTTACAGATAGTAAAATGTTCAGTTGATAGATAAGGACATGACATATCTTGGCTGAGGATCTGGCTCACAAATATAACTGTGACACAAGTAGGTATCTATAAAGATAATCAAAAACTTTTTTTTCAGTTGGATAGCTACATATTTTATCAATGCAAATGAATGTCTGCAATGACTTCTTTGAAGGACTTTTTTGTTGTTTGATGAGGTTAAAATTGACTTTATTACTTTTTATTTTTTTTTCCCTAGGATGATTACCTCCTGGTCATTTTTGTACTTTATCCCTGTGTAATTTGGAGAATTTGAAATCTACATGAGATACTTGATTCCTTGCTGTTTTACAGCAGTAGGACTAGGAATATTTCCACTGAAATATCACAGAAGTAATCACTCTTGTGTAATTTACTGTCTGTAAAGGGAGTGTCAGAGACAAATTATCTTTAAAATAAACTTACTGTGATATTAGGCAATTTGTAATTCTCTTTAAAACAACGAAAGATCCTTTAGCTAAATGAAGATTACCATTTGCAAAAGACAAATAAATGCTGTCATCCATTTTTTAAAGTTGGAAAGCTAAGAAACAAAAAAGAAAACAAAACATTTTGAAGCTAGAAAAATAACCAAAAAGGTATACTGCTTGACATCCATAAATTATTATGTAATAAAGAGTACTGATAATGGTTCTTGCCATACATAATATACTCATACAAAAGGTTCGGTCCAGTCAATTTCCTTCCCAACAACCCTCCCCAACTTTTTTATGTTGACTTATGATAAAACTATGTTTGATAGTACCTCTGTTCAGCAGCTTTCAAGTTGTAACTATAGTTATGTAATGTGGACCTCAGGACAAACTCATACAAAATACAGGTCATGGGCAAGGGGAAAAAGTTTCTTAAGTAGGAAACTCTGGAGCTGGTGACCAGTTTCAAATATATGTATTCACAATAACTCATACTGAAGCTGATATTCAGTGTCAAATCCTGGCCCTCTGCTGCCAAAACTCAGTGTAAAATATTTTGCTAAAAGGAAAGACATTTGGTTTTCAAGTAAACTTATATGCTTCTTCACCTCAAGCTAAGTTGTCTTTTGGTATGGACTCCAGTCAAGGTTTTTGTCAGCAAGGAAGATATTAGCTACCATCAATATCTTTAACTGATGCCAGTGGACCATACTGAGGACCTGGACTAGATTTACTAGCTTGCTTGGGTGTCCACAACACAGACACTAGTGCTAAAGAATAACAGAAACAGCTGAAGAGATTAGGCTACCAGTTTTGGTGAAGCAGTTCTTTACTGCAATTTCTCTGTGTGCTGCAAGCTCCAGGAAGCAACAAAGAGGAGTTAAAAGCAGTTTTAGCAACATCTGGTGCCTTCTTAAATCCAAGCTGCCTTTCTCTGCCAGCAATAATTATCTGCTTCATGGAAAAACATGACCAATATGAAGAATCGTTATTCATATTGCAAGCAGATTGCCAGACAGATAACACATCATGATAATGATGATGACGATAATGATATATAAATGTTATACATACTGCATTCCTATTACATTCCTGCATTGAATACAGCCCTGCAGAGCATAAAGGAAGCTCCTTATAGAAGCGTTTAGCAAAAACGGGGGATGAGATTTTCAAAAGTGATCAACATCTATTTGTCATAGGATTTTCTACTGTTGCCCATGACTGTAACCACTGAACACATGCTGCAGCAATGGAATGCTTCCACTGTATCTGGGTGCAATTT
The DNA here is from genome assembly GCF_013377495.2 of Cygnus atratus. Classification (NCBI taxonomy): domain Eukaryota; kingdom Metazoa; phylum Chordata; class Aves; order Anseriformes; family Anatidae; genus Cygnus; species Cygnus atratus. The sequence goes on from NC_066364.1 coordinate 44,113,248, forward strand.
GAGAACAATGGGAACTGTCATCCCATTAAGCTTTTATTTCATTCCCCCCCACCCCGTCCCACTAACAGTCTGAGGGTATATCTTAGCTCGATAGGCTGCAGTAGTAACATGAGGGTTACTGTTAAATGGGAAGAGGGTAAATTAGCTTGTGCAAACCTTTGGGTTGTGGTGCTCAGACTACCAACAGCACATAGGTTAGCTAAAAGAGAGCTGACTCAGCTGTATCTGTAGTCTCTAAGTCTTCACTGCAGCATTATTTCACGCTCTTTGTCAGGGTTTGACCTTACCATAGCCATTTTGTACAAAACTCATTTTTGTAGGAGCCTATTTGTATACTACTCACAGTGCACATGCCAGTAGCAGTATACTGTAGCAATAGTACTATAAAGTATATCTTTAGTCTATTCACCCAAATTTGTGGTGAGAACACACATTTTTTCAAACACTGCTAGATCTATGTATGGTCCCTTCCAACTAGTGCTGCCCCTACAAACCAAGGAGTGACAAGACCTCACCCTGTTCAGAAGGAAAGGGTCAGGCCCTGCTAAGATCCCTCAGATTTGCTCCCAGAAGTAGCTTCTCCTAAAAGTGAATACAGTTCCACTAATGTAACTATGACTCACTCACATTAAGATAACTTGAAAGAAAATTTTAACTATGTAGTTACTGTACTGAGGAAAACAGGTGTAGAAAAAATACTACTCTGATTTTGTACCTTCTGTATCTACTAGTTATCTTCTGAAACATAAACTAATTTAGGTTGGACGGGACCTCCAGAGGTCATCCAGTCCAACCACCAAAGGTACTTCGTTATTTTTCTGTAATGTAGATATGAAAGACCAAACAGCAGTGGATCAGTCTGGATGACAGTGCTGAGCAGACAATCTCCATGTTTCTTTCTCTGCCATCTCATGATTGGGAAACTCTGTTTAAAAAGAAAAGGCAAAAACCTTCTTACAATTCCATGCATTTACTTTATTTTTTTTCAGACAAAACTAAACTATTTTCCAATAAGCCAAGCTTTGTGAGGATGTGTCAATCATTTCTAACTTACAACGTCTAGTTAGTAACTTGAAGTTGAAAAATCAAAATTAACTGACAGTATTCACTAGCCACTTCAAACAAGCTTAGATATTCTTAAAAGGTTCCTTGACTTATATATAGGCATAATATAACTGGAAATGAGTTAAACATTGGATTGCTGTGAGCTTCAGAAGTCTAGAATAGCTAGAATTGTATTACACGTTTAATAAAGGGAAGGAACAAGCAAAAGTTCAGTTCTCAAACAAAACTTTCCAGAACTTCACCACAGGCACCTGAACATAGAAACACAATATATCTTTTGTAATTAGAGTTTTATTGCCACAAGAATATTATGTATATAGCTACAACATTCTAAAGAGTACAGGCACTTGATCTTTCAAACTACACCCCAGTCCTGAAAGAAGCTAGTCACACAATCTGCATTGAAAGCAGCTACAGATTTGGAGTTTCAAGGGTGGCTATTCCTCCCAAGCACCAACCTCTACCTTCTATCTACAAATTCTCTTTTAGTACCCATAAGCACGTTTTCTAGCCCTATATTTACAAGACAAGATGTGAAAGTTAAGCTTGATATATTTGTCAATATTATACCTTTTCAAAAACCACATTGGGGTGAGGGGCAACAAGCAACACAAAAGTAATATATACAGCAGTGTTTGGAAGAACTACCTACAGCTAAGTGTGAACAAGCCAAGTAAACAATGGCACAGTATAGACACAGCTGAAAGCATTTAATTAGTTTGTGACAATTAGAGCAGTCATGTGAGCAGCCTCAGCTATTTTCCTTTTCCAGCAGGACTAGATCTTGCTCAAGCAAACATACTGTCAAAATACATAAACCCTTTTGCTTGAGACAAGAATTTAGGAATGCTCTGTATTCCCTAGTCAAGATTTTTAATGACAGAACACCATAACTCTGGAACTTCAGAAGTCTATGGGTGGTTTGCTCACTGAATGAGGCACGTTTTCAGTACCCAGTACAGCTGGTTTTATTTGCTGATTTGGTCACTTATGTCATATATCAGAGAGGTCTTTTCACAGTATGAAATCCAAAGCCATCTGGGGTTTCAATTTATAGTTGGCAGAATAACATATATGCTTGGGTTTGTGAGGTTCAGTCTTCGGACTGTTATAAGACTACTGTTGAGAGCTACCCATTAGGGAGGTGGGTTTGGAGCCATAGCTTAAAAGCTGTCATTTCCATAGATACTAACAGTTTATAAGCTGTCTGTCTTGTAATTTCATGCATGAAACCAAACAGCTACCTTTCTAAAATAGGTTTGCCTTGCCACTTCTGGTCTACTTGTGTACCATCTTGGAGACCTGTTGAACTCTTAAGCAAGGGCCTGATTCTGTATTGAACTGATTGGCAGACAATCTCCACACTCATTCAGCATTAAAAATTTCTGAAACACAGAGCTTTCTGAAATAAAAATCGGGCTTTCACAGTCTCAGAACAGTTAGAAAGGCTGTTTTTCTTTTTTAATGTGCAGGTCCTGTGTACGTTTCTTAAATGCAGACCAACTGAGGGAAATCATGTTCTTTCACAAATGAGGTAAAACAGCCTTATGTGACATGTGGCTTCAGAGCAACTGAGGCTGAGCGGCTCTTCTCCTGTGTGACTCCTTCCATCAGCAAGCTGTCATGCAAAAGGCAGGCACTAAACTCTTTTCACCAACTTTCCAAGAAAACTGTACAGAAGTTGCACACCAGGTGGTGATACTATTGTTTCTGTCCAGGGCATACTCTGGGCTTTTGGCAAGCCTTCATGGTTTATGTGCATATAAAATCTCAACTTCAAGCAGGTGAGAGGGCTTCCTGAACCTGTGCCTCACATACATCAACTGCGACTGTATGATCATGGATACCTGTGCCTGAGTGAAGAACAAGTCACTAAAAAAGGGAGTTTTTAAGGATGTATGTCTTCCTCCAACACATGACGTCATGAGTGCTCCTAAAAGATCCTACCACAAAAATAAAACCAAAGTAGCCCAAATCTCTGCTGAGGGCTGTTTGAAATAACCAAAACAACCTGCTTGGCTTTGCTGTTACACATGCTGGAAGAGTTCCTCAGTCAGCTACAGCTGACAGGCAATTAGGAAATTGTTCCTTACCATTTCACAAGCTGTCAGTTAATGGCTCCCAGCTGAAGCACAGACACTGACTATGCAAGTGCTAATGCTGTTTCACCAGAAACCACTGAAGAAGCAAAGCTGAAGACAAGAATTCACTCAGAAACAGGCAGGAAAGTTACTGTTAAGAAACAGTGGATCCCAGCTCTGATACCTAAGACATCTTATGGGGTTTGTGTCCATCTCCAGCAGTCATTTGCAGGGGACAGGCTGGTGGAGAAGCATTAATGCAGTGAGTTCAGCTGGAAGCCATTAACTTGCAGCTGGGAGGCAGTAAGGAGCAGTTTTCTAAACTGCTTCCCAGCAATACCTCTGTGAGCATTTACTTTTCAAGACAGAGTCAAGCTGATAACATAAGACTAAAAGTTAAATTGAACTTGCTGCATGCCAAAATCAAATGAGCAGGTTGGAAGTGTTCATATGCTTGGGAATAAGCAAGAAGTAGTTTATGGAGCTGTTTTCTATCATCTCTCAGCTGGTTGATCCTGGCTCCCAGCTAAGACCTGGTAACAGACTGTGAGGATGCATGCAGTCCCTTTGAAAGCAAAATCAAAGAGGTGAAGACTGAAAGCCATGATTCTAGTGGTTTAAATTTGCATCTTTAACTTTGCTCTGAAAGAGCAGAAGAGCTTGCTCAAAAAACAGTAAAGCAAATTTGAGAATAGAGAGCAACCCATTATGTGCATCTCAAAACCACCACATAAATCCCCATATTTGCACTTTACAGTAAAAATTGTTGAGCCCTATTTCAGAGCTCGAGCACATGCATGTTTCCTCCAGACCCTCCTCTATACTCCAGTCCTGAAACATTTTCTGTTTGGGTGATGAAGACAGTGAACAAAAAGAATAGACTCATTTGGACACTGATGTGGTTATTTAGACAATGCAGACTGCCAATAGTCCTTCAAAAATTCTTTGAGGGATTCTTGGTGTACGTGCTTTATTTCTGAGCATGTTCATTGTTTTGATACCTTTCAGCTCTAGCTTTTTTCCTTCGGTGTTTAAGGATGGAAGGTGTCCACTGCAGGTTTGCCAAGCCCACTCCTAATAACAAAGACTGTAGTAGTGACACTCAGTTGACTTTGAGAGGTGGGCAGAAATCACTCAGTTGACTTCTGAAAGCATGAAATAGCCATTTATTTTGTCTGAAGGATACTTGACAAATTTGACATTGCCTTATAGTGAATTTAAATTTTTTCCCCTTTAAGATGACCAAAAAATGAACACTCAGTTTCAGACCTGCAACATATTTCTGAATGTAAGTAGGAAATATCAAAGCCTTTTTGTTTTCTATATCAATCTTCTTAACAGATACATATAGGACAGTTTAAATATGTTTTGCTCCAGTTTCAATTCAAGAATATTGAAAAAATGTCTTTCCTATTTGCGTGATTGGAATTATTATTTCAGTGATGTTCAGTTTCACTAAATGAATATATACAAGATGTTGATTTAGAGAAGATTTTAGGATAGTCCATCAGTAATAGAACATTCCAGTTATAGCACAGTTGTACTTTCAAACTAACTTTAATATAACAAATTGTTATTTCTTGCTTTTATGGTAACAACTGCATGCACAGAACTTTGCAAATAGATTTAAAGTTTTTATATTAGTGCTTAATTAATTGGTTTATCCAGTCAACAACAGGGTTTTCAGTGACTATTCCTGTATTCTGCAATAACTATGACAATATGAATACAAGCTTTATGTTCTTCACTAGCAAATTAAGGCTTGCTATGTGAATCTTAACATTGAATTAATATGAATCTTAATACATTAAACTTTCTTCAAATATATTTTCCTCTGAGGATTTTTTTTTCTATAGTCTTATGTGTACTACTAAAAAATTTATACAGTAAAACTTACTCCAAATGGGCCTTTGGTCTGAAATGTCAACTTCAATACCTAATTTAAGTTTCTCTATGACAAGCAAATAAGTGTTCAGTCTTCCTGTTCTGAAAAAAAAAAATCAACTGTGCTTCTTCTTTATTTATTAAAATCCCTTATGCACTATGTGTATTCTGTTTATTTACCCTTCTCATATAGGCCTAAATTATTTTTTCTTCCAATATAGCACTATACCAAGCTTGATAGCTTTTGAGCTTATATATCATTTTACATTAATTTTATATTAGTACTTCTTGAAGCAGGTGTTCTGGCTCAGGAAAATTTTCTCCTTAGTAGTATAAAGAAATACTTGTAATATAAAAAAATTCCACAGAATTTTGCTTTCAGCTAGAGTCATACATGGTTTTAAACAAATTGGAAATTTTTAAAATTAGGAAGGTAACATCTAACAGCTGTTATAAACAGTATAAACATTAATCAAAGAGCCCATTTGTTCTCAGTGTGCCTACTCTGATTTTACAAAAAAGCCACTATTTTGTAAATACAAATTAATTTTGCCAACTACTATATCTGTGTAAATACACTGAATTTAGGCATGAATGAATTGGTATCTATTTAGTATTTTCAATGCTCATCTGAAAAATTAGTTCTAGTAAATTCAAGCTTATTTAGGAATTTAAGTAATGTTTTACAAACAGTTTTAACCCAAAAGGAACAACTAGAAATGTCAAATAACTTGTAACTATTTGGGGATGAGGTCTTATTTTGTTTTGAGGCTTAGATAGTCTTGATAGTGTAAAGAATGACAGAGGAAGAGGTAGATTCCCTACACATGTAGATGAGATGGCCCGGTAATCGGTATGCTCATGCAGAAGAGTGAAGATCAATCCCTCCTTACCTCTTTTAGAGTATCAGTTTGAGCTCAGGACATCCTATTTGTCTTAGGCTTTCTAATAACAAATTTGTAGTACTTGCATTCTTATTTTTACTCATAATTATCCACTATTTAGATTTTTAAATACAATGTTAATACTGGAAAGACTTGCTCCAGAAATCCTTTTAAAAATACAAGTTTTTTAATCATCAGATATGCACAATAAAATTGAGTTCAGAGGTTGTGGTGTTTTTTTTTTCATTTTTTTTTTCTTTGTCATTTACATGAAATGACAAATTCAGAAGAAGCAATAAATTCTTATTGCAACTTCTCTGTCTATACCTGGAATGTTTCGAGGTCATAAGAAATCTGCTAATAACCTCTGGCTTAGATTTTGTGAAAACAAACAACAGGGTTGGAAATAACCTCAGAATGCTATGAATCTTCCAAGGTAAAATATCAATAGCAGTATTCAATCGATATTTCAATTATCGCCAGAACTTTCTCAGTATTTCTAAGCCATTTTTCAATCAAGGATTGTGAAAATAAATAGAGTAGCTCAGGGATTATGGAATGTTGTGAGAGGTAGCTGGAAATGAACGCTCCAGTCCTGCAACTTTGCCATGTGAAATCACACATGCTTTCTCCACCAATTAATTAAGTGCCCAAGCTGAAAGCAAGTCTGATCAGTGCAGTCCCCAGCTCTGGGATAGTAATTCCCCAGTGATTCTGTGCAAGGTATTAGCCAGTACTGCTCAATGACCTCTTTTTCTTTGGTGAGTCAGAGCAATGCTGAAGTCAGAGGCTAAAAGCTGAGATAATTTATTTATTTATTTATTTTAATTTGCCTGTCAGCTTCATTGACTTGGGAGAAGAGGGGGAACACTGGAGCAAATGAAAGCAACCTGCTGTAGGTGTCCCTGCTTGAGCAGGGGGATTGTACCAGGTGACCTTCAGAGGTTCTTTCCAATCTAAACAATTTTGTGGTTCTGTGAAGGAGCCCTTGCACAGACGTTGTTGAGGGAAAGCTGAAGAAAAAAATGCTTTATTGTTTTCGGCAGTTGTTTTCTGTCATCCTCCCAACCCCATGAGATGAAGTGCTTAACCACAAGTGCTACAAGGACACCAGAAACCTAAGCTCAGGTTCTAAACTGAAACGCCACCTTGCCTAGCCTGGCAGACATCAGTAATGTGTTGACATGTGCAATGAATTGTCACATTAGGACCTAGATTTCTTGCATGCAAAGTTTTAGTAATTCTGAAGGGGACATAAGAAACCTATGCAAAGGTGGCAATAGACAGTAGTCTCATTCATACTCAGTAGATCATGGAGAGAAATTGCTCACTGGTGCAAAAGAGGGACAATATGATCCTGTGTAACGTAGATGGCACAAAGGTCAGGAATTAAACACTTTCAAATTTTTCCAAATGTTAATTAAAACAAGGAGAAGATGATGTTGTCTTCAAAACTGTACACAGACAAGAAATAAAACTGATAAGTATGAAAACAACGCATCCTTGCATGATATACAGTTGTTAAATCAAACTCAGCAGGGGAAAGGGTTTGTCCCTTGAGTATTATTTAGGTATTAGGAGACAGTGGGAACAAAGAAAATGTATTTTATTTAATAGTACTGATAAATGAAACCAAATGCAGCTGGTTACCACTGGCACTAGGATGAGTCATTTTGAAATACAATATCTGAACAAGTCAACTCTTAAGCAAACCAACAATGCTATTAAACAATGGTCTGTTCATATCCCCATTCAGCCTTTCTGTTCTGACTCACTAATGGACAACGTGGTACGTGAATAGAGTCTGAATAGAGTCCTGTGAACATATCATACTCTTGCTATAGAGGAGAAAAAAGAATCTACAGATTCGCAGTGTCATTTCCATCAATACAATGACTTCCTAAACTAGTTCTGTACTAGCACCTATTAGCTTTACGGGCTAAAATACTGTTGATGAAATCAAGTGCTTGCATTTAAATGTGATGTTGAAGGAAGAATAAAATCTCACCTCTTAGTGTCAAATGAAAACTTTTTCCTTTACCTTTCTTTCTTCTTTCAATAAAAAAGTATCTTTTAACCAATAGCAGAGGAGATGCATTTTCACAGTATTGTGTTCCAACATCATGTCTGCAGGATGATTAGAACATTGTAGAAGAAGACCTGCACAATCTTATGATCTGGAATAAGAAAAATGAGAGATTTTGCTCATCCAAAGTGTAAGACCACACTCATGATATCAATATTATGAGCAGGAAGAAAGGACAGAGCCAAAAGGGCTTGCTCATATTACTCAGTTACAGGAGACTGATATAAATCATGGTATCACCATTAGAGCTGGGAAATATGGCTATGGTGTAAAACATTCAGTGAGATTTCATAACAGTAACATTGTACTGAAGGTACAGTTTTGGTCTCTTGTGTCTCAGGAAGGTAATTTCTGTCCTGAGGGATGAGGAGAAAGGATGCCAGCATGTTAGCAGACAGGAGTAAAACTCATGTTTTCTCCGATGAAAAGAATATTAGAAGTTATTACTGATATCTATAAAACATGAAAATGGAGAAGCATTAAGAGGAACAAGGCTTTGAAATAGCTTTCCAATATACATACTGGAATGATGTTTTATAAGGACCCATATATTCCATCTGACAACAATTCCAAGGGATTGTCTTCAGTCTCATCAAATGTCCACCCAATTCTGTGACTATTCTTTTACATTTATACTAAAATAATGACTATACAATTTACTGAAGCTCTGATCATTACTTTTGCATGCACATGATGAAAAGAAGATATAACTATGGCTGGAAAACCTTCCATTGAACTGGAATGGAAGAGCCTTTCACAAAACTTATTGACAGTAAATCATCCCTAATTTTTTAACTCTATTTTGGACTTCCTATTAAAAAAATAAAAAATAAAAAAACCTCTGACCTCTGTTACCTGGGAGTACATCTGATGCATGAATTCCATGTCATGCAATGTTCTGTAAGAAACAGCTGGGCTATCTGTATTTGTTCAGTTCCTGCAGTTCATAGAGATGCATTAGCTTGGTGTTTCATGTAACAGCACTAGTTTCATCTCTCAGCAGAAATGGTTAGCCTCGGATATCACAGGCCTGGCACAGCTTTAATGCCAGTGGTTTGTAATCTAGTGCACAGAAAGCTAGCCCAGATATTTCTGAAAAATTCGCTGTTAGGTGATACAGCAAAAATCTTCATGCAGCATAAACTAAACCTTAAAACCCTTAAGACTTCCATCTTTTTGAGAACTGAGTATCATTATACCACCACAGTTACTGAAACAAATCTGAATCCTTCCAGCTGAGTCATACAGCAACAACAGCAGTGAAGTCATACACAATGGTCAACCCGTTACATAATTTCTCCTTCACTCTTATTCTAAAAGAATAAAATGGGCAAAAGATGAATCTATCCAATGAAAACAAGAAAATTTTCCAAAAACTTAAAAGGCTATTAGTTGCTTGTAAAGGTCTTCGTTATCCTATACAGAGTTTTGCCATTGTGTGAGAACCACTGATCATGTAGACTGAATCATTCCTTCTAGAGTAATGCTAAAATTTTGCCAGTTGCCTCTACATGATAATGCAGTTGAAAAAAATTCATTTGTGTTTATTCATACATAGCTTATATATTAAGGTACTATTCATTAATGACAACTATGATAATAGTTGTGCTTCAAGAAATAACTTTTCCTCAGAAATAATATACCTTCATTTTTGGAGTACCATCAGCAATTTCCTATGCTCTGAATAACACCTTATTCCTAAGAAAACAGAAATAAAAATGTAAAATTAATTTTTAGTTGTGTAAAGGATTTTGATTTTCATAATACCACAACCATATAATTCTCAGTACAAAGCAATACTTCTGTCAGTTTTTCATTTGGTAATTATGAAGGCAGTGAAGAGAAAAGAGTTCTACAGTTTCAAAGGATTTCTTTGATTCTCATTGACTAATATTGTGTGTCCTGGTTTGCAGCTACTGATTATTAAAAAACAAGCAAACAAACAAACAAAAACCCCAACAGGTTAATTATATGATTTTGGAAAAAAAAAAAAAAAAAAAAGTAGACTTCAATTTCCAAGTCACAACAATGAAAGAGAAAATATTGGGTTTCCTCTATGCACTGAGTACTAACTGTAGGGAAGCAGCACATATTCCTCCTGGGTTTAGTCAGTTATTAAAAACAACATAAAATGTGGAACCTAATTTGTAAAAGTAGTTTTCATTACACAGAGACAGCAAAGGATTGTAGCTGCTGGTGTCATACCTGACTTTCTCTATGGATGTTCCTGAATGGAAAAGTTATCTTACTTGTATTTATAGCTAAGTATCACTGACTTAACTTTTGCCTTTAGCCTAGGAAAATGGTGTGTTGCCTTTCTCACAGGAAAACACAATCCACTTAAGCAGAGATTTTACAATATGATTGAATAAATATCTTTTCTCCCTTTTTTTTTAAAGAGAAAAATATTTAACAATATACTCATTCTGAAAATGAGCACATTACATGTTGCATTTCATTGGAAAAAAAAAAAAAAACCCTTTGAAATTTCCCTTTGTAATTACTCTGCAATCTCCTTAGTCTTGCTTCATCTATTATTTCCTTTGATGGCACAATCCAAAACATATATTTTTTCTCCAAGGGAAAAACAAATTTTTGCTTGTCCTGGGTTGCATGTATTTAGTGCAGTCCATTATCATATTTCCACCCCACAAAACTGTAGACAGTCAATCACCAAATATCAGCAAGTCTTCAAGTAGAAGAATCTCAGCTACGTGTGAGGGATATTCTTTCATCAAGGTATTGGTCTAAATAATGAAAACATGGCACGCAAGGGGGAATAGAGTGGAAATGGAAAGACAGGTGCTAATGGGGAGCTTTTGCCACATACTCGGTCATCTTATAATTCTAACTATTCCATATAAAACAGATAACAGGGATGATTGTTATTGTTTTACTGATTAACCATTCTCTCCTTTTTTTATTTTTTTATTTTTTCCCCAAAAGGCACCCTGGCAAACTCTACTTAGTAAATATTGACACCTGTAAACCAAGCTGGCTGATGCCTTTGGCTCTTCAGCTCTCTTCCCATCTGTTGCCTGGGAATTTTAAGCAAAGTATTTTGGGACACTTGCTCTCTTTTCATTGAAAATTAAAAAAAAAAAAAAAATCACTACCCAAAAGCTAATCCTAGAGCCACACGGCTCTAGAGAGGCCCGTAGTAACTAAAGAGAAAACACAGCATATGTAAAATGCATATCCTACTGGCCTCTTCTGACTACTCTTCTTTGGTTAACAGCATGCCACAGTAATCTGCTTAGTTACCAAGTGGAGCGTTCTTCCCTTTTCCCCATGAGATCACCCTGACCACGATCAAAGTCCAAACACATTCTCAGCTAACTCTATTGTTCCCAAGAGTGGGATTAATGACTAATTATGTCAGGTCACTCATCCAGATGGCCTCTCAGATGTTCCTTTGTCATTGCCTGACCTTCCATATGCCCCTTTGACCTTGAGGTTTATTTCCATGGCAACATGAAGCCTCAGTTTCCTTGCCGAGATAGCCAAGAAGTGGCCAAAAGGGGGGATATGGGATAATCTACCCACACTTTGTATTCTGCTTCCATCTCATGCCTTGTTAAATCCAATGAATAGATAAAAAATACTATCTGATCCCAGCTGAGTGATGACCATGGTCATGATTCTATGTTACATGCTATGTTTTTTAAATTAGCAGACAGCTTTGTACATGGAAACGTGCATTTAATTTGAAGAACATCAATCGCCATAATGTGATCTTTTTATCTCATTAATGTTAAGCAAGGGTAATAGAATGGAATTACAAAATATCACTGTGAAAGGAATACAATTCAGAGAATTATAGATATCCCCCATTAAAGCCCTAGAGATGTTTAGATAAGTCTACTTGTTCAGTTTCATAAATTAAAGATTCTTTTACCTTCCTGAGGTTTAAATCTAGCCTGGGATGTTGATCTTATTCTGAAGAAGGATTTTAACGTGGTTAATGCAATGGAGAATTATTCTGAAACAACCAAATAAGTAAATAAAAATATAAAAGGCCAGTGACCGATGAACTCAATTAAATAAAAATGGTGAATAGGTATTTCCATGAGTTAAGCTGTATTCTCTTTTAGCATTTAAAAATGCCTATTGGACAAGATGTGAATTTACTACTATGTGCTGTCATCTGTAGTAAAACTGGTTAACCACGTTACTACCTAGCTATATAATAAAATGATAATCTGATCCTTTTTTTCAACTTTCCTTAAATTTTATTCATTAACTGGCTAAAAACAATTATGAGGAACATTTTATGAAGAACAATTATACATGAATGAATAATGAGCATCAGGATTACTGATTCCCGTTCTAAAACAGAATCTTAAAAGAATAGTGTCATTGCTTATGCCACATCTCTAATGTTTTCCATAGACTCTGTTTTTTCAAAGGAGTCTCTTACATGCATTAAATAGGACATGGAATATACTAGCCAATTTGGAGGGTTGTATCAGTTGTATTTTTTTCCCTGTTTTGAAGGATCTCATTGCATAATATTTTGCAAATTGCTTTGCAGATGAATTTCAAAGTTGTTATATGGTCTTAGCGGAAATTCCTGTAAGACTCAGAAAGATCTATGAAACAAACCAAAATGGAATGCAGTGCCCTCAAACTGCTTATTTGCTCTTCATTCCTGATCTCTTGGAATAGGCACTAAAAGTATCTCAGTGAAATTTACCTCTATGTCTGCCTATCTACATAAAATTCTATAAAATCTACACTGAAATAATTGTAAGGATTTTAAAGGTAAATGCAGATAGGTCCAGGGATAAAGGTGACATTAGCGTGTAGGTCTACCCTCTGTATATATGTGTTATCAGCCAGTCTTCACTCAGATTATCATTTCAGTTTTGTAGTGGTACAGCTACAGTTTGGGACCAGAGCCTTTAACTGAATGAGATGGATATAACTTATATAGCACAGTGGACATCATTTCTGTCTCATGCCCTTCTATTCTGGAAGGAGAAGGACAAAGTAGTAATACATCACTAAACTTTTCAGAGTTCTGTTCAGAAAATCTCTCCCAGTTTATCTTCTGCACCCAGTCAGCCACTGAAAGAAAGATGTAGAGGAATTCTGAGCTGACATATACTTTCATAATTTTCATCTTTATTTTGGAATCTGCAAGATGGACAAAATTGTGGAACTGAGCAGAGCCTGATATATCTTTGTAGCAACAAAGACTCTACAAGTAGGTATTATTATTTAGGTACAGAGGATAGTGTTATGATAGTCTTCATTACTTCCAATTTGGCCCTTCCAAATCTTGATTTCTCCACTTTTCAACTTTAGAATTCTTATAAATTTTATTTAAGTTTCTAAATGTTTCTAAAGAAAAAAAATATACAGGAAATTCTACTATATGATACAATTTTCTAAGTATTAGTAGCATTTTCTGTTCAGAAACAACCAACCTCGTGAAGCACAGACTGGACGTGTATTTCATTCAGTAGGGAAGGCATTCCAGTGAAACCCATTCTCATAGTACTGTGAATATACTCTTATCTCAGGGTAATGTTTTACAAATACAAACTTGAAAAGAAACATTTCTGACTGTTGTCTTCACAAATGTACTTACCTTCTACAACCTCTAAAGTCTGTTCATTGACAGTCTTATGCATAAATAATTCAGGTAGTACAATGGCAATGCACAATATTAAGAACATGTAGGTTTTCAGAAATACTAAGAACAATTTTAAACACTGCCAAAACAACACTCATATTTATTAGATCACTGAGAGGTATTGGACAAACAAATAAATAAATACAGATGTACATTGTAAAAAGAGAGTAATGTGTAATAATGGGGTACTTCTGGAGGTACTTCATAGTCCTATTTTGGTGTTCTCAGAAGCCAAGTCTGAATAGAGAAGGGAAAAAAACCACAACCCTGCACTTTCCAAAAATGGCCTCTCATCATGGGCATGAAAGCTATTTTCACATCTAAATGAGGTTTGATGTGTACACATTCTATTGATATTGAACAAAAGTGACAGGTTGGTGAAAGACCCATAAAAATGATTTGCCTATAAAACTTGGGTTTATACAAATGCAGGCTGCATGGAGGACCACTGGAAAATTTGCAGGATGACTAATATACTCAGAATGAATTATTGAATAGTTCAATGATTTACCGTAAGTTTGAAGCCAACATATACTAGTATTCAATTTAAAAAAATGCTTAACATGAATGAAATGTCAGAAAGATAGAAAGTGTTTGTTAGTGTTCAGAATATCAAATTCTTCAGCAGTGATATGCACACAGAAATGCCTTAGCATAGAAATGCAGGCATGACACATAGAGAAATCCATATAGCAGATGGGAGGGACATTTCTATCTTTATAAAGTAATTAATTACTTTAAAAGTAATGGTAGTGGCCAATCATTAATACTTTGAAAGTGTCTATTTCATCAAAGTTTATTGGTGAGTGTTTTATCATGCTCCAAGAAGTGATTAAGTAGAATTCAATACATCTTTTTAGGTCTGGCAGGATTGTCATGTGGTTAAAGATAGATCTGGATGTTCTTCATCGCTTTCCCATTTAGTTGAGGTAAGTCTTTGAACAAATTGCACAGATGTTCGATGTCTGTTTTTCTACATAAGAAATTGATCTAATAATAATAATTGCTGACATTATAGATATGCAGTGCGATTAAATTAACTAGCAACAGTAAAGCACAATGGATGATGATGACTCACATTGTAACATTACTATGAATTAGAGACAGTTTGGGGTATGCAAAGACTGTAGGACTTTGCTTCTCATTATTAAATAATTATTTCCTTCTCAATTCACAATATCATAACAAGATCTTGTAGGACACCCCACAACATGTAAAGAATAAGAAGTGAATATCTCACTAAAAGGCTTATATATGCCGCTGTACATCTCAGTTCAACATGGAAACCTTGATGCAATGCTGACCACAATGGAGAGTACCAAATCATCAGAAAAATAAATTTTGAATGTTGAATGTTAAAATGTTTCCTACAGATTTGCAAAACAACTGAACTTTTACCTTAGCATAATGCAGTGCCAACGGGGGAAGAAAAAAAAAAAAAGGAAAAGTTGTTTTAATCTCAAAAATCTGTATGTGATTTTGAACATTAACAATGCATTAGAATGACCAAGGCATGATTATTCTAGACTGCCAATGTGTTAAGGCATGTTTCCCAGTTATTTGATCAAAGGAATGGGGGTTTTAAGTGAGCTGTTTTGAAGTGTATAGAGTTGGTAAAGCTCTGCAATGATTTTTCTGCAGTTAACTATGTTGCGAAGTTGTTTGGCATGTTGATATATAGTGCAAGGATATTCTGCACACTTTGATGTTTAGTAATTCCATTAAATTTATTTTTTAATGAAGTACTAATAACAGTAAGAAATGCCACTGACTGTCACTAATACCCATGCTATAGTACTTTGGGTATATGGCATAGACATCTTGCAATTAATTGTTCTGTGATGAGCAAGGGAAGAAAAAAGAAGACGAAAATGCCAGGTCAACATTGCCACACAAAGAATGTATGTTTCTCTATTTTTGGTTATGTATACCGCTGGTTTTACAAGTATTTTTGGAAGTTGCACACATAATTTTCTAGGCAGTAAGAAACAAAATAAAACCTCTTCTCTGCAAAGTTATTTATTTTTCATTTTTTTTCCTACTCGCAACGTATGTGAAATATTTTTATAGAGGTATTTTTGATATTGTATACTTACAATTAATTATTTGGATAATATAACAACAATACTATCATTATCATCATTATTTTAGAAGTCAGAAGTCCTGATCCAAAAAATGCTGTAGCATATGAGAAAAGGGTGGAAACCATTTCACTTACAGACATTCAAAAGATCTCAGAAGGACCTATGCTGTGAACTGAGACGGAGCAGAATAAAACTCCAGATCCTGCTCTAATGAAATCTTCTTTTTAAAGAGAATGAATTGAGAGAGATTGTACCTCAACAGCAGTAGCATCCAGAGTACTCGCCTAAACTGTGGGATACTCAGGTCACGCCTGTGAGCAGGATCACTGACAGATTATAAATTCCTGAGAAAAAGTTTTGGTTAGAAATACCAGGTATAGGTATAATGAATATTGGAAAGGCAATATAAATAAAAGACTCTCTTAACACAGGGGATTCATAAGGGAATAATCATAATCACACAGGAATGTATTCAAATCATTTGGGTTTGTTGCTTAAAAGCAAGCAAGCAAACAAACAAAAATACTAACAGAGCATACAGATAACTCTGATCCTGATCACTGGCAACTGGATGTCAGCCTTGGTACAGTTTTTCTCTAATCCTTGCCTAGGTCACTAAATTCACCCTAAAGCATCTCCGTTTTCCTTTTCAGTTTCCAAATCAGTCAGAAAGTTGGCCAAGGAAGAAAGCAGGGTCACTTACCCTGTCATATGCTGGTTCTCAGGGCTGTGCTGCCCACACAGATCACTCAACCTGGTTTCCTTGATCCCCTTCTCTTACAAACAGGCTTCCTTTTCCCTGAAGTTCCTCTGCAGTGAAGGAGCCAAATGATGGGGTGCCTGCTCCTCACCTCACACCCCTGGGCAGGGAGAACAGGATGCCTGTGCTGCAGCTGTTCCTACAAACCTGCCTGTCTGAAACATGCTGCTGAGCAAGGAAGGGTCCCAGGTAAAGGATGCCTATCAGAGCTACAATGCTGCCAGATGGTCAGAAAATCTCGTCTCCAGCAAAGCCTGTAATGCTTTCACGTGGGAAGAATAGAGTGTGGAAACGTTGGCTTTCCTCTCCCCTTTTCAGTAAACAAAACTGTCAACCATGAGAGTAAGCTATGCACACATGTAAATAAGCTACACATCCTTGTTCAGTCATGGCATTAAAGTTTCTCAGTGCCAACAGTTAACTTTTCAAAGTGTAAATCAAGACTTAATGTGAAAGAAACACTGAAATGGCCTCATCAAAGAACCAGGATAAAATGGTCATAAAACAGGCTTACAGATAGGCCTCATTAAAGCATAGGTACTTTATGCCTAGCCTAGTCTAAATTCCTAGCTTCATATGCTTATGTCTCAGTCTCAGTTTTCATTTCAAAAGAAATTTTATCTTCTCACTCTCCACATTTTTAAGGAAGGGTTGAAATTCAAACCAACTATAACCAATGTAGTGATGTTCGTCTGGGTTTTTAAGCAACCCTAGAAAGAAACTCTATCAGAAGAAAGCAATCTGTTGCAGCTCAGTGCAATTTTACTCTCAAAACCCATTTCTATTGTAGACCAGAAAGTAAGAAAATACCATTGGGCATGACATAGTGCCAGGTGGAGAAAGGGGGAAGGCTCTGAAAGTAGTCACCTACAATGCTGAGACAAACATGATATGAACCTTTTTCTTTCCCATCAGAAGAGGACAGAACTACTTCCATAGTTCCCCAGGGCATGCTGGCTGTGTTTCTACTCTTAGAAGAGGATATGCCCATCCTGAGACCCTCAGTTTTTATCACTCTACAAATAGGCCATGATGCTAAAGAGGGCTTAGGGGTTTGAAAAGCATGTGCGTGGGACTCCTCTGTTTTATCTACCCAGTTATCTGAAGCATAATAGATTGTGTTTCAAAGGCTGTCACTGTGTAAGTAAACCTATAAACAAGTCAGAAGGTTACAATTCCACTTTTAACTTATCCATTTAGTGGCATTGCTGAAATGGGCTAGCACTATATTAGTAACCTTCCTCACCTGTCATACAGTACTCCCAGCCCAGCCTACAGTTAAGAAATTGTGTTTTTTTATTTCTCTCTCTCCCTCTCTTCCGCATGTACAACCACCCACTCTTCTTATGCCCAGTTCAGACTCACCAACTAACCACTGCAAGGCACAGAGTAAGGGCAATACCTGTTCACTAAAGATTCATCAGATAGCCCTTTCTGGAGAAGACAGAATTCACACCATGCAACCAGTTCTTCTAGGAAGAACCATCTCCAGCAGTTATTCCTAGAAGTATCATTAGCCACATTGTGTGCAATGAAGAGCAGTATTAAATTACAGCTTCACGAGGAGAGCTAGTAGCTTTATGGAACTTTGCTAAGATGCAGGATTTTCTTTAACGGCTCATTTTGATAAACTTGTGGATGAGTTACGGAAGCTTAAGAATTAAATGGGATTTTACTGTTTAGTAAAGAAGTATTATTCTCCACTGAAGACGTAATTATTAACTCCACTTTGTGGCTTTGTTTTATATTGCAAGTTGTGACATAACAGTGTTGGTCTACAGTTGGCAACAATATATAAATTGTCATTAAAAATGCTCTTGATTCAATCTTGGCAAACCTTATCTTAGAAGCTACAATCTTCCTCATCACTGTTATTATTGGAAGGGAACCTATTGCCCATGAAGACTGTGAAGACTAGCAAATCCTGCAAGAGGGAAAAAAGTATTTATTTTAAGCTGCTAGGATATGTTCAAGCTGCACAAATGTGAACAGCACTCCCAACTATCAGACTTCTCAGTCTATAAGAACCTGACAAAACCCTTCGTGAAAAAATCAAAAGCTGAGAAATAATTGATTTTATCAAGCGTAGTAGTCAGAATGACTGTGAGAAAATACAGACGCACACATGCACTGATAATCATTTAAAGGGCATATAGCTACTTCTTAATGAAAAAAAAATAAATTAAAATCTCAAGGATTTGTAGAGCCTAAGTTTATGATGAATGGGGACTAGCCAAACTGGCATGTTATATGTGACCTTTTCCTGTCCCTCACACCGCAGGTGATAGGAGGGTGTCTCTTTCTCTGACCCATGTAGCAATAACCAATTAAAGTACAAATGATAGCTGGTTCAGTGGCTCAACACTATTTTGAAATTACACCCTTTGACTTCTGTGTTACCCTCAGCTTCAAACTGAGGTCTAAATTTGCAAAGCAAGATTTTGGATGTGCTATGTTAGAGGAATGGATAGCAAAATATTCGTTCCTCACGGAGGCATAAAGTATAATGTATGTGCAGAAATTATGCTAAGTGACCTGACAACTCAAAGATCCATTGACTAAACTGTTCTGTCACAGTCAATTAGTTTTATTGTCATTTCTAGGGCCCATACATTTTTAAAGAAGACCTGTAACTGAAATAAGAAGATATATCTAATTTTTAATTCCTCCAAAC
This sequence comes from Cygnus atratus, assembly GCF_013377495.2. Taxonomy (NCBI): domain Eukaryota; kingdom Metazoa; phylum Chordata; class Aves; order Anseriformes; family Anatidae; genus Cygnus; species Cygnus atratus. Next base: position 44,132,407 of record NC_066364.1, read on the forward strand.
CTGCTTTTAAGTAATGACTGCAGATATTTTTTCAAGTCCTAACATGTGGCTTTGTAAAGGAAACAGATTACTTTGAAGTCATTTATAAAGGTGTTGGTTGCTGTGAAAACATTCACTTTCAGATGGTCACTTTGGAATTCTAAAAAGGGAAAGAAAAGAAAGGAGAAGTCAAATGAATTGCACATGGTTCAAAGCCATCACCATCAGAGAGCCCCGTTTCATCACCAGACATCTGTGGGAAGCTCCTTATGTAAAATTAAAAAAAAAAAAAAAGAAAGAAAAAGAAAAGGGCACAGGATAAGGTAAAATGGGCAAACTCACTTTCATCTGCATGCCCACTCTGATGTTGCAGGTAACCCACCTGGCCACCTCTGCACTGGACAAAGTACCCTCGCTCACCCTGGCAGTCCAAGACAATTGACGTGCGCCCATCACAACCTCGGCAGCTCCCTGCTGTACACATGTGCACAGTGATTGACAGCGCTTCCTCTTCCGCCGCACGGGACGCCATGGGGAGCAGCCCGGCAGTTGTTTGCTCAGCTGTGGACACCCTGCCTCCTGCCCGCCCGGCTGCAGGCCGTGGATAACACCCAAATAACATGGCGCTGCCTCCCCTCAGATGGAAGGGGGGAAGATGAAGGCAAACAAGGAGGGCAGCAGCAGAGCCTTGGAAGTCCAAGACTGCAGCTATAATGTCTGCCCAGCTGAGTGAGAAGTCAAGGACTTGGTGACCATTTGTTTTTATACAACACTTGGATAGTTGGCTGGGTTGTTCCTCTCGTGTAAGTGGTAATGCCTAAAAAGAATAGAAATGAAAACAGTCTGGTATTTGCACTATAAAATGGGAGGAGAATTAACTAAAAAGGGAACATAATTGTTTTTTATTTTCCAGTCAACTACGAGCACCAAATTCAGAAGACAAACTTGGCCCCATGTCTCAAGCCCTACATTGATCTTGCATTTAAACTTGCTTATCTGCTCTTTAGGGAAACAAAAGAAACAACATATGTGCTGAGAACCCAGGCAATGCACTTCCAGCAGCAGATACCTTACTCTGGTCTTGTGGTAGAAAAATCAAATCAACATAGACTCTTTAGAAAGTATAAGACTTCTGTTTTTACAATACCTTATGAATCACTTCTAAATTTCATGCAGAACTTCCAGTTTTAAATGTAAGTAATTGCACAGCCATGTCTTGCAGGCTTGGATGCCTCTAAGCAATTCCCTCAGCTGCATGGCAATGTTCCCACTCTGACCTCAGTGCTACTTCTAATGCACTTCTGTCCTCCAAAGAACCATCTCCTTCCCCATCTTCTCTCCCATTATTTCCCAGTTCTTGTGGAAGTGTTGCCACCTTTAACTACCACCAAAATACTGTCACTCATTCTCCCCCTTCTAACTCACCATGATAACTAAAACTGGTCTGAAAATTTGGGAAGAATGAAAGCCAGACACACCAATTTTAACCACATAATTGAATGATAGCTGAGGGGAAGGTTTTCTTTCTGAAATAATGCAGCATCACTCAAAGCACTTTTAGGCCTTTTGACTGTATAAATAACCTTTTGCACTTTAAGGGTCATTAGATCACGATAGTTTGTAATAGAATTATAGTCAGCACTCTGCTCTTATGGGCTGCCTGGTAATTTGCTTGTTAATATATTAGCACAAAGCATTGATCAAGTAGCTAATCCAATCACACGCTTGTTATTGATCTCTTATTGAGCATCCTGCCAGTGATCACTTTTCGCTCAGGACTAGTCAATAGCAAATGCCAGATAGGCTCTCCCACACCTAATGAGCTTACAAAATAAACCAAACATTTTCCTTTGCCCTCAAGGCTAGGATCAATTGAGAGCTTTTAGAGCAGAATTCAGATGATTTTTTCATCAACTTTTCCCCTTTCTTTCTGTAAGCATGCAGGTTTGCATTAAGACCTCTATCTAAGACTTTCATTCTAATTTGAAGACATCTGAAAAGCAGCTGCCATGTCTGAAATGCTGGAACAGCTGTAAACAATAAATCATGCGGGTGAGGAATTCTGGGCTGCACGATGGCATGTGGTCTGTCAAGCCAAAAAAATAGAGACATACAAAAGACCAAGAGGTCAGGGGTACCTGGAGTCTACAAAAAAAATGAACTAGTCCCATATTTCATCCCAGAGAGCCCTATTCTGGAGGAAGGCCTACACAGCATTCTTTTACAGGAGGATCACGTGCTTATACATTGGGGTAGGGGGAGGCCTTGGGTACTGCAATGAATTAGACATGAGCTTTTTCATATTGCTGCCATTGCATTAAGGCTTTTCCAATATCAGCTAGTGGAATTTCACACTACAGACACAGATTCTTGCTGATGAAAAGCACACCCAAATTATGCAAGAAGAAACAGTATTTCAGTTACATGCATAAGTGCCAAATACTAGCTCTTTAACTTATAACAGTTCCCAGTTGCTTACCATGCAACATGTGAATGTGAGCATAATGGATTTACAGTTACTCAGGAAAGAAAATAGTGATGGAGAAGGAGAGAAAGATTTTTCAGGATAGGTAACTTTTACTTATCACAATAATTTTGTAAGTTTTATCAGATGTCTTTTCAGCTAAAACAGCGTAATAAATCTCTGAGGAAAGTTATTTGGAAAGAACATTTTTCCATTTAGTCAGAGGCCTTATAGCATAACAATAGTGCTGTAATAGTAGCTTCTATTAGATCATAAAAAAAGAATGTGAGATCCTTAGATCTTAAATATCCTTGCTTCAGCTATTACTATTAGCACTATTTTATATAGCCAGGTTGCATTTGCACTTTAATCACTTTTATTCCATGATCTTGTTTTGGTTATTGTGCTTACAATTTTCCTTATTACCGTACCAGATTTAGATTGCAGAGAGACACAATCTGAATATAAACCAGGTACAGATTTAAAATCTTTAAAAGCATTTGTAACATGTAAGCATGCAATTTAAAACCATTACTACAATCTGATTACTTGCCTGGGGAAAAGAGAAAAGTTCAGCTAGAAATATTAGTGATATCTTTTCATATTTTTTCTTTTGAATTAGTCTCAATTATGCATTACAATCACATTTATTTGGCAGAATTTTTTGATGTCAAATGAAAATGTGTGTATCTTGTGACTCTCTATTTTGCAATATTCCACTATCTATTTCTGTGCATTTGCCCAGATATACTAATCTTTACTGATGAGGAGCTTACATAAGAGGACTTTCACTTGCATGAATATCTTGCCATTACCAAGTCTTACAGGATCGTTCTCCACCAACAAATATTTTATCTCCATGGTTCGGATCTATGTTTCAACCCCTCGATTGTTTCAGTCTGCACTTATTCTCAGGCTTTCTTTTGGAGTGATCCAGACAGTTCCTCCAAAATCACACAACATTTCCTTCCCAGGATGGTTTAACCCTGACATCATTCCTGAAAAGACTGAACTCAGTACAGGCAGCCTCCACCTTCAGCCCGGGCTGAGCTCACCTTCTCCAAACATCTACCAGCAATTTCATACTGCAAAGAATGCTCTTTTGGTGACCACGACACTCCTCGTACTGTTTAAGGCATTTTTGATGAAAAAGACACATCCCAAAAAAACAGTATCTGAACCTACAGGAGCACTACAGCTTGTTGAGAAGATAGTTTAGGCCATGAGCTCTGTATGTTATTCACTCTGCTCCAGAAAAGACTAGCCATGCACAGTCAGGAGCCACATTACACCATTCGGTTTGGAGGCAAGGGATTGTTCCTTGGTCATCAGGATTCCTTTGGCTGCACAGGCAGAACCATCTGGCTGATTTGCATCTGTTTTATGCAATCTAAAACCAAGGGAAACTCCCCTAAATCAATAGATTCAGAGTAGTATACATACTGTGTGAGCTCAACACAAGTGTGTAAGAACTGTTTGGATGAGTCAACACAAATGTGTAAGAACCACTTGAATGAGTCACCCCAACAGCCTGTAAAATTGAGGACTTCACTCTTTTTGATAAAGTTCCTAAATGTATCACATTTGGTAATACAAATAGTAATCTGCTGCTCCAACTCTACCTTCAGCTAAATCACTTAATGATCTGCTGCCTGCATAACCAATTATACAACTACTCTGGAAGACACTACTTTTGGAAGAAACAAGAAACTAAAAGTTAGACAGATATGACACAAAATGTGAGCTTATATCCCATTGACCTTACAATTTAACTGAAAAATTCTCTAATATATTACTCAGCTTGGTCTGTTTTTTAAATGGTTATTTAAACTTTTCTTTTTTTTAAAAATAAACCTTTGAAATATAAACCTTTTCTTCTGTTTAAATATCTTCTAACAGACACTCAAAGAAAGGACACAATTCCCAAATTCTGTATCACATCATGTCCTTGAATTATATACTCTCAAATCAGTAACTACTTACGTTTTCAGAATTACATATTTACTCTTTAGTTAACTTCTGGAGAGGTAACCAGGCCCTTCTGACTATCTGAATAGATAGCAAAAAGGACCCCTTGTACTTTTAAAATTTATTGTGTAAAATGCTACATAATAGTGGCAGAAATGGGAGGAATTTACCAGTCTGGAGAGAGTTTCAAAGTCCTAACTCCACATCTTTCTCAAAATCTGAAAATAAAGATGTCTTTCTACGTTGTTGTTTTTATTTTTATTTTTCCAAATACTATACTCATTACCACCAGAATATCTCAGCCAACAATTCAACAATTTGTTGCCCTTCTTATTAACCACATTTTCCTGCTGTACAGATCTTCAAAACAAGGATCAAAAATAGGAACTGACCATTTATATTTTATTACACCTTTTTACTCATGTTTAGCAGCTTACTCTGGAAATTATTTTCTGCTTTCATGAACCCTTCCATGCCTCTTGGGGAAACAATTTTTTTTAAGTTTACATTTCATACTGCATCTCTTTATGAATACTATACAGGCCTTGACAAACAAATATTACGATCAGTTTCTTGTAACTGGGAAGAGTGACATAGATAAGCTTGGGTTTGTCTTCTACTGGCCCACTGTGAACGGCTGTTTAAATAGGTCTGCACTTTAGATGCATCTCACTATGTTGTGCGCTATGTATAATTAGCTATGTTACAGAAGATGAAAATACTAGAAATGAGGCCTTCTACCATAAGAGTTTCAAAGAAAAAGACTGAATTGATAGAAATAAAGATCCATCTAATAATGACATTTTTCATATGTATTCATATAATACATTCCTCTAATGAAGCCTATCCATGAAAGGTTTTTCTTGGCTTCCTGGCAAGTACCTGACAGTACCTTCTCTGAAGTGGTGAAAGCTTTTTGATGAAAATGAGAGCCATTTTTGTGGTAGCTGGAATAAGATTTTAGCATATCATAACTTAAATTTGCATCCTTCTTGGTTATTTCTTCAGTGCATTTCTTCAATGCAAGGCATTACAAAGTTCCACAGTGGCATTAAAACAGCTTATCTCTATGAAAACAAAGACTAGTTGGCTACACACTGCAAGGTGAAGCATTGTAAAATAATGCAGAAAAGAAGAAAACCAGTATATTATCATTTTCATGACGGAATGACACTGAAATGAGACTGGAACGACACATTAAATAATATAAATATTATGTTAGAAGCATAAGCAGAAATATTTATTTTTCTCATCCACCTATGAAAACCTCACAACAATGTTAAGCTTGATCAAAGGTATGCATGTGTAGCAAGAAGCTATGAAAATGCTCTTTTTCACCAAAACATTTAGAGAAGTGTTTTTCTAAATAAGAAAAATTATTTGCTATGATCAGAGTAGCCATTGATGTTTGATATATAGAATGTGCATGTGATCATTATCTACTTCTTTAACAAACATTTCGTAAACAAGCAAACAAACAAAAAATCATAATTTTCAAAATCAGCTAAGTTCCCTTGTGAAACAAAGGCACTATATGGATTATGAGAGACATACTTTGGGAGAATATGCCATTTCTGGAATGTCAAGGAGGTTCAGAAAAAAACAGTATTTCCAAACACAAGGCATTCTCTCCATGTGATCTGATTGAAATAAAAATTACAGTTATGGGGAAATTATAATATGAAGCACTGCAATGTTGTTTTGCATGTGCTGCTTTTGATATGCATATTTGAAAACACCTCCTATAAGAAAGAACTTCCCCCCCCCAAAAAAAACAGACATTTAAATAGCTATGAAAATCTTTCCTTTCAATAATATTATGAAAGAAATCAATAAAATGTATAAAATTTGTTCCTACTGTACTTCTTATCCAGAATATCTTTAAAGCATTATTGTCCCTTAAGATATTTTTTAAATATTTTTTGGTGATTTTAGATAATTTTCAGTTTACAGAATAACATGCTGTTTTTAGACTATCATCCACACACTTTAAATCAGCTAACAGAACTCTCTAATTAATAGCTACCAGACTGAAAGGAATGAATGGGACACCTTCAGAAAACAAATGAAATCTCACAGAGAAATCCTGAATGTCCACATTAGATGCCTAACTTAAAGACACTAAAAAAGGTTACTGACTTGCAAGGCTGAGTTAGTTGCTGCTGTGATGCCTAGTTCAAACAAACAAACAAACAAACAACAACAACAACAACAACAAAACAGCTCAAGAAAGCCTGAAGGTATATAAATCACTTTCACCATCTTCTTAAGAGCTGTGAGAGAGAAGACATCTTAAAAATTTCTGATGTGCCTTCCTTCACCTTTGCTTGTGGACCTGTGTGGAAGTATTCTGCTCTCAAAATCTAGACCTATATTGCTGTGTGAAACTAATTTGCACTGAAGTGAAATTTTTATTTTAATAATTACTCCCTACAGAAACAGTACTCAGAGCACAAGCCAGAACTAAGATATCCTCTGGCCTGTCTGAATATCCTGACTATCCCACTACCAACATTTCCAAGTCTTGTATGTCCTTCCTTGTTCTTCCTTTAACTCCACGACTGCTGCAATTTGTTGTTGCTGGTGTCAATCATATAAGAGGGCAATGCCTCTGAACCAATGTCTGGAGTGAGAGCAGCATGTATTTGTGAAGGAGGTAAGAAATTTTTATGTTCTCAGGCTAGGAAGGGGACTGATGCTCAGCTTCTGCCTTCCTAGACAGTTGCTCTAACCATTAGATCATTACACAAAAACAGATCCACATTTTAACCTTCCATTATAGTTATTCTCTTGTAACAAAAATAGGCTTTGTACTCTTTGTGATAAACTTTGTGTTAACACCATAGAGACTAGCTTTTCTCAGGACTAAGGTACTCGTGTTTTTCTGCTTTCCAGATGGATCGTGATGAAATTGAAGGAGAATTTGGTCAACCAGTTGCTCAAGTCAAAGCATTTTTGCATATGTACAAAATGTGAACTTAAGACATCATCTTTCAAAATTTTGAGACCACCAGTAAGATATCTAGAAATCTGTAGATGTCTCTAAAGCTGTATAGTGTTGGGGATAATCTTTCTAAATCACTTCAATGGTTTAGGTGCCAGCATTATACAAAAGCCTGAATCTAAGGTGATTTTGTGAGTTTTATCTTGCCTTTTAAGTGTGCTTAAATCCTAATCTGCTGTTTTTATTTTTGATCTGAAGTTACGTTTTTTGCTGTTGTTGTTGAAAAATATTTTAGAATTAATTCTATTTTCTAGTTAGCCTTGAAGGAAACTGACACTTGACATCCATTAATAGGATGAATGGTTGGCTCTATCCATAAGGTTTTGTTCACTCCTAATCAGTCAAACTCCCACAGAAGTGGAAGCAACCAAGCCAGAACTTCAGAATTCATTCACTGTTGAAGTTTAATGATTTTTGAATTTGAAAAACAAAAAAAAAAAAAGGAAGAAAGAAAGAAAGAAAACAAGCATTGTTCTTTAATGTGGTCTTAAACTTTCCTGTAAACTCTTATAAAGCACTGCCTTATTTCTACTTATAGGTGACTCTGATGTAAGAACCAACAAATTATTGCAATAGCAAGGGCTAAGTACATTTCAGGTTGTTGTGTCACTTCAAGTGAAACATATAAAGATATATGTCTTGAAGATTTTGAGTTCCAGCTTGAAGAATGGCAGACTTAAATTGCATTAAAAAGTTATCTGAAAAATTAATTTCAAGATTATAACTCTACATGTACCTTGCCCATGATATCCATCTACTATACCGTAGTTTTAAACTAAAACTAATTAGTTCTAAACTAAAAATATTTGGAATTACAATACATAAGGGAGGTTGAAATAACACTTAAATGCACAGATTTATAACTATATGTGATTGATATTTAATAACAACTTGAGAATGAGAAGGAACATCAGAAAGGTCATGTCAGTCATTGGCACAGGAGACTCTTATGCTGTTTTGGATATCTATCTATTATTCTAACATTTAGCTACAGATACAGAAGCTAGCCAACTGAGGTACCAGCAGTCACTTAACTGCAGCACCCTACAGCTCTCTGTTTATCTAATTTCACTACATTTTCCATGTCTCAACTTCATGGTCATCTTATGTAGTGCAGTCCCATGGGTTTTCTTCCTCTTAAATATTTCCACACTTATTCTGTGCATAAATCATAGTTATAGAAAAAAAAAATAGATCTCTCTCCTCTCAGCACAGAAACAAAAAAAATAACTCCTGAAAAAAGGGGGTTGGGGGAGTGGGCAGGGACACGTGACTCCAAACAGTCCCTTTGGTCATCCACCCTACTTAAGAATGACTAATCAGAAAAAACAGGGACTTTGTACTACATTGATTTTATACACTTAAACAAGCAGAAATGGAAATTCCAGAGTCAAACCATTCACTGAAACTGCCTTGCACTAAAATTCCATGTTAAGCTCTATGAATATGGCATTATCTGAAGAAAAATCTGTCAGGACCAAAAATACGGGGAGGAAAATGCATATTTTCCAAAATAAATTCATGGCTGATAAAGGCTACAAATCATAGATCTAATGCACTTACTGAAAGAGGTTGTGCTTAGTGAATTCTTGCCACAGTCTGCACCACTCAAATGTCTAGTCACCCATGAAACAGAAACCCCAGACATGCACATTAGTGCAGGCTTGTCTAATAGGGTTCTCTGTAGCAAGATTAATAACTAATATTTTAAAATATATCTTGGCAAGAACAGATGCAGATTAAGATTCCAGCAACATTTTCTGAATACAGCTCTAGACAGCAGAAAAACAGCAAACTCCTGCACACTGACATGTTAGCAGCTCCACAGACAGCATCCACAGCATTGACTGTCTTTGACACAGTCACAGAGAATCCATTATTTAAGGAGGAGATATTCTTCAGTGAATCCCTGCAATAAGCAACAGCAAATACTTTGTGTTCTTGGTTTCCTCCTGGAGTGGTAAATGGGCAGAAACTCAGGGAGTTATTGTTGCCATATGTCTCAACAGTCATATTGATTTAATTGGTTGTCATAAAAATCTGACAAGAGGGAAGCCAGTTCATAGCTGGGTATGAGCCAGAGAATACTGGTAAATGGACTACTTAAATCTCTCTAGAGCCTCCTTGCCTTCTACCAATGTCATTGAACTGGTTGTCTTGTCCATAATCTAGAAACAATCCATTTTATGGATGAAAGCGCAAGCCATTGACTTTTGGATCCAATTTGTCTTACAGAATTGCAGAAAATCTTACACTGTGTGGAAACTATCCATGTTAAAATATTAATTCCCTGAAACACAAAATGTTTTCATTGAGGGTAACAGATGGACTGCCTCTTCATTTGTCTCCATATCACCCATCCGTAAATCTGTGCTGTATTTAAACTGTTTCAGTCTTTCCTTAACATCAAAAGGCAACCACATGCAAGAACATCCATATTACATAACAGAATATTTAGCACTTGCACGAGAACTGTCATACAAGAAGCTTAATACACTCTTACATATCTGTGGTTTACTGCAGGGTAGCATTGCTACCCACATTTTACAGGGAAAAAAAAATCAGAGATGTTAGAGAAATTATTTCACTTGGCTACAGAGTGCGGTAAAACCAGGAGTGGAATGCAGAGACTCTGCTTTCAGGCTATGGGTTTTGGTAACAGAAGTGTCTTCCTCTTTTTTTTTTTTTTTTTTTTCCTGTCACCCTGACTCTTGAGTGGTATGAAAATGTTCTCCCAGTTTTGAAAGAAAGCAAAACCTTTCTCCTACATAGAAAATACAACAGCAACTACATACTCTTTGTGTATTCATTTTATAGCATGTACTTCATATCACTTAGGTTCATCCACCAGGAAGTTATGTGTCCAGTCTCTGTGAATTATCTAAGCTACCTCCATGTTCAGCGTCCTCTTAGGCAGGTCTTTCCATGGTAAGATAAATATCCATACAAGGCAGAGACAATTATCCTTAGAAGCTGAGAAGAACATTATAAACATCATGTAAGAAAGGATTTTGAACAATTTTGAAGCAGTTTGGTATATTGACAATGTACTATAACTTTATAAACGCTTTCAGATGCGTCAGAGCTGTTGTAGTTTCAGTGCAGACTTGGTTTAGCAAAAATACAATACGTTAAATATATTATTAACCTATGAAAAGGAGATACATGAACTTAAAGCCAATGTTCAGCTTAATTTTTTATTGCCAAAGATGCTTGATAAGTGTTATTGTTTTGAAAGTGATCTAAAAATTAAAGTAAAAATGATGTAACAGTGATACACTAAAAAGCATGGGGTTTTTTGTTTGTTTGCTTTAAACTCTAGTAAAAGATTCACCAGAGTGTATCCATCAAGGCTGACTATCCAAAAATCTGTATTTTGTGGCTCAAAGATCTATCAATGTAGGTATAATTTATAAATCTATACATTTATACTCATAAAATTGTACTACATAATAAAAAGATTTGACAAGCTCATTTGAAAAAAAAATCAAAATGAATTCTCAATTTTCATTTCCTACTAAATGGTCAGCTAGTTATGAATGAATTTAAATATATAAATTAGCTTCAACCTATTCCTGAGACATGATTACTGAAAACAACATACCATCATGGCAAGAACTGTACAGAAGAGGAACGTTTCCATGCAATTAAGATGATACCCATTAGCTAAGGACAATGTATCCAAGCCATGAAATTGATTGAACATATTCTTTACAGTAACTTAATTCTTTTTTCAAAATACTCAAGTGAACAATCATCTGTCAAAATACTACATTATTAAATTGAAGATAGCTTAGCTGATTTTGGCTACTATGGCATAAACCTTGAGAAGAATCCACGCTACTAATAAATGTAGTCAGTTTTCACTACTAAACTTGAGATTAAATGACTCACTCTAAGTATTTGATGTGATAGGAAAAGTAAACCAGTCAGATCACATTCTTTGGTGAATTGCACCTGTGCAATCCTACTTACTTCTGTTGGTTTATTTCAGATGAATGCTGGTGCAAAGCTGAGCATTGAACATTTGTATGTTAAAACCCTGATGGGTTTTAAATTCTTAAGAGCTTATCAAGCTCTAACACAAAAATCAATTGCATTAAAGCAATACTAAGCAGTTTATTGAAGACACCGTTTTTCCATTGTGAAAGGCTTATCTGAAATTGTTTTAGACATTGGTGACCAATTATTTTTAAAACAAGGCTTTCCATGAACCCAGATAAAGACCTTCAGATATCCAATAATCAAGGTAGCGCATACACCTTTTGTAAGCCCATGTAGAAAAAGAAGTGTCATTAAATTTATTAAAGCTAAAAGTCTGAGATATTAGAGCAGAAAAAATATAAAATGTTGATTCGCCTTGACAATATGGAGTGAAATTCTGGGTTTGGACACACCAGTTCAGAGCTCCTCCAAAGAAGCAGACAAAATTATTTACTCTCAACCAGAGAGCAGTTTTTTGCCTTTCCTCTTCTAACCTTACATCTCCATAGGTATTAACCTGACCTCATATACACTCAAGCATACTTTTCAGATTTATCTGCTTGAAATCTACATGAAACTTTAGGGATGCAAGTCCATTACTAAAAAAAAGTGAGATGATAAAAACCACTACATGCATAAAGTAACTACTTTCCCTTGTAAAATTAGAGCTGGTCAGAATTTGCTTGAGCGATAAGCATTTAAACATCCCCAGACACATTAGGAATTTATGTTAATTTAGCCCACAGGTATCCTATGAGGCAGATTCAAACCTGTGTGCACCCAGTGCTTAGTGCTAAGGGGTAGTGCAAGATTATTGTCCCAAACTTAGCGGGAGCTGAGAAACCTTGCTAGACACCACTGGCTAAATGTGCACAAGGCAGTAGCTGCCAGTAGTTGCTAACCTCAAGAAAAAAGATTAAGTCAGACATTCTCAGCCTCACAAGTGCTGATCTTAGAGGTCTTTTCCAACCTGAAAGGTTCTATAATTCTAGTCACAGCCTCACAAGCGCTGTCAGCTAGTGCTGAGTTCTTCCAGGCTCTGTAATGTCTCATGCAAGGTAGGATCTGCCCCACGCCAGACAGCATCTGCTATGGATGTACACTGCACCTCTTAAAAAAAAAAAAAAAAAGTTAAAAAGTCTCAGAGCTAAATCTTTTAGAGAAGCGGCTCCCAGCTTTGTCTTCCAATGCATTAAGTGCTTGTTCACTGCACAGCTGTTCAGTGCACAGTTCCAGTAGACAATAAAATAGCACTGCTAAGCTAAAAGAGTGGTGCTATAGCACTGCTTGATATTTGTTTGTTTGTTTGTTTGTTTTTTAATGTCAGTACGCTGTAAGTGCTTTTTGTTGGAATTAGAACTGGATTAACAGGCACTTTGGAGAATTATCTGTGTTTTTTCCCTCATGGCTCTGTTCCTTAGCAGTTATGTCCACTGCTGAGGTGAAAAACTGTAAAGTTTGGATTTGGCCAGTGAAAGCTCTTGAAAATTAAAAATAAAAATATTTAAAAAAAAATAAAAAACAACAGACTCAAACAATGTGCTTCATGATTCCAGCTGGAAGATGAACCAAGGATAATTATTAAACCAGCCATAGCCACATCAAATATTACCTTTTCACATATCACTGCATTGGATTTGCTGCTTGTATTGCATCCCTTCCACAGAGACATGTGAGATGAACAAAAAAATTAAGCATTATCAATTAGAGTAGCTTTAGAGAAAATAGCAGTTAACCTTCTGTAGAACTTAATTTCCTCCAATGGAGTAACCTCTCAGTTATTTTCCCTTTACTTGTCCTTTTCAGCAATACTGCTTTATGCTGACCAGGCTGACAGCATTGCTCATCTGCATTGCTTCTTGCATTGCTGTTCTGCAACATGGAATCACAAAGTGTGTTCAGCCAGAACTGTATATGAATATTTAAATTCTTAATGCATTTTTAGGTTTTACTCCTGTCCCTATCTTTTACTGTACTTGGTTTATTTAAAAAGGGATAAATCATGCCAGCAATCAAAAAACAAAACAAAACAAAACACAAAAAACAGAAGTCATATTTTGTATTTGTGAGGCAAGTCCAAAAGGACACAATAAATAATTTTTGTAGTGTCTGGACTCATTTCAAACCAATCTTTTTTAAAAGGGAAAAAAGTCACTGAAAAATGTCAAGTGTCTTTACAATTTACCAGAACTCATGATTTGATTTCGATTAATGTTCAACTTAAGAATTCCACCAGCATTTGAAATCAGTTCATAAGTATTAAATCTTACAGAAATAGGTAAGTGCTACATTCAGCTCCAAAGTGCATACAGTAATTAATAGTTACAGTAGTTACAATAGTTACACAGCAAAATAGCACACCACTCTAGGAGAAGAAGCTAAGTACTTATCATTCTATATCAGAAATAGCCATCGTTCTTCTTTGTCTTGTACCAATGCACACATTCTGCCAACAGCCACACAGATCAGAAAGTTAGGGGGAAGAAAAGTTTTGGAAAGCAGTCCAAAAGCAAAAGCAGTTGCTCTCCAAGGATTTCACTGTTTCTCTTCCTAGAGGGGGTTGAGGTGAGCCAGAGCAGGGCAGAAGCCTCAATGGGCTTGATTATCCATGAAGCCTCAATCCTCCATTTTGCCAATATCACTCATTCTGGAAGCTTCATGTCAGTAGCAGAAGAGCTACATATGACAGCCAGAGGTCAGGACAGGTCACTCCTGCTTTATATAGTGTGACCATTTGGAGAATTTGGAAAATATAGTCACTTGAATGGCATGAGGGCTAGCATCATTAGGTTAACACAGAAAATGCTGCAAGCTCTTTAGGTGGCATCAGTGGTTAGTTCTTTATTTCACCTGGATGTTGGCATCTCCAATAGCTGAGAATCCACTAACTTCATGATAAACCATTGATTCAGTGAGATACAAAGCTAAAGTGCCACAACTTACTGCTCTTCTTATATCCTTCCTTCCGGTCCAGCACTCATACTGTTTGTTGCTGTCTAAGTTGCAATATAATTCAAGAAGCATAAAATAGAGAAGTTCAGAGGTAGCTTTAGAAAAAATAAAATTAAGTTGCAGAAACTAATATTTGTTTGTTTTTTCAAAATTCAAACACTTTGTTTTTAATAGTGCAAATACATATTTGAAATTCTTCCAGTTAAGAAATTGTATTTTCAGCACACTAAAATTATTCCTATTTTAACTCTTTGTTTGCAGGTAAAGGTTAAATGTCTTGTCTACATTAGTCTAATTCAGAAGTAATTATCAAACATTTCAAATATCCTCACAAATGAATCAGTTGTGTAAGTAATGGGCAACATTGGACAAAGAAAATAGGAGTTGTGCTTGTCAGCATGAGGGATTTCACTGCAGGAGAGCTGCTGTGGCTTTCATTATTTCAACGGTCAATGGATGTTGCTATAGAAACTACATAGTTAGTAAGCCATGTAAGCAAAAGATATATGATAAAAACAAAACTAAAACAATGAAAGGGTAAAAAGCAAGGATCTCATATCTGTCCAACAACTGATATTCATTTGTCAGTTTTATCTTTCAAACATATCACCAATTGATGGAATTCCTACTAACAATACCATATATTCACATAGCACTTTTATCTAAGTCCTATCATGTATTATAACACATAATAATCAAAATTAGCATCAAACCAAAACTCTTTCAATATCAATTTAAAAATGAATTAACGTTCAGTTATTTGAATATGTGAAAATATTATTTAGTTTCATAACAAGGTATCAGTCCTATAAATATCAGCTCTATAAATACTAACAACTAATTATTAATATCTCTTGTATGATTTATTTTCCTTGCTTAGAGGAAAAATAGCCTTTTAATATCTAAACTAGCTTTTACATGTCCCAGAAAGTACTTGCAAATACAGTTACCTGCCTGATATATGAAATTGATGCTCACCTGCATAACAGTTGAATTTGTCCATAACACACACTTATACTGATCTGAATATTTGTAATTAATGAATGAAGCCTGAGATTCTTCTTGCTTCCATTTTGGATAATGAAATAATAGACAATTTGAAACTTTGCAACAAGTGGGATTAAAGAGATTTAGAGATTCTATCATTCTAAAAAAGAACAAAGTATATGACAGATGATCATATTTCATGCTTACAAAACTTATAAAGCTTTATAAAGAAGCCATGCTTATAACAGAACCATGTTTGGCATTCTAGAGGCGTATTTTTTGTCAATTTTTGCATAATCACATTTTTCTGTATGTTGATTTCTGTTGTGCACCCTTTCAGCAAAAAGACAACATGATTTTTTCCTTCTAGAACTGAATACAATAAATATATACCAAAAAAGAGGTACACATCAGAACCTACAAGTCCTCTTATTTCCTTTCCAAGTCCTGTGATCAGGGTTCAGTAGCAAAGCCCTGAGATTTGCATTCTCACTGCTACCTGGCTGGAGGAGATATTGATAGAGGAGTTCCCAGCATTAATCACCCAAAGAGATGCATTAAATTGGCAAAAGACAAGAAAATGAGAAAATCTGATATATCGAGATGAGAACTGTGCCATGTAGCCAAAAACAACGTGAGTGTTAGTTTCTTCAGACAAAGAAAAGCATGTTGATGAACACAGCAAAACCACACAACACTTGCCCTCTATTCAGCTGCAACTTGTTCATCTAGCCATCACAAATAAACCTTTCATTATCACATTGCTTCCCAGGTCTACAGAGAAAAAAATACCAGCATATAGAAATAATTGTTTGTATTCCCACTGAAAGCCTTGGTGCTTTTAACTCCAAAGTCTCTTGAGAAATGCCAATAAGCTCTTGCCACTAGGTTGCATTGGAAAAGAGAATATCCAGTGTTTCACAAATGTTTGCATAGGCACTATAGAAAAAGATACAAAGACAATTGAACAGAAATAGAACATTCAAAATCTTTTTTTTCCTTTTTTTTTTTTTCCTTTTTTTAAATAGAAGAAGTAAAAAGCAAGAAATAACAATTTAAATAGGACACTTCTGGTTTGCACTGGCCCATGATTTGGTCAGTTTGGCCATTTCAGCTGGACTATTAAAAGTAATTCTCAGAAAAGACACTGAGTCTTCAAGGGTCTCATTCCCTTACCATCCCAGAGGACTGAGATTAATGTCTACTATGGGACTGTGCCAGGAACATGGTCTTTTCTTGTTAAAGCTGCTCCTGGAAAAGAGAGAACTATTGTAAACCTCTTAACACAGTTGCCTCTTGCCGTGTCTCTCAACCCTGTCACACAATTTGAAAGGATATTAGAACAGACAGAGAGAGCAGAGTTGAAATCAAGCATAAGTCCTTATTCCATGGAAGCTTTGCATATCACAGAGTCTGTGTTATGAAATGGTCAACCATTTGCCCCTGAGTCCTCATCCATTATATCCACATAAAAAAGACCATCTTACAGTCAGAGCTGTGCAAACTGTTGGATGCTGCCTCAATATGGCAGGAGAGAGGAAGTTCATTGCCCAAGCCCGCTAGCTCGATATACCCCAAGGGACCAAAGTCAAGTCAAAGCAGCTGAAGGACAGATGTAAAACCAATTTGGATCTTTGCAGATGAAAACATCTGAGGCTGTTATTGGTTTGCATAACCTGTGGATTAGGGGTCTCCCAGGTAGAGAGAGCTTCGCCAGTGATTGGGGATGAGCATACTATTGCAGCTGGTAATGAAAATCACTTGCCAAGACAGAAATTCCTTAGGAAGGGAGCAGATTTGGCAGGATTTCTGCAGAAGGAAACTATCAGTATGCAGCTGAAGCACCTATGCTTGATGTTAGAATACTCTATGCTTAATAAAACATATTAATTTCATCAGACAATAACTTGAATAATTGAGTGAAATCTACTAAAAATCAGCCTGCTGCAAAACCACAAAGCACACTATCTCTATATAGCAAAGAAGGAACAATCGGCAGCTGTACAAGATTCGTTCATGGGAAATTCTATAAATGTGGAAAACAAAATAATTTTTCTCATCACCTCAGGGGGGTGAAGTGGCCTTTTTATAGAAAAAACAACCAAAGGCCAGAAGATCTGGACCCACCATCCTCAGTTCACACCCTTCAGTGAGGAACCTTGCCCAGGTTCATAGTGTAGCTACTACAGGAAAAGGATCATCCATGGGAGAGCTAGCACACCTCACATCTGGATTAGGTGGGGAGAATCTGGCCAAACAGCTTAATTCAGTAGCCAAAAGCCACATACCAAGTTAATGATAAATTTCAAAGTAGAGTACTTAATCATTTTGTTTTTCTTGGTCAGCCATGAGGAGAAGTGGGTTTTAATTACAGGAAAATCAATACTAAGTGGAACAAAAAAATGAAGGAGAAGGAAGGCTTATTTTATGTGACTACATGGACTACCTCTATCCTAGTAAACTTATCCAGGACCAGACTTTCCCATGTTGTTTAATTGTTATTAGGGTTGGCACAACTTTAGTCAGCGTCCCATTGGTCCAAGCAATGCCACAGCACATTCAAAAGAGAATACAAGCTATAGTCTGCACCCAATGGGTTTAACAGAGACCTGGGGGCAAGGGGATGCAGATGAGGTTAGCTTTGCAGATATATCTGTCCTCTTCTACTTGCAGCTGGGGACAGAGATTAGTCCTGGCCATGTCTGATCTACATGTAAAACTGTAGTATAGCTATGATTGTCACTATTTCAAGGACCACATTTTAAGTCATGTTAAGGTATTTCCATCTTTGCTGTGTTTGGAGGAATGTGAAATATTGAAAAAAAAAATTGCTAGATGAAATAACTATCCAATCTCAATTATTCCTCTAAGAGTATGTTTTACTTATCCAAAGAAAGCTTAAGAAGTGGCCTAAATGCAAACTATATATTCACAATATTTCAGACCTCCAATAATTCAGATGACTTTTCTAAAATATCTGTAGGTTTTCAGGTGTGGTTTTTGTTTGTTTGTTTTTCAGAGTGGATTATAGAATTTTAAACAATACTGCCTGTTGTGCTCTCTTCTAACCCTGAATTGTACTAACCCTTGTTAGTAACTAGCTGTTTCCTTACTGTGGCTCTGGATTCTCTTTCATGTCACCAAATTCTAGATCAATGTCACACATCTGGTATGTATGACCTACCTACTTTGTAGTCCTACATCATCAGGACTACTTGGAGAAAAATTGATGGAAACACATCCCTTCCGAATATGCACTTTTATTACATTTTCTGGAATGTAATTCTAGAAAAAATAACATTAAAGGCAATATTGAGAGCTTCATATCAGTTTGAGAGCAAACACTTCTTTTTCTGATTGGGAAAGTGTTATGGCATGAAAAAAAAATCTAATGACGTTAAATTAAAGTAAATACAGTCAATTACATTTTTTCTTTATCAAAGAATGTATAAATTCATACTTTTTATTTCCTACTTGGAAATTTATTTATTTATTTTTTAATCTTCATCGTTTCATAAGCAATGATTTTATACTTTATTTAAAACACAACAGAAAATGAGTACAGGTCACTCATGAACAGGACCTGGCAGGATCTAACTAGACTTTTTGCCCCTTTTTGGGTGCACATTTTTTCCTTTTGGAATTAGTGTTTGCAGATCAGTTTAATTTCTTCCATATGGGCATCATGATATTTTTCATTAAACTATTTTAAAACAGAAATCAATGTAGTACTGAGACCTTACATTGTTTATGATGTCAGTACAGCTAATTTCATCAGCTGGCACTGATTATATAAACGTTTTAATTTGTTGTTTGACTATTGTTTGTTGTTTGACTATTTTTTGATAGGAGCTTTTCCACCGCTTTCTTCAGAAAACTAGCCATCTTGAATACTCAGAATATACTGTTTATCTTTTTTATTTATTTATTTATTTTCCCCATGCCAGGACAGTGTACCTATGTTCCTTAAGAAATCAAGAAAAAACGATTGAGAAAATTCTTTAGCTGTCTTTTATATATGGTGAATTTAAGTTTCCCAGTCTTGCAATTTTAATTGTCTTATTATACTAGATTTGACTTAACTTTCTTGCTAGTTGATGGTAGCTTTTGCACCATATTAGATAGCTGTTCTAACCTTATCTCTTACTGGAACTATATGAACAGCATTTTCTTTTTCTCCTCCCCTCCCCCCTCCCCTTCTTTTTTTTTTTTTTTTTTGGATTAATTCTTAAATATCTGATAGCTTCCCTTTTCTATTATCAGCCACTGATGACATTTACTGTTGATAAAACACTCATATCTATATATGTATGAACATGTTTCCATGGGTTGTGCAGTGTCTATATATACGTTATGTATGGCATTCTTGTGTCTCTGACTGGGATGACTTTCTAATCACAGAAAATATTTTGTTTTGGAATTGCTACTTGTTCTCCTAGAAAGCACTTTTCTGCAGTTTTCGGGAAGTTTGACTCTGTCCTCCTGTAATGGATATATGCAAAGCAAAATTCTGAACAAATTATGAGAACAGAATTAGGATTTTGCAGACCATCAGCCTTCAGTGGTTAGCTGGCAACACCTGTGGTTTGAATTTCAGTGTCACACTGCTGGTAATTTACACTGAATAGAGCTTTAGGGTTGCAACATTTCTTTTCATATGAAATATTAACACATTCACACGAGAAATCATAAGGGCTGGCTAATATGGAGCATATTTATCAAGTATTAAACATTCATCCTCACAATCGTTCAGATTTCAAGTGCAAACACAGAAATGTATTTAATTTACTTCCACCTCTAGCAAGGCAGTTGCAAAATAGTGCAGAACAATGTTTAAGCTACTAGCAGTTTTGTAACACCATACCATACATCCCTTGATAAAAAATTAGGGTGTTAACAGAGTGAACAGATCTTAAAGGGCAAAAAATCTCTTCAGACATCACTCACTTAAACAGTTGTTATTGGAGGAAGTTGTATTAAGCACAGATGTTAAGTGTCCACAGAAGCTGCGGTGTGAAAACATCAGGCTTTTCAGCTGTTGCCAAGGCTCTCAGTGCCTGAACCTTACATGCCATTCAGACTGAACATCCACTGTGAAAGGGGCATTTGCATGGAGTTCTGACTCCATCAATACATTGCACACTAAGATCTTATTATTTTAACACGGCTCCTTACTGTGCCAGTTCCAAATGGACATTAAGGCTGAACACCAGAGTAAACAGTGTGGACAATGAACTTCATCACCGCAAACACCTGATGACTACTTCCACCAGCCCTTTCCTTTTTCTGTCTCTTGCAGACCGCCCATTATTTTGGTCCTCTGGGCAGCAATTAGCTGTCATCAGACTCCCTCGCTCATGCATCTTTTCTGCTAGAGACTAATCCCCATCAACACGGTCCATTCTTCTGTCTGTTGCCATTCTTTGGTGGTTACACCGTGTGCTCAAATTAATTAGAGCTCGATTTAAGGGCTGACTCAGCTGGTTTATAGCACAAATGAGTACAGCTGTTTTTCTGCATATGGTTTTCAGCTCTTTTTATTATTTTTTTTCCTCTTGGTTTAGAAATATACTATGTGTGTGCGTTTGTGTGTGTGCGCACACACGCACGCAAATTAAACGTGAGATTTTTGGCAGATGCAATTAGTTAAGGAAGTTGACAACATGAATCTGTTTAGCCCATTTGCCCCTGAGGATCCAACTCAATTCTTTCAGAGCTTCAGGGTTAGGACTACTGAGTTTCCAGTGTCAAAGGGTGGCTTCTGTACCTCAGACATGCTGGCATTCTGATCCTGGGAGGTCCTCTGCCCCCAAAAAACAGAAACATCTGGAATCACATGGACAGCTTGTTTGCTGAGTTCAGCAACAGGGATCCCTGTAGCTACAGCTCCACCCCACTGTTAGGGGACCTACAAAGCACTTAGCAATTACTGTCTTTACTATAGGATTACAAGTGCATTTGATATCATATGTATAGTGTGAGCCTTCAGATTTTACACAAAAATATTCTTAGGGTATAGTTTACACTGAAATATTTCCTTAGAGAGATAAACATCATGAAGTTTTAATTTAATTTAGGGAATATTCCTGAAATAAAAGGATATTTTACTTAAGTAACCACGTTATGTTTATATCCTCTTACATATGCCTGAATTTTAAAATTCTGAATAATGATTCAACAGTGGAGCAATAAAACACCTCAAGTGATTGGGAAAAGTACATTCTGAATATGCAGATATTATTCTTCACTGTTCAGTTCAGAATTTATTCTTTGATCATGAAGTGTTTGATTCTGTTCTCACTTAAGTCAAATGAGAGTACTGCTGTTAACTTCTATAGATGCCCATAAAACGTTAGGATATATGTGTTTATGAGACTTCTGTAGTCTGGGTTTGGCTCCACTGCTACTGGGCCTTAAACACAATAAACAATATATAAATGGTGCCATAACTACCTGGTCATTGACCAAATGACACTCATAGACTTCATGGAGTTTTGCATTCCCTGTAGTCAACTGAGGTCTTATTTTATTGGGACATACCATTATTTTATGGTCTAATTTTGTAAAAAATATTCCTAAACAAGTAAAGGCATAAGCCTCACAGTCTCAGGAATTTATGGCAACATGGAATGACTACTTTATATTTTATGGGTATATAGCTATATATGTATGCATGTGTATATACACACACACACACATATATATACACATGTATGTATATTTCACAGGTTTTGTAAACTCAGTGGACAATCATTGTCCCTGACTAAGCATACAGATCATTCAATAGGGACTTAGAGAACCAGAGGACTACTTACATTTTAAAAATTAAACAGCTGTTAAAGTGCTTTATTAGACTGGGTTAATCAGTCCCGCCCCAGAACAAGCCTATTGAAATGAAGTTTTGTACTCATATTTACTGAAGCAAAAATATTTAGTTTCTATCAAAAATATATAATAAATATGTATTATTTTGTTTGTTCTATCATCCTTTTTCTTTTTTAAAAGTAGGTACTGAGCTGTTATCAGTTCAGATGTGAACTACTACCTTGAATGTCGAATACAAATATTGTATAAATTATACGTTTGAATCACTCATGGAATAGATATGGAATTATTAGACATACAGTATGTAAACATCAGGGCAAAAGTCTCTGTGAATTGACCTTGGAAGGGAAGTTATTTAAATCAATAGAGTGAAAACAAGAGGTAAAAATGGTACAATTCAGAAGAGAAACCATCTTCCTAATTTTCTAGATCAAACATGCTAATTTAAATTCCACTGTGCTAAAATAAAAAAAATATATATATAAAGAAAGACAAATATTTACGTGAGCAGAATCTCACCCAGCCCACTCCCACCTCTGAACACATGAATAACTTTGCACGCTTTAGCAGTAAGGTTGTCTTGAATAGCAGTCCTGTCTGTCCATTACCACATAATTGTTACACACCATAGGAAAAGCTTTTGACAATATATTTTGCCCATCCAAAATAAACATTATCAATAAAATAATAATAATAAAAAAGTACATTCACCTGTAGGCTTTGTAATTAATAGCCACTGATTATTAGGCCATATCTCATTAAGAACTTCTGTACCAATGAAAACGCTTTCCAGATTGACAGGTGGCTGATTTCACAAATATATATATATATCTTATTTTGAAGGTTTTTATCAAGAAAAGAACCCTCTCAAACGGCCCAGTGCATTGTGATTTCCGTGGTTCTTTTTCTTCTGAGCTGTTCAATTAGTTGGAAATCTCTCTCTGATGGACTGAAGCAGCTTGAGTGAACGCCTGAGCGCACAACCAATTAGGCTCATTTGAAGTTGCAGAATTGCCTTCTTTGGTGTTAAAACCCCATGTCAAACACTGGGTCTAAGATCATTTGTACTACAAAATGAGATTGACAGAGCAGCTGCAACAGGGGGCATGCCTGCTGGACGACTTAATTGTAGAGACTGAAGGGCCATCATGAACTGGCGTGTGGAGATTGTATCACCACTGCTGCATTACAAATGCTCTTTATTAACAGTGATCTGTAATCAATGAGCTCAGGCTTTTTGCCAGAGCTCCAAAATCAGATAGGCAGCTCTCCTCGCAAGCAACAGGAGGAGCCACCGGAGCAGGGTGTTGTGCGCAGAAATGAAGCAGCGATGTAATGTGCGTACCCTCCCTAGCACCTTGTTGGGGCTGTGAATGCGGAGAGGGAAATAACCATCCAATGGCACACAGCTTTCCTCATTTAGCAGAATATGCATTAGCTGGGTTGAGCACATGTACGGGCAATTGCGCTTATATTGGGGTGAATGAGTTATGCTTACTTCAACAAAGCAATATTTTATTAGTCAAAGAGACTACACAAACTCACGCTAGTCTGAACAAAATAGTTTTAGTGGTGGCATAATGTCTGTGATTTAATGGTAGTACAATGATACAAATTACCTGAAGTAAAACCAATAGGTTTAGTTTCAGCAAAATACTGAAAAGTCAGTATATTTAAACCTCTTGGGTAGGAAGTCTTTTGCTTTTTTGTTAATAAGTCATCTTACTTTTAATAAATAAATAAATAAATAGGGAAAAAAAAAAACAGTTGATTCTCACTGATGCTTCTAAGCCAACATTATGTTTATTCCTTTATTATTATAAACAGTCCTCTTATTGCAACCTACTGTGTCAGTCAGTCTTCTGGAAATATATATATATATGTGTGTGTGCATAAATATTCACAATTTACTTAATGATGAGACATATGTAAAGACAATGTTGAAGTCAACCATAAATTTAGCTAAAAACAGCACTAACTGACTGTAATTACCTACCCAGTGCCATTTGCTATGAGAAAAACTTCACTACTTTTTTTCAAGGACCCTGCCTCACTCTGAAAACCTACCAGAGAAGGAAATGAGAAACCTGAGTGAACAATACAGGAACAGCTCAACTAGTGTGGCAAATCATATGCAGATGAGCTCTGGTATCAGAAAACAGTGCCTCAAGTTTGTGCTCCTCAATTATAAGAGCAATCAGTGCTTGAATGAGTAAACCTAAACTTTTGGCTTGTTGTATGAGTCAGACTGACAGGATTACTTTTCACTGCAGGCTTTCCCCCCATCATTCCCCCTCCCCCCCGCCTTTTTTTCTTCCTAATTTATACCACAAAGTATGATTATCTGTTCAGGTGCTTATTCCTGAATGAGTAATTTTGCTATTACCAATAATTCCCACATGTTTATAAAGCCTGTTCAAATTAAACAGATTCACTCTGTGTCATTCTGCATTGATTACAACACAAGCAGCAGGCAGCTGAAATCAACTTGTTTTAGGAAAAACTTCTGAAGTAAATACCTGCACATGTACTCATGTTTTAAATTATCTTTAAGAACTCTCTTTTACCACGGTACATACAAGAAACTTGACAGTGTTTGGCTGCAGATTGTCCAACAGTTACCTCGTGGCCCCTGTATGCCAGTCCATCTGCTGTCTCTCCTTACAACTGAAGAGTGAGCTCTGAGGTAGGATTTGTGTTTCTTTGCTTTGTCTGCATGGCGCCTAGCTCAACACTGTCACAGCCTATGACTGGTGACCCTGGATGATACAGCGGAACCACTGACTGCTACCATTAACAAAAATCATAAGAAAAATCCAAGTATTCAGCTTGTTTAGTGTTGGAAACACAATGACATTGTATTCTATTATTTATGCAGTGTTTATTTACCTGTCGCCAAATCTTTCTGTGAAATATTTCTCCTCTGACAGCAGTTCCTGATGGTAGGATGGTGAGTGGTGTAGAAGAGGGATATATAGGTAAGCATAATCAAGACATTAAAAATGATCCTGTTTTTTCTTTTTTCTTTTTTTTTTTTTTTAAAGTAAATGAATACTTGTTCAGTGTACCCATCAGCTACCTTTGACCATCTTATTCTATATTTGCTAGCAGTTTTACATGGGTGTTTAGACCAATGTAATTCAACCAAAATAAACATCTAAACTGATATGGCACCTTACCCTAAAGCAATAACTAATCGATACATGTGACTGAAAATAAATGGATATGTGTTTGTTCATACTAATGCATTTGCAACTAAACTAATATGCCACTCAGTCAATAAGGATATGAAATATCAGTTCTTTTCCCTCCCACTTGTAGTTTCTGCAATGTTAAGTTTCACTTAACATTGTCTTTCCCACTAATCTCAGAGTATGGCTTTACATAAATTTATTGTTAGGCCACTGAAATCTAACTGAATTGTTTTGCTGTTTTTCTTTTTATTCCAAAATCCCTTATTCTTATCTTGTTCACCATTTCTTTTAAAACTTTAGCGTAGCTCTGAAATACAACCCACGGGTATGTGCTGCTTTGGCTGTGGAAAGGACTGGACGATTCAACCAAGGCAGAATTATTCTGCAAATTTGTAAGTTATCAGCAGCCTGTGAAATTTTTCTGCAGCTATGCTGATGAATAGGTCCATATCTTGCTGTCATCATTGAGCCGAACTATGTGGTTTCAAATGTCAGTGTATGGAGATTTCACAGTGCTGAAAGACTACCACAGCCTCCCTGACTAGATGGATGTTCTGCCTCTTGAAGGACGCTCTAATGATAAAGATCACGTTTCCTTTCTATTTTCCAGTTACTCTTGGAAACAATATATATAAGACAGAAATCACAGAATTGTCTAGGTTGGAAGAGACCTCCAAGATCATCTAGTCCAACCTCTACACGTACATATACAGACAAATATATACAGCTCTCTCTCTCTGTCTCTCTATCTTCATGTGGATTCCCAGCTTACTAAAACTCATTGCCACATTTTGAAATTAGAAATTAGAATTTTATTCGAGCCATACACAGAAATGGTTTCCTTGTCACACTTTGTTGAAGTACCAGCACTTTTCCCTTCTCCCACTCACTTCTGTGAGAGAAATGACCATGATATGTGCCCATTGTCATTTTGTTGAACATGGTGATGTCCCATGCATGCAAGGCAGAGCATCAAATTCAGGATGCATATAATTAAACCAGGTTAGCTTTTGAATTTTAAAATAAATAGAATATGATAAAATGAGAGGAATAAAATAAACAAAATGCTCACTTTTGAGCCTGGAATACTATTTAAAGTTTTAATATAATTTGTTTTTAAACGATTGATAGAAAGAGCCACAAAGCAAAAATACAGAATCGGGAAGAATAAGTTTACCATTCAGCTCTTAAAGTAAAAAGAGGTAGCTGCTAGGTTTATTTATAAAAACTTAACTCACAGTTAGTAGCACAAGATCAAACAATTTCAATTCATCACAGTCCTAAAAGCACAGCAGAGCATATTGTGCACCCAGAGAATCAATAGCATAATTTCTGACTGCCTGCAGTAGGAGTATCAAGGCCCAACTCTTCAATCTTTTTTTTAGTTGAACTAGTTTAATATAAAGACATTATTGTTTTTTGTTTGTTTGTTTTGTTTTTTCTTAAAATGTTATCTTGTCTCCTGGAACGCTGTCCTGTAAAATTAAAAGTTATCCTTAAAGAGTTATACAAGCATTTCTGCCAACAATTCTAAAAGTGAGTACCGTTATTAGAATACTATTCAGTACTTTGAATATATACCCCTTACATTCCACCCTCTGGAGGCAACAGCTGCATCCTCTGTAATCTAGAGTAAACAGGGGAAAACCTGTCAGTGCACAAACACTTTTTAAAAAATACATTTACCTTCCTTAAATCTGTGCAAATTCTTCAATGCTTATTGTCTTTAAATAATGTCACAGATATAAAAGTAATTAGTGCTGATGCTTCAAATGTTCATGCTCGTTTGTATGCTATGGATTTTTGTACAGAGAAATAAAATTGCTCACATCTGTGGAAATACTACATAAAATACTTATTTGACTCCCATTCAGGGAAGTTAAAGTTCTTTCTGCAAATCATATTTAAAAAAAAAAAAATTAAAACACGGTATATCAAATGTATTGGTATTATTAATCAATAATCTGTGACTTTATACCTGGTTATCAATAGGAATTTTCATGCAACTGTTAGATGAAGGACAGAATATTGTCACAGTTATTCTCAAAAAGAATCCTTTAAAGAGGAATCAAATATTACATGTTAACAACAGTACCCAGCACCAAACTAATTAATACTACCAACAGTTGTAACTGGGACATGCAAACACATCTTTCAGATTTTAAAACAATCTCCAATCATTAGCTCAATATAGACTTACTAGAAGAGGACTTACTATTTATCAAGCATACATGGGTATTTTGTACTTTTCTGTCCAGTGGCACATTTTGGCAAGCATTAAGCGAAAAGACTGCATATTTAGTTCTATTATTCAGAGAACAACACTAATTGCTATTATTCAAAGGCTAATAACAATTTTCAAATATAGCTTTGAAATATTTATTGTATTTCTTATCTCTGCCATCTTGTGTTTATACTTTATCAATACCTGTCTTAAATAAAAATATTCTGATTCTGAAGTTATATATAAAAATTCAAAAAATGCAATATAAAAATATAATATTATTTTTAACTAGGTTACAAAGATCTTTTCCCCCTCCCATCAAAATGGAGAAACAAAGCTGGCAGTCTGAAATGCCAACTAATTTGTAGCAATATACCCAGACTGGGACTCATCTTCTCTAATCTAAGGTACCTCATTTTAGAAGTCCAAGTTCTGGTCTCCATTGTGGTCAATCATGTAACTTCAGAAAATAATTCATGTTGCCTACCATAATACAACCAGTTTAAGATTAAATGAATAGTTTATTTCTTTCATTCGCTATAAATGGTCCCTAGGGAGACTAACCTGAATATAAACAACTAATTTTTAACCTAAATTAGGGGAGATGAATATTCTCCCAATCTGTAGAATTGCTTAATTTACAAGAAAGACAGAAAATCAGCTAGTATACCATCATGAGACAATACTCAGTCTTCTGTGGTGACTCTGAAAGTTTTTACCATTTTACTTTTGCTCCAGTCATTCTAAATCATGCATATCTTTTTTTTTTTTTTTCTCATCTAACAGGATGATTCATTTCCTTTCTCAATGATTGCTTTTCTACATGTAAGGAAATGTTGACCTGCTTTTCTGATTGACATTTAACAATAATATTTAACGTTAACAGCAACTATTGTTTTTCTTTGTGACCAAGCAAGATGCAAATCTTCAGAAAATCCTTTCTTATTGATGGTTTTTTCCCTTCCCTTCCCTTCTTCTTTTCCTTCCTTTTCCTTCTTCTTTTCCTTTTTTTTTTTTCATTTTTTTTTTCAGGTGTAGACTTACTATTCATTTAAAAAAAGTTATAAAATAAAGAGTTCAACCCAGGAATAATGTCCTAAATGCAGTAGAACCTTCTGAGAACAAAAGATGCAAAATCTGAGCAGGCTAGACAGAACCTTGAAGTATTCTGAATGTTTTGTTCATTTTATCGTTCTATTATCAAGCCTACTTATAGATATTTGCAATGGTAAAAGAGACAAAAATAGTTGGAAAGTCAGACTGTGAGTTAATTCAAACATACAAGAACAGTAATAGTACCTCTGTTTTATAAACAGTCTTCAAATTAGGGTGTACTCAACTCAGGTGTGGTTACTTTGAAATGAATGCCCATTTGGATAAATTATGAGGGTGGTTTGAAATTGCTTCATGAGTGAAAACTGATTATCTGGCAAAGATTATGTTCCTTACATTTAGATAAAGATAGAATCTTACTCCAAGAGGAAAAATATCTAAATAACTGATGACACAGGTTACTATTTCTAACCTGTGTTTTATTTGCTGATTGATCATTTAATATGTTAACAAATCAACTTAATTATATATCCAAGTGAAACCCTGATCTGTGCATATTTTGTGTCACTCATATACGATGTTTCACACACAAGAATCAAAATCTCTGTGACATTAATACTGAATGAAGTGGTCTTCTGTTTCTTGCCCCAAATTCTAGTGATATATAATTGCTTTGTATGCTTCAAAGGCTTCTGAAGAGATTCTTCTTCAATGCCATTATATAAATTATGATAGGATATAATGTGGCTAGTATGGTAGCACATAAACTGGGCTGTGGACAAGAGATATAGATCCTCATCTGAAACAGAAACCTCTGTGAAGATGGCCAGTTTTTCCTGGGATGGCCGAAGAACAATCCTCAGGTTGCAGACCAAGTTCCATAGGTCATCCCAATGATGAGAAATGGGAAACTGGGAAACCTAAGAAAATGCTAAGGATATTTCTTCCCCCTTGTGACTCTTTCATTGTTGTATTTTATTCTGTTTCCAAAGGAAAAAACAAACAAACAACAACAAACACACAATCAGTTTGATTAAACATACTGTATTTAATTTGGAAAAAATCATGGAAAAAATATCTGTTACAGCTTTATCATGCTTTTTTTTCTTAATAAATTTGCTGCACGCTCAATTGGTAAGTTAAACTATTTTAGTCGACCACAGAAAGGTTAATAAGCAATGCTTTATTTACAAGTAATGTAAATATTTCTGACAACTCAGACAAGCCATTGAAATCTAACATGCAACCTGCTTATCTTTTATGTCACTTAGAATAGTCTAAATGGTTCCAAGAAAGCTATAACTGTTTTGTTTGTTTGTTTGTTTGTTTTTCTAAGATAAAATGGAAAAAAATATTCAGGCATACTAAGCACCTGCCTGAATACTGCTTTTCGGTATTCTGTAGATATTTAAAAACACTGAGGTTTCAAAAGCCCAGTTACATAAGTGAAACACTTCACTCACTATTAAACACTGCAGAAATGGCTGTAAAACATCATATAGTCACACATTAAACAATCAGTTTTCAATTAGGTCTTCTTCCCTTATCTAAATCAGAGAAAGAATCCAAAACTAGGTTGAGAAGTTCAAGAACCATTTCATGTGCAGAGGCTGATGAAAGGAAAAGCAGAACATGCTAGCTAGGAGAGATGAGGCAGAACAGCATATAAGCTGCAAACATTCCTCATTTAAAATAGCTGG
This sequence comes from Cygnus atratus, assembly GCF_013377495.2. Lineage (NCBI taxonomy): Eukaryota > Metazoa > Chordata > Aves > Anseriformes > Anatidae > Cygnus > Cygnus atratus. The sequence goes on from NC_066364.1 coordinate 44,162,741, forward strand.
GACGCCTTAACTTAAAACCTAGCAGTTGTGAAAAGTGCCATGAGGCTAAACGGATCTTAAGGACTCAGTCTTAGTTTTGAGGGAATTATATATTTCCTACATTTTCTGTCCTGAATTATACTCACAGCTGCATTGACAATTCCACAGTATTTTTTTTTCCCTAAAAATAAAATCATAAGAAAAGAGACCTTGTTCATCACATTTGAAGGACTTTCCTCCGAGTATTCCTTAAGCCAGGCAAAAGTTATTTCAGAATTTTACATCATCTTGCAATGCAAGTATTACAAAGTATGAAAGCACCCCTCCTGACTTTTCTATACCACTCCACTTCCTCCAAAAAAATGAAACCAGATGACATTTCGATTTATTTGTTATTAAGAGGAGTGGGAAGAATGTAATGTTGTATACATCCTCAGTCCATTATTTCTGTGCCAGCTTGAGTTTCATAATTTAATTCAATTCCAGTAGGGCACAGCACAGCAATACATTTCATAAAACAGTAAACTAAGCAAACATGACATCGAAGATATAATGCAGTATTCATATGCATGCTGAGTTGTCATTTTTATAACACAGCATTTTCACCGGAGGGACACTTAATTAAAAACAGATTCTTTGTATCTGGTATTGAACTAGTACCAACGATTAATTCATTCTAATACTATTTTTCTATCAGAAGCTAGTCTTTAATTGTGATGAAAAATGCAACGTGCACATTTGATATGAATTAAAGAAATCATACTAAGGCTCAGCTAGAAGCAAAAAGAGGATAACCATCTTGTAACAGGGAAAATAACCTTGTACAGACCACAGGAGACCATTCTTATCTGAAAAAAAAGAAGGGGGGGGCGAGGGCTGTCAGTATAATACAACATAGAAGATGGACAGCTGTAAAAGTGATCACTTAACATTATCGTCTATATGTTAATTAGTACTAAGAGTATACTTACCTAATAAAATACACAAATACAGATGTTCCCTGCCTCTACTCTGATTCAGAAACATGGTGGCTTGGACCCAGCAGAAAATGGAAAGGCTAGCAATATTGAGTTTGACTGTTTTCTTTTCTCACTCTTAAATTCACTCCTACTGTTTTCAAAAATAGGTGGCATTTTAGAAAACATTTGAATTAGTACAAAGTGATGGGTTTGTAAATGAAGGAGGTAAAAATAATTGATGCCTTTGAGGGCAAGTGTGAAAATACATTGAGAACTACATGTGGCTGCTATTGGTAACAGAACTGAGATGAATTAAGGTAGGGACTGGATGTTTCTAAGCAAGAGATTAAGTCCAAAAAACAAAACAAAACAAACAAACAAACAAAAATCACTGGACTTAGTAAGCTTAGACAAAAGCTTTATTGCAGGAGATTCCTGTGAACATCTTCCCCCATAATGTTCCTCCAAACTTGGGGAACTGCTCTGTCAGAACCTGAACATGGGCAGATATATTCCATCTTATCTTCCCTATTTTTAATTATGAAAGTTCTTAAGATGTTTTAAAATCAGCTTTATTGTGTCACGTTTGTCTGGGCATAGCTCTTGTATAAGTCAAAGGGAGACTATTAACCCAGTCAACCTCATTAGCTGTTCCCACAATCAATGTTAAGGTCATTTCTTGCCACTTTGTGGCATGGTACATCTTCTCTGCCTTTCCAGCTCTGTTCTGCAAACTTCTACTCTCTAGCACAGTTTCCTGTTTTAAGATTTACTTGCTTTATGAGCAAGCTATTGCTTTTCTGAAACCTCTTATTGTTAGTTTGCCCAAAAACATTGTCTTTGTATTCCTATTTTGAGCTAATTAGAAAATTACTATCTTTTTCTGCCAAAAAGCAGAATTGGTTCAAGGGTCAAGTGTTTTTGCTACATCACACCTCTCAAATCACGCTTTCAACTTTGAAACCCATGCTTTTGACAAACCTCACAAAGAATATCAGTCAGACTACACAGCCTATGTAATCACTGTTCGTATTATGTGGCCCTTGTACAGTAAGTTATTTGTTCTTCATCTCAGGAGTCTGAAGTACTGCAATCAGACAGGCTAGAAATCATAATACTAATTTAGTGAAATAAACAAAGACAGATAAAATGAGGACAGAATTTAAGTACCCATGCCAAAGAGTATTGGCTGAATCTTCTTGCCTCTCTCTTCCATCTAGTTGCCTGGCATCCAGGTTTACAAGAAAATTACTTTGCTCAGTAGCAGGGAAGGACCATGATGTAAATTTGTTTATGGGCCAATAAACAGCTTGGATTTTTGTTTCTAAAGTATTTTCTGAGCATGCCCAAAATAAATGATTTGTCGTCAGCAAGAAGAATAGCCCTGAGCACTACCACACTCTTTAGTCATGGTACTTCAAATACAACAGACATGAGGGAAGCCTGTTACAGGAATCAAAACAGATCAGACTGCCCTCATGCTGGGCCAGAAAAACAGTTCCTTTTGGCCATTATGAGTATACAATTCATGAAGGATATAAAGTATATCTACCTCAAGGGTGTTAATTTTACTCCAACAGATGAAGTGTGATCTGTCTACATAAACATGAACATTATAAAATGTATGAATTTACACGAGAAAATATTTTTTTCTTTAAGCCAGAAAATAAATTGTTTTCCAATTCTGACTCTGATTTCTAAGTTGATATCTTGATGTATTTTATTTATTTATTTTATTTTATTTTATTTATTTAATTTTATTTTATTTTATGGAAGGTGTCCCTGCCCATGGCAGAGGGGTTGGAACTAGATGATTTTAAGGTCCCTTCCAACCTTAAACGTTCTATGATTCTATGATTTTTAATTTATATATTTTATTAAAAAAAATAAAAGAATCAGCCTTTCTCCTTCCGCTGATTATAAAGGGAGCCTAGGGTTCATGTAAAGAAAGATAAGACGAATCTAACTCAACTTCCGAGAGTTAAGCATAGCAGTACTAATAGTTGTCACATACAATTTTTGATTATTGAGTGGAACAGATTAGCGGAGTAATATTTTTCTGCCCTAAGGAAAACATGGGTACACCATGTTTGAATCAATGTTTTTTTTTTTTTTATCATCACTAACCTTTTTGACAATCCAGCTTTAAATCACTTTTGTAGGTTAAATGTAAAGAAGATGCATAAGGACAGCAGATAATTTTGTGTAGATATTGTTTACTTGAGCAGTTCTTTTAATTTATTTTCATTATAAAAATGTGCATGGCTGTTTTTTTTATGCCTGACAATTCCAAATGTGCTGCAGGTTGAATAGTGAATGTAAAAAAATCATTTTTCAGTACTCTAGTAAACACTGTTGGCCAAACAGCTGGGAACCAGCACTTCAGAGAAGGACCTGGGGATCTACTTCTGGGCACCCCAGTGCAAGACAGACATGAACTTATTGGAGGGCAACAAAGACAGTGGAGGGCAACAAAGACTGGAACGTGTCATACAAGGAGAGGCTGAGACAGCTGGAGTTGTTCAGCATGGAGAAAGAAGGATAAGGGGAGATCTGAATAATGCGTTTAAATACCTGATGGGAGCAAGGGATGAGAAAGATAGAGCCAGACTCTTCTCAGTGTAGCCCAATGACAGAAGACACAATAAGCACAAATTAAAATTACATTTAAATGTAAGAAGAAGCTTTTTTACTGTGAGGGTGACTGAGCACTGACACAGTTTGCCCAGAGAGGTTGTGGAGATCTCCCTCCTTGGAGATCGTCAAAACCAGTCTGGACACAAATCTGGGCAACCTGCTGTAGGTGACCCTGCTTTGAGCACAGGGGTTGGACTAGAGATCTCCAGCCTCCACACTGCTGGGAATGTCTGACTCATTTATTTATTTATTTATTTATTTATGGAATGAAAAAGAAACATTTATAGAAAGGCCAAACTTTTCAGTAAGAACTGTAATAAAAATAAGCAGCATCACATAAAAGATCTAATAGAAATTTCCAGGGCCTGGTTTTCAAGACAAGATTTTTAGGAATTTCTGTGTTACTTTGTAGAGGGAATAGATATAAATCTAATCTATTTTTGTTACCCAGAGAACGTAATACAACTAGTTGAATTTATTATAAACAAAGGCAGAGTAAATTTACTGTCTGTGTAGGCAAACATGCACAAAGGAGCATAAGCAAGTAATTATATAATGCTCTGATTTGACATGCAAGTAAGTATAAACTAATACTGACTTGAGCCTCCTAATCATGTTCACACTGATTCAAATGAAAATGTATGTTTTTTATTACAGTGATTTTACCACTGATTTAATGGAATTTTTCTCCAGCTAAGAGTGATTATTAGTCACAGAAGTGCCGTAATGTTGTGACCCTTTCTAACTTTTGCTATGAAGCAGTTGTTATGGCATTTCTAATGTTCAAATAGTT